>NC_059144.1:47570833-47877916 GCF_020740605.2 Lemur catta
AGCAACCACCTGAATTATAGGAAGAAAAACCATACAAGGAAGAATGGTATTTTATTTTCTGTTAACTTGAATTAAAAGTTGCTCACACATTAGCAAACCAAGTTTACTGAAGACCAAACTCTATATTCTGAGTGTAATTGTCTGGGAGGCAGACAGATACCTGCCAGACATCAGTGGAGTTCTGGTGACTTCATTTGTTTAGATACAGTACGATGTTGGCCGGATTAAACAGAAGATGAAAGAATTAGCCAGCCTTCATGACAAGCATTTAAACAGACCCACCCTGGATGACAGCAGTGAGGAGGAGCATGCCATTGAAATAACCACCCAGGAGATCACGCAGGTGAGGATATGCAAGTGAGTCTGGGGAAACCAGCCAAGCCTTCTCCTGGCAGTCGTAAAAGCTGTAAAGTGTTCTTCTAAATCAGTTGGCAGATGGGTTTCCTAGAATTCACTTCCCAACCTGAAGTTTTTACAGGGTTTCCCAGAGGCCCTGAGGTCCTCCAAGCCTCGGCAGAGATGCATGGGATGTTTCGGAGGTCTGGGGGTTATTTTTCAAGATACTACTATAGATTGTTAAATACAAATCGAATTTTGAGCATTACTAAGTTTAATCATTTGATTTTAAAATGTATAACTTCTGTCATATACTAGTGCTTAAAAATTTTTATGCTAAAATATAGTGCTCGAAAGTGAAAATCTAGTATCCTAGAAAAATTTCTTATAAAGTGTTAAATTTAACTAATTTTTAAATAACACTACTGGTGTTTAAACTTTAGTATTTACATTTTTTATTTGTTTAAGTCTCCTGGGTCCCAATTAGCAGAGGAGTATGATGCTAAAAGCCCTAAAGTGTTAGAATGTTTGAACGCTGGCCCTTACCATTGTAACAGTGGCATAATTCTCATTTACTCCCTCTGACTCTAGTGTTCTTATCTGTAAAATGGGAACAATAATAATAATACTATTACCTGCCTTATAGGATGCTCATAGGGATTAAATGAGAAGGCAGTAACTCAGTGACATGACAATATAGGTTGAGTATCCCTAATCTGAAAATCCAAAATCCTCCAAGATCTGAAACTTTTTTGAGCACCAACATGATGATCAAAGGAAATGCTTGTTGGAGCATTTCAGATTTCAGATTTTCAGATTAGTGTTGCTCAACTAGTAGGTATTCTGCAACTATTCCAAAATCTCCAAATTGAAATCTGAAAACACTTCTAGTCCCAAGCATTTGGGATAAGGGATGCTCAACCTGCATAGCCTGATGTGTGGTGCCAGGCACACAGCAGGCATTGCACACCAGGAGTTGAAATCTAGTTAAATTTTTCTGTGTATATAAATGAAGCCTGAGATTACTTATATCTGTTCACCTTTCTCTAAGCCAGCCTGTAGGAACAGAGCATTTCACTTGTCACTTCTGACTTGTGAATGGTGGAAGCCTTAGCCAAGGGGCTTCTCCCCTAGGCTTTCCTTGAGCCTTGGGCTTGTTCTCTCAGCTCTTCCACAGATGCCAGCGAGCCGTGCAGGCCCTGCCCAGCCGGGCCCGTAGGGCCTGCTCTGATCAGGAGGAGAGGCTGCTTCGGAACGTGGTGGCCTCCCTGGCCCAGGTGCTGCAGGAGCTGTCCACCAGCTTCCGGCACGCACAGTCGGACTACCTCAAACGTGAGTGCTGCCAGGCTGGGTTAGGGGATTTGAGTAAGAAAGAAGCTTTGTTTTCTTTGCTTCTTCTTTGCTACTATTTTTCCACATAGCCTTGTACCTTCCTTGTTAGCTTTTGAGCACTTTCATGCCTTGTACAACCAGTGGGAGCCTGCTCCCCTTGTGAAGTGAAGGCACAGCTCCAGGTGCAGACCCAGGCTGGTAAAGGCTCCAAAGTAGTTCACATCTAAGCACATAAAGTTTATTTCCTGTCTGGCTAGAAGAATTTGGAAATCAATCTAGCACATTTTAAAAATCTGTTGTTTTTTAAATGTTGGGGTTTGAGGGAGCTGCTCCAAAAGAAATATGTAAAAAACATTTTTATCACTTAAAGCCACATGTTTGCATAACAATGAAAGTATTTGAGTATACCTGAGAAAGAAACCTTCCTGGGAGTATTTTAAACACTTCCTCTGCTGGCACCCCTCATTTACACAACAGACCTTTTCCCAACTAGTGCAAAGCCAAATTTAAGCTGTATCCTCACTCTTAGTGCCCTGTAAAGTCGGTTTTCCTTATTGCCACTGTAATCAATGCAGTCCTCACGTACCCCAAAGAAACCTTGGTTCTCCCTCCCTCTGGCAACAGGCACATTTGTATTTTAATTTTATTACTTCTAAAATTTGATTAGAGCCATTTAGAATTCTTATTAGAGATGCTTCTAGAGAGAAATATTGATTTTTTAAAAAAATGTTTTATAACAGCAGTTAGATTAAATATTTCTGCTTCACTTAGAGATTCTCAGATGGTTATGCCATTTTTGTCTTGGCATCATGTGAATTGTACACATTTACAGTGTGACTTTGTCTTGAATAATCCCAAATGCTTGCATATTAATATGTTTATAATCCTGTACTCTCCTCCCACCCCCACTGGAGATAGGCTTCTTTAAATCTGCTGAGAATATCTCCATTTTAACTGTTGAGTTTACTCTAGATTTCCCCTTTTTAATTGTAGAACAATAGCTAGGATGGTTTACATATTCAAGTAAAGTGAATTCCTGTCTGTGATAGGCATGAAGAATCGAGAGGAAAGATCCCAGCATTTTTTTGATACATCAGTACCACTAATGGATGATGGAGACGATAATACTCTTTACGATCGGGTACGTGAAGGGGCTGCAGAGTTGACTGCTGTACATTTGCGCTCCATTCTGTTTCCTTCTCTTCCTAGACCTCTAACTTCTGTGCAATGCAAATGGATCAGTGCTGCTAGCTTGCATATCCATCAAGTAGTTTTTGCAGCAAGTAGAAGAATAGCCATACTGTTTCTTCCTTTCCAAAGCCACAGGGAAACCTTGTTTTCTGCTTTCCAGAACCTTCAGGAAAGCTGTCTGCACCCCACTTTTCTGGGAAGAACCCAGAGAGGCTTAGGGTCATCCCTGGAGGTTTTGCTTCTCTGTCTTTGCAGAGCTGCAGACATAGACTTCTCTCCTTGTCCCCCACTTTGGCCATGGTGCCTTAGATCCTGCTGGTTTGGGGGATTTGGATCTTTCTTGTTAGGAAAAAATAAGTGCTAATTTATGGTTTATGAGCTTTAAAGAAATATTTTCAGAATTCATTTTCTTCAAATTATATCTAAACTGGTATACCATAGCTTTCCTGAGAGGGAAAAAAAATCTAACCTACAAATTCTGCACTGTTGTTTTGCTAGGGTTTTACAGATGACCAGTTAGTGCTTGTGGAGCAGAATACACTGATGGTGGAAGAGAGGGAGCGAGAGATTCGCCAGATCGTGCAGTCCATTTCTGACTTGAATGAAATATTTAGGGACTTAGGAGCGATGATTGTAGAACAGGTATGTGAGCTTCCTCATCAATGGGTTTTCCTACTGTAATATCTGGTCCTTTTCCAAATTCTTTGATCCTGTACACCTTTCAGGAAAAAAAAATTAAGACTATTCCCCCAATGTATGTGTGAGTGTGTGTGCACAAATAAATGTATATACAGGTTGTGTCCCTAATCTGAAAATCTGAAATCCTCCAAAATCTGAAATTTTTTGAGTGCTGACATGATGCCACAAGTGAAAAATTCCACACCTGATCCCATGGGACAGGTTGTAGTCAAAACTTTGTTTTATGCACAAAATTATTAAAAATACTGTATAAAATTACCTTCCGGCTATATGTATAAAGTATATATGAAACATAAATGACTTTCATGTTTAGACTTTGGTCCCATCCCCAAAATATCTCATTATGTATATGCAAATATTCCAAAATCTGGAAAAATCTGAAACACTTCTGGTCTCAAGCATTTCAAATAAATGATACACAACCAGTATGTTTATGTATTTACCAATTAAATACTATACTATGTATAGCATATATAGGCATTGTCTTTCCCTATAAAAATATTAATAAACCTTTTTTTAGATCTCAAGCATTTCAGATAAATGTTACACAACCAGTATGTTTATGTATTTACCAATTAAATACTGTACTATGTATAGCATATATAGGCATTGTCTTTCCCTATAAAAATATTAATAAACCTTTTTTTAGATAAAAAATAAGAAGTTCTAATATTCTCTTTCCATGCCCCAAGGGCATTCATGGGAGCACCCTACTTTGGAGGCCTGGTTGGTTCTGACCAAGTTCAGCAGTGTTCTGGCAATATATAAGATTTCCCTTCTAATTTTGGCAGGTTATCTTGTAATGGCGATTGGAACCACTAGCTTTCAAGTAGAATTAAATTGTTGTTCACCGTTAAAATCTGATTAGGGCATTTTATTATCTTGCCAGCAGGGATTTGGGTCCCAATCCCCTGAAACCAACTGCAGAATGGAGTGTTCAGGCCTCAAGATCCAGTTATATTAATTACTCCAGCGGTTCCCCCATGAACTGCTATCTCTTTCTAATCTAGCATGTTTCCAATAAAAGCCCTGTTCTTCCTTATAGCCTAGTGTTCCTTTCTTCCTATTTGAACTAAGAGATTAAACAATTAAAAAATTCTCCTGAGGCCAAATTTTTAATTTTAGATGGTGGATTGGAGTTTAGTGTTCTCTGCTCTAACCCATGGAGACCTGTGTTCATGTTTACAGACATGATAGTCAATTTGCAGGTCTGATCATTACTGGGGTGAGCTTAGCTGCCATTCTCTGCCTACTTGAATCCTAGTAGTAAGCAGCAAATGGGCACAGAGGCTAGCCCTTTGTCGTTCAGTGCTATTTCCACTGAACCGTATATTTTTTAAAGCCCCAGTAAGTCTGAATGTGGCATATCCTATAGGGGCTAAATCCAAAAAAGAAACCTCAATTTGTCAGTATTTCTTTCTCATGAGCTAGACTTTATTGCAACTAACACAGCACTCTGCCATTGAGTGCCTAATATTGCTTGAGGATGGATTCCAGAGGCTCAGTTTGCACCTTTATGACACAGTTAAGTAAAACAGATAATCCCGTGGATGATGATGTCTGTAATTTGCATATCTCATTTTTGAAGTTCAGTTTTCCCAGTTGCGGTTGTTGATTGTCTGTAACTGTCACTTATTACCCAGGGTACAGTCCTTGATAGGATTGACTATAATGTTGAACAGTCCTGTATCAAAACCGAAGATGGCTTGAAACAGCTTCACAAGGTAATAACATATCTTTCCTTAGTTGAGAATTTTAGGACCTATTATCAAATATCAAGAATTCATAAGACAGTTCTCCTCCATCGTAACTGTCTTCAGCATCCTTGTTTACTCTACTCAATACAGTAGTGTAAAAATGTACGTCATTTTATTTCAAGCTGACTGTGTGGGCTGTTGCCATTTTACTGCAGTTAGTGATTCTGAGTGTACCTCACACTTAGATCTGAATTTCTGAGAACTCCCATTTGTAACAGTAAATTCTAAAGGGATTGGGGTTTTCTTCCTTTCAGAAAATATTTCATCCTTTCTGAGTCTTCTTGTTTTAGGAAATCAATTGGATGGGCATTTGCTAAAATATATGTTGAAAAGTCTGTCTGCTTGTTGCTGCTGACTTGGGCATCTCTTATTGTGACACATTTCTGATGAATTGCTAGTAGAGAATCATTCTGGAGAAGATAAAAATCTAATTTTCTCTTTAATTACCACACCGTATCTGTGTATTACCTTGAGAGAAGAGAAATTGGTTGAAGTGAGAGTAGTATTCTTTGCCAATAAAGTGGCTGTTTCAGGGATGTTTTCATGATATTTGTTAATTTCTTTTTAAAAAATAGTTGAGAAGCATCTTAGAAATCTTATAATCAGTTATGAGAAACATATGCATAAACTGCTGAGTGGCTCTCATATGTAACTAAGTGGGTACATATTTTCTTTAAAAGGAATGTAATAATGCTTCACAAATAAAATAAATTATGTCCATTTCCTTGTATCCTTGAGACCCAGTGGTGTTTCTAGCCATATAATGAGCATTTTTCCAATTCACTAATGTTCTACTCTGCCATTTTTCTGAAACCAGGCACTTTCTATAGCAGAGATAGCCCCATCTAATAGTAGTATCAGGTTTACAAAAAGTCAGACCTTGCACAAGTCTGACGAGAAACCCTTAACTGTCTTTTCAGTGGGCTTGTTGCCATGTGCCTGGTGGGAATGAGACTCTGTCATGACGGAGCAGAGAAGTCTTACCCTGTGTCTGCACAGGGTTTTTAAGCATTTAGATTAACTTATTTGCCAAGCTCTGTATATTAAAGTGAAAACTAACTTTAGTTTCTTACTCTGTAATGCCCAGGTTTTGATATGCTGCTGAATTATGCATTGGTTTTGAAGTTTCCTAAATAAAAACTAGTGAAACGTGTTTTGTAATATAACACAGATAAAGGGAAAGGCTTTCTCTGCAGGAGTGAACAAATCTAGTGGGAACTAAAAATTTTGTTTTAGATTCTACTTTATAAATCATTTTGAGAGGTTTCAAAGTATATTATTTAGTATTGGCCTCCCTAGTGTTCTGAGTTACTTATTAGAAAAGTAAGCATGCGCTGTCTTCTCTCAAGTCCCATTGCTGTTGGTAGCACAGCTGGCCGTAGCCTTGGCAGCAGGCTCCTCTAAGGGCCACTGAGCCTTGGGAGTTGCTCACGCTGACCAGACTCTCAAGATGGCCTTACCTGTCCTGATGTTTCCTCCTGGTTGATGGGGGGGCTCCTCCAGGTGGGCGGGTAGACTCCCACAGGAAACAAACCCACCAGTCAGAAGGTTGGGGCTCATGGAGCTAGAACAGGAGAGATTACTTCTTCTTTCCAGGTCTTGCTGTTCAGCTGTCTACAATAGCAGCATCCATAGCAGGGCAGGGCGTGCTGTCCCCGGGCATGCTTAGGGACACCCTGCAACTCTCCTGTTCCCCAGCTCTCCTTTCTCAGTGTTCTGTGTCCATCACCAGCAATGTGGGGGCACTTGGGCATGTTTACGCCACAGGCGTGATGGAATTCCTGGTGCTCCCACCAAGCTTCCGGGGTGCAGTGTTTGGGTGGGGCCTTGTCCCCGGGTTGAGCTTTGGAAGCTCCTCTGTTGTGTCATTATTAATGCTGGGAGGACTTGCCACTGTTGGATTCTTTCTGCATATCATACTGATGGGACACATGTACCTGCTTTTATTTGAAAGGATGAGTTTTTTTCTTGTTTCCAAATGTAGGGGAGGTAGAAAATGGGCCTCTTTGGGACCATCCGTTCCATACCTGCTGGTATGGTAACTCTAGACAGTTTTATTTCATAGTGAAAGAGACTACGTTCATTCAAGGAATGGTGCACAGCAATAGGTGGCTGTCGTTGCAAGGGTGGGTCACGACAGTCTGTGGGAGTAGAAGTAGGGAGACACAGCTCCCCCTTGATCCAGAAGCATAATTTTTGACTTCTCTGTCAGCCTTTGTTTTAACGGTAGATTTCCAACAAGTTCATTCCTAAATCCAGGGTAAATAGGCGGCTCTAGAATCCTGGAACTCTTCTACTCATGGTGATTGAATTCTCTTAAATTGATGGAGGGATGATTGCGTAGCTTGTAGCAGAGATGTCAGTTACTGTACAGATAGGTCCGGAAGCCTCAAACTGGAAATGAGTGAGACTTGATTTGGTATTTTTGGGAAAATGACTGCCTTTTTTCCTTTCTCTCTTTGTAGGCAGAACAGTATCAAAAGAAGAATCGGAAGATGCTTGTGATTTTAATATTATTTGTCATCATCATTGTCCTCATTGTTGTCCTCGTTGGTGTGAAGTCTCGCTAAGTGGCATTGGGTTCTCGTGTGTGCCGCACGTATGTGTCTCCCAGGTGTGAGAGATCCAGCCTGCACCCCGCCAGCTGCCTGCAGAGGTGCAGCCACGAGGGACCCTCGGGCATCGGGGCAGAGGGCCTTTCTGTGGACCCTCTTCACAGTCCTGCTCAAGCAAGGGGAATGGGCTTTCATTTTTCTTTCATCGTTGAGAACGTAAGGACTTTTGGTACTGTTGCAGAATAGAGATTGAGTTCTATGATCAGCTTTAATATATATTTTTTTTAGAAAGAGAAAATGAATTGAAAGTTTACAGGCACTGTAGAAGCTGTTCGGTATTATATGTCTATATGCTATTTTTTTAGCAGTCATGTCTGAGCAGCATGTTAAAATAATTTTTGGAAAAATTTTTTTAAAACCATCTGGTTTTTAAGAAATTTGGTACCAAAAATTTATGAGTAGAGGCAAAAATGCCTCTTCATCTTTCTCAGTATATTTTCCAGTTGAAAACAAACTAAGAAGTCCTTTAAGAATTTATAATCCGTTCCCCATTAACTTAATTTAGCTTTTCCATCACTGTTAATGATCAGAGTAACAAAGTGTGAAAAATAAGAAACCATCATTGATGTTAATTAACACATTTAGATGGGCCAGTTAAAACAGCTTCATAAGTTTAAATTAATTGCAAGTGGAATATTCCTCATTTAAAATTTTTGCACTGCATTTTCTACTGTGTAAACCAAAAGGGGTTACTAAGCAAAACCACCTAAATTTAAAAGTTGGTGATTTGAATGAACCTTACATTAAAGGAAGCTTGACAGTGTCATGAAAGTCACCAGATTCAGCCAGTGTGCCCCTGGGTGTCCCCAGCCATCCTACTCAGCCCATTACTTATATGCTAACTACATAATGACCTGTTCAAACCAGACTCCATTTAATGAACTGTGAATTTACACAGAGGCCGTTTTAAATGGGTCACCCCATTTAGGATTAGTGGATCTCAAATTATTAACCAAACATCACTCCATTTCAAAGTAAAATATTCTGCCATTGACTTGATTTATTGGCTCTTCCATTGCTGCTTAGCAATGCCCAGAAAGTAGCCATATTCCTGAGGGTTGTGGAAATCTTGACTAGGAAATGCCATGTTTGTGTGAGTGTGGGTCAGATTGCCAAAGTAGGACTTTGTCATTTATTTACCTGCCTATTATCAATATGGTGCTTGAATATATTCTTGGAACTGTAGAATAATGTGGAAAGTGATAATTTTAAAAACTGAAGTTGTTTATGTTTTATTGGCCTCATTTTGACACCAGTATAGTTTGAATGGTCTTTGTGTAATTTTTGATAGCTTTTCCATTGTTTTTGCTTCTCTTAAAAAGTTTAAGAAGAGCATGACCTCATTAAATGTGTTACGTTTTATTTGGACCAGTCACATAAAGTGTTTCTCTAGAATTGACTTCGAAGTTGTTTCTGGAAATTTAAACTCAAGTCCAGAAATTCAAGTTGTTGTCCAAACAGATCATGGGCTTAACACTCAGACCCCTGTCCCAGCCTGCCCTTCCTGAGTTCATGCCTCCAGGCAGCCGCTGGTTTTCTTCTTACTGATATGGCTGTGGAATGACAATGACCTAACGGTGTCAATTCAGGAAATAGCCTGGTATTCCCTGACAAACATCTATTAGGAAAGAGGGTCAGAGAATAAGAACCCAGTGACTCCTCAGTCACCTCTAAAACGTGGGCTTCAATCCTAAGGTCACTGTGGGCATTCTTTAGTCTCAGCAGACTGTAACCATGGGTAGTTAGACCTGCTGCTTGGGAATGGGGCTGTATAACTTGGGAGAATTGCCTCAAAAATACTCTACAGGGGTAATACTGGATTCTTATTAAAGCTTTTCAAAATGCTGAGTCTTACCCTTGAAGGAAAGTGACCCGTTAAGAAAGGGTCACCATTTATTTATATTTATTTTCATCAAATAGGGTGATTGGAGTTGGTTTTTGTCCCCCCCCACCCCATTTGGGTAGAATGATGGATCTGATTAGAAACTATCTTAAGGCTCTCATGTTGGGATGGAGGAACTGTCTCTTTCTGCCTGAAACCAGTGCATTGCCAGCTAAAGCTGTCTGCTGCCACGACTGGTGTCCCCGGGTGGGAAACAAACAGACACAGCCTAGAGCTGGCCCCAGAGCCTATGTGCTAACTTGTTGGGGTCCTCAAACCACTGTATTTTTCTTTTGAGCCTGTACTTGGGGAAAGATCAGTAGCATTTGAGGAGATAAGAGAAAATAATCATGTCCTGGTACCTCAGGGTTTCTTTTCCTCTGAACAAGGTGGACTCCTCTCCCTGCTGACAGCCATTGTCCACAGCGTGTTGTGCTCTTCTGGTCTCTGCTGGGCTGTGGAGGTCACAACTGCCCAGTCCAGTTTGTCCCCGGCCTGGGATGTGCCCTGGTGAAGAGGCCCACCTGGGAAGGCTCCTTCTGGACACATGCCCCCTTTAAAGTGTCCTGGGGTGGCTCTGCTTGAGCAGAGCTGGGAGGCGAAACAGAAACATTTCCCCTCTGTTCTCCAAAGCTCCCGATCTTTCCTGAGATTGTAACTGAAAACTGCTGTCTCTTGTTTGTTCATTTTGGGAGTTGGTGGTGCTGGCTGGGCCATGCCGTGTGAAGCAGTGTGTGTCTCTAATTTAACAGATTTACCGCTTTCTCTGCTAATTGAGAGAGCATTATTTATTTGTTTTGACACAAGTGCTTTCAGTGTTTTATCCTAGCTAATGGCTTCTTAAAGGTAATAAAACCCTTCCAACCTAATTGGTCAGATTAAGACTTTTTTTCTTGTATGCTTAAATAAAGCAATTAGTGAAGCGCTTCTATCCAAAATGACTTTTTTTGTCCATTTTTAAATCTAATTTACTGTTACTGGAAACTTTTTGTACAATAAAGCAATCATGCAGATTAAAGAACATCCTGCGATCCTAGTATTAATTTTAACTTCGGATGCATTGTGTTACGGGAGGGCCTGGCCAATTTTGTGATCCTCCGGGCCAAGGAGTGCTTGTTTTGTGCCTGAGGGTACCTCTGTCTGAAAGTTGATCTGTCTAGTGGACACTTTCACAGGGACCCGTGTATTTGCTATCCAGTATACAAAAAGGGAAACTGCCTAAAAGGCAGATAATGATTTTTCTTATGAAAACATAGCAAGAAACATTTGAAAATCTTGACATAAAGCTGCTGGGTGCTTTATTGAGAAGTATTAATAATTCTTACACACAGGCTCCAGGAGACTTGACTTTCTCAATGACTTTGAGTGTTTCCTGTCCTATTACACCAAAAACTTTAGAGTGTTTGCCAGTTGAACTCAAAGCCAACACTTCATTTCCCCTCAAATGTGTATGGGGGGTGGGGGAGTCCTCCTCAAAGCCTGGGCCAGCCCTTTGTCCTGAAGCTTGGCTTTCACGTATGTATACCTGGTGGCAGATACGGTCATCGAGGCATGATGGGGGTATATATTTTATTCAGCTAAACCACAGAGGTGATGCATACAAAAATAGGAGTTGTTCCAGGTAGTCCGGTTACACTCCAGGCATTTAGTCCTGAGATGTTGCCATTGCGCATGGCAGTTCTCAGAGCCCGTTGACAAACCACACAAAAGCAGCAGCCTCCTCTATTGTGCTCTTGCCTTGTTTTTTGACTCAAAATTGCATCTTCCCAACTTGCACATCAGCTATTGCCTCTATCCGAGAATCAAATCCACCCTCAAAGATAGATGTTTCCCATAGGGCTCGAGAACATTCTGAGCAGTGGTAATATTAATACTGGAGAAGCCCCTCATCTTGAGGGGGACTCTGCTTGCATAAGGGTGCAGCACACGTGTGAACTGTGCAGTACGTGCAGTTCTTGATTGGTAACCGCTTGGGTTATGTCCCAGCTGAGTCTTTGGTGGCCCAGTCATGAAATGGCACCACAAGAGTGTGCAGATCCAGTGGGAGACGTCACTGCTGAGTGAAGAACCACGAAGACTCAGACCCTGGCCTGGAGTCGTGACTTGCCTGGAGACCTGGAAGTGGTAGACTTTTCCGTGTCCCTTTGAATGCTTACCATGACTGTAGGAGAACAGGCTGGATATAGATTTGCTCTGCTAATTTTAGTGAACATCCTTTAAGAAGTCTGATCATAACCAAAAATTTGAGCAATCTAGAATTCTTCCTGGCCTGTCTGCCATAGCTGTGTACCACAGTGAGACAACTTACCTAGTCCAGCACAGCTTGTATCTGAATTTAATAGCACAGCACGTTATTCTACATGCTGCCTTAATTTTGATCATTAGGATCCCTTACTTCAGTCAAACATGGGAACCATATGGAGAGAACTTTTCACAGAAGGGGATGTTCATTGGTTGGGTGTGGGGAACACAGGTTAACACCAAGAATTCCTGCTTCTCAGTGGTTCTAATTCACTGAGTAGTTATAGTAACTTTCCATCTCTTCTAAGATTTAGGTGGGCAGACTTGGTTAACAGATCTGATGTTAGCTGTATTTCAGAATTTAGAACGGTGCATGCATATAAATGTGTGCCTAAAATTGTACATCTCTGGGTACATTAGCCCGTAAAAGCTAATTTCCTTTCCAAATTTTTTGACCACCCAGATGCCACCTCTAACCTTGGTGCCTGATGTTTTTGTTTAACTCCATTTTGAAACTGAGGGAAAACAACCTCCTCCAAAAGGGCAGGTATTAGAATGAACTATCGGGGACCCAGGTGGCATGCGGAGATTTTCATCTCATATGAAAGTGTTTCTGATTTAGGACTCAAGAGTTAGACGGTGGGCGTCAGCTGTGGGCATCTTGTCCCCAACTCCATACCACCCTGGGTCAGACGTCTGGGTTTTCTTACTACACAAAGGCACATTCCACAGAGTCAAATGGCAGAGACTTCTGCACAATTATCTGGTCAATTGAGGCAGAAGAAAATAATCATTCGTCCAATTGTCCAAATTAGCTCTCTGGACTGTCCTGAATGCGCAGGATAATTGTGCGGTTCTCCACTTCAGCGCCATAATCTGGCTAAAACAGACCATTTAGATGAGGCTCCATTCAACACTACGCACATTTAAATCGGGCTCAGTTAAAATAGACCACGGGGCTTAGCATTTTCTGTTTGTCAACTATAACGTTATAATTGCTTTTAGCTAATCATCCAAATTCCACCATTAGTAATCGCCATCGCTCTCTGTTTATAGATGTTGTAAGGGAGGCAGAGGGCTCTGGTTTGCATCATTTGGTCTCTTCCTCATAGGAAGCGCTGAGGGAAGCAAATGTTGTTGTTGTTTCAGCTCGGTGTTCTGACCCAGGACACCGTAATAGACCTCTATTGTCATCAACTGGGGGGCAGGAGAAGCCACTGGGGGCTCACCCAGGTCACCTAGCCCTGGAACCACTGGCCTTCTGGTTTCCAGACCAGTGCTGTTTCTGTGTACGCCATTTTAATTGTTCATTTCTTTCCATAAAATTAAATGACCTTCTTCAAGAAAGATTTAATGGTCAAGATGTGATTTGGTAAAAAAGCTTCCTCAAGGATTTTTTTTCTTATACCAAGATGAGACCGGCTGAGGCTATGAGAGATCTGCAAACAGTGGCATGTCATTATCCCCAGCTCAGTTTTTCGTGTAATTGGTGCAAAGAGATTGCTGCTGATGAATCCGCCTGCTCCCGAACAGAGAAGAATGATTACTGTGTGGCGTGCCTCGGTGTATGCACACGTATGTTTGTGGCTGCTTAGGAAAGGTATATGTATACATAAAACACTTACCAAGATGGATAATGCCATTTTAAAGTAGTAAATAATAAAAAATAGTCTTGAGCAAAACTGGTTTTACAATCGTCTGAGAATGCAGCACTTCATTTCAACAGTATGTGCAATGGCTAGAAATTGATTTTTTTTAAATCCAATTAAGCCTCAAGGTTGGTTATCCATTTAAAAGGTCGGATGAGTTAAGCAATCACAGTACCTTCAGTTCATGCTAATAATTAGATTTACACAGAACTTGGGCACTTACAGGGTGCCTCATGGAGGCATACATTTTGTGTCTGTGCACAGTAGTGAGCTACCAAAGCCCCCAGCAATGTGTGGCTACACCAGCAGAGCCTGGATCAACCCCGACCTGGGGAGCCCTAAGCTGGCTGCCAGCCCTGTCACAGTCCCCCCAGAGAGCGATGGTCTCAACAGACACCTGTATCTCGCTGTACCGGCCAGCCCCACTTTTCTGTGGCCCCAAGAGTATTGGGAAATGCAAAGTAGCCTCTCAGTTAAAGGGGAAAAATGTATACACTATTTGGTTTCATGTGCCGCCAAGTTTATAATGTAACAAATAAATCCTGTTTTAAAAATAGTACTTTATAGTGTGCATTTACTATGTATTCCTAACATGTTAAGAAGAAGTCTTCAAAATGTCTTTTTATGGTTCTCATAGGTAATGTTTAAGTATTACTGAATTTATGAAGATGTTAGGAAAACCACGAACCTGATTGGAATGCTTTTTACTCTGTTTGGGTTATAATGTCACTCAGGTTCTGTAAATCATTGAGAACGGATAAGTGATCTTATTTCAAACCTAGCATTTTAACCTGCTTTGTAATATAAGTAAGGTTGGTGCATTTCAGTACTTTCCATTCATTACTATGAACCAGCCCAAAATATGGAACCTTCTAGATTTAGCAAGAAAAAAATACTGCATTTCCTTCTCATTGCCCTTAAAAAAACCTAACAATTTCTGGTTAGTTTTTCCTTCCCTCGCCCCTTCCTCGAGCTGCTCAGCTGCCAAAGTCCTCAGCAACAGATTTATGATTCTTTTTTTACTTTGTAAAAGATCGACATTCAGATACTACAGATAGACATGTAATAAACACAAGGGTGTTTCTGGAAAAAATGTGACTCAGGTTTTTGAAGATTGAATCATTTTCAATGTACTAGGGAAACATACTATTTAAAAGGATCCTGTTAAGTGAAGGTTTTCCTAAAGAAAAGATTTCTTGATCAAAATAAACATTTACCCCCTAATTTCGCTTTTCTATAAGTCTCCATTTTCCTATGTTGAGTTTGCATAAAGGAATGTGGAACCACATTTGGTCTGTTAATTGTTTCTCTTTTCCTTCTTCCCGCAGCCTCCCAGTCCCAAGGCTTCAGGTCTTCAACATGCCCTTGAAAACTTTTGCAACTACAAAAATAATTTTGCTGGTGTTCAGAAGTAAATAGGAGTTTAGTTCCTGAGACATGAGGGTTATTGCTGTCTTACACTGTGCCCTTCCTGGGAGAATAATTTAGGCTGCTAGAACAGCTAGGGGCCTCAGAGAGCAACTAGTTCAGCCCCCTCATTTTATCGAGAAGTCCTAAAAACTGATGCTAGAAGGAATGCTTTTTGTCGTTAATAAACAGTTCTGCTGGCACATTTTTATTAACACAGTCTCTCATCCCACTGATACCAGAAAGTAAAAACACAGTGTTTGCAGATGAGGTTACAAAATGTACTTTGCAAGCAAAGTGCGAAAGATTACATATAGTATGCAACCTTGTGTGTAAGATCCATGAATATATACAATCTTATTACTTTCAAAAAGAAACAGGAAAGACAAACCAAAAGCAAATAAAAATGGTTGTGTATGGGGGTAAAACCGTTATCTGTAAGGGTCAGTGGGAAAGGGAGAAGGGCCAGGGCTGGGGGAGGCTTCTCTGAGCATTCCTTTGTACAGTTTTGACTTTTGAACTATGTCAATGTTTTATGTATTCAAAAAAGAAAATGATAAAAGAATGAAAGCAACAAAACCCTTACATCCAATACAAACACATGAACCTGGATGTATTTCACATCGATAAACCACACAAACGTCAAGTCAATTTTGAATATATCAGTAGGATACACTCTTAAGAACAAAAAGAATTTAAAAGTCTTGATCTTTGTCATCAGGCGTGGAGGCAGTGGGCGAGTGTTGCAGGCAAGAGTGAGTGAGCGTCCATGGGGGCGTTGGGAGCCAGGGTCCTCGACATGAGGAGAGGGACGATGGCAGGTGAGCAAGGGCCCCGTAGTGTGGGATTTGAAGGGGAGGAGTCAGTATGAACCCATGGGATTAAATAGACCAGATCCTACCTCTGTCCTCCCAGAGGACCAGAAGCAGTGACAGCCACGTAGCAGTGAGCACGCCGGCTCTCAGAGCTGGGTTCCCACCCAACCATTCCCCCCGCTGAACGGAGCCTAGATTTCGTGGAGAAATGGCTGACTAGGTTTGGGGCAAGGAAGGAACAACGCGAGCCTAGAAATCATCCCCCTGTTCCAGAACCGGCAAAAGTCCTCAAAAACTGGTAAGAACATGTCAAAAAGACAGGAGGCAGCCAGATGGGGCTCTTGCTGGCCCAAGTGAGACGTCTGGAGCGGCGATACTTGATGGCACACACATGCACACGTTCACGCCCCGGGCAGGCCGGCTGCACGGGCCTGGCCTGCTTTAACGCTCTGCTGTTGCCATCTCGAAATTGTTTTTCTTTTTTCAAGAGGCTCCACATTTTCATTTTGCACTGGACTCCACAAATTACACAGCCAGTCCTGGGGAGCGGGGAGGCTTTTGCTACAGAATACCTGGTAATAAATGTAGAAGGGAGGCTAGAGCGAGAAGATCACCACAGCGCAACCAGCGCTTGATTCAGGCAGAATCACCCCTGGACACCAGAGACACTGGGGAAAACGTTGTTGGGGCCCAGAACATTCTAATAGTCTGAAAGTGTCACTCCACGGATCATAAAGAGGAAATTGATTTTAATTCTATTAATTATAAAAGGGGAAATGCACTTTTACCATGAAGAGATCTGGCAGACCCCACTTGGCCAAGAACGGGGACATGGATTCTGTGCCTCCCGGTGAGATGCAGTGGGAACCACAGCAGGTATTTTTGCCAAAAACGTTTAACCCGAATTTAATCATGAGGAAACAGACGAATCCAGACTGAGACCTTCTACAGGACATGTCAATGTCATGGAAGACAAAGGCAGGGATTGTTCTGTATTAAAGGAGACCAGAGAGGCTTGACAATCAAACAGAATGCCTGATCCTTATTTGGAGTCTGGATTTAAAAAGAAAAAGCCACGAAGGACATAGGAAAATTAAGGAAATTTCAATTTCTTTGAAATTGTATAATAGTATATTGGATAATAGTATTGCTTCAGTGTTAAATTTCCACGAGTATGATCAGGATATTATGGTGATTATGTGGGCTAGTGTCCTTTGTTCGTAAGGGATACACACTGAGGTAGGAATAAGTGTGTGCAACTTACTTTAAATGGTGCAAGGAAAAAATATATGTACACACATACATCCCCACATGTATGCTTGTGTATAGGCATACCTCACTCTATTGTAGCGGTCGGGAACCAAGCCCACAATATCTCTGAGGTATGCCTGAATATATATATATATATATGTTTATTTATTTACATAGATATAAATAGCATGTGTGTGAATCTAGGTGGAGGGTATACATGTGCTCATTATACAGTTTTTAAATTTTTCCATAAGTTAATTAATTTTTCAAAAAGGTTTCTATAGAAATGGGCTCTTCATAGCAACGAGTTCCTTTTCATTCCTTCAGGGAACACTTAGTATAAATCCAGGTGGCATGTCTGGTACCACACATTACAAAAGGTAAACGCAGGCACTCCCTGATGCCAGCACCCAGGTCATGGTGAGAGATGGCACAGACGTCCCCAGTGTCGAGGAGGAAGGTCATTGGTGCTCAGCCTGCCTCTGCCTCACGCAGCACCAGGTGTTCTCAACCAGGGGGGCGCCCTGCCTGTATTTCACATTAGGCCTGACTGAGGCACCTCCACTGGCTCTCAGTTACCAAGGTCAAGTCCAAACTCTGAGGCTCAGTGTGTGTCTTGTGCACTTTATGTCCAGCCATATGAGCTTTTGATGATGCCAGGATGGACCATGTCCCTTAATACTTTAAGCCTTTACATGAACAATACCTTGGTTAGGGATCGGAATGCCTGGCACACTTCAACCCAGCCCTTAAGACTCGGAGCAAAGCCTCATCCTAGTCCGAGGGGCCTTCCCTGACTCAGTCTTCTTCAGTGACTGGATCTCGGGATTTTACTGACATGTTTGTGATACGTTTGTTTCTCTTTCTTCTCCCCTGACACATACATGTGCATATACAAACACAGACACACACAAACGCACACACATACACCCATTGCATTCCCAAAGCCTGACAGGGCCTGGAGATTTTCAAAACTGATGTTCAGTAAATGGATCTTGAATGAATGAATGAATGAATGAATGAATATGCCAGAAAGCATGAAGCAAGTGCACCAAGGAAATGAGTGTTTCTTTGAAATATCCAATATGATGAGATCTGGGAGCCCCATGGAGATCAGGGGCGTCTTAAGCAGGCACTAGACTTTACACCATGAACTCTGGCATGAAACTAACATATAAATGCACATTTCAGACACCTACAGACATCTTATAGGACATGATTTCACGAATCCTAGAATGTGAACTGTACTGAAAAACTTCCAAATAAGTCCTGGGAACTTTATTCTGATTTCTTCCAGAAGTTTGTAATCTGTCCTTCAACTTTTGAGCTAAGTCTGAACACCCAGTTAAGTGTGGAATGGGTCTCGAGTCATCAAAAGCATAAGTTGCTTCTTGGGTTACATTAAAGATCTGGTAATTTGTTTTAAACTTTCATTTTTTAAGGAAAATTAAATAGAGGTGAATTTTTCATTGACAGTGAAATATATACTAAGCATGGATTAATACGTTCATAAAAATTTATCTAAACAAAGCGCTGCCTATCTTATTTATGTTAAAGTCTGTAAAGTCTGCAGGGAAAGGGGAAAGTACTTTCCTGGAATATATTTGTATCTGTCACAAGCTGCATCTTGAGGAAATTGGCAGGCATTTGAAATGGAATAATTCCTTAGCGTTCTGTTTAGTTTGGATTTCTTCAATTCAGGGATGGCTTAAGACCAGAATCACCAATATTTGCTCTTAACAAGCATCTAACATTTTTCTCTTGCTTTGTGTGTAATAAGTGCTCAATAAATGTTGGTTGAATTGAATCATCTTGTTCCTCCTTCCTTGGGGCTGTCGGGGTTATTCAGTCTATTCTCCAATACAGAAGAATTCTAAAAGGAAAAATATCTCCAAATGACCTCTCCACTAACAGTTTCTCTCATCTTCTCACCCCTTGTACACACAACTGCTAAGATTAGCTTTCTGAAATGCTTCTTGGATCCCTCCTCAGTCTGCCAAATTCTACGGTGTGAACCAAAGACTCCAGTCTGTCTCCTCACCCACTCCTCCTCCATTCTACTGGAAGTCTCTGTTCCAGCCACACTGGCTTCAGGGCCTCCTGGACACGTCCTGCATCTGTGTTTTCTCCCTGGACGCTCCCACGTGAAATGCCTCCCCTGACCTCTCGGGCAGCGGGAGTCCTATCTCACCAGTCGGGCGCAGCCTCAGTCTCCCACCCTCCGGGGGGATCCCCCCAAGCTGTCTCAATCCCCCTATGGAGCACTGTGTGATTGTCAGCAATGTATTTGCAAACAGAAAAAAGAGTGATAGATCTTCATACACGCTCTTAGTACCCTTTACAAATGTGTGAAAACATTCAGCTGCTGTAAAATCTTTTGAAAGAAAATAAGACCCAATTAACGTTGACTTTTATGTCGGGAAAGCCAAGGGTTTCAAAGGAATTCCTTTCACTAATTTAACAGCTATTTTTTTTTTAGCACCTGCTCTGTGCCAAGCACTGGAGGAAAAACAAAAGAAGACAAAAAGACCTGCCTTCAGGAAGCTGAAGCTCTAGACTATGTGCTGTTTCTGAGGGTCTGCTCCCCGCTCCCCACTGGGGACCAGGGCTCAAAGCTGAGGGGGAGACGTGGAGGGAGGCGACGAGGGAAGATGACAGTGTGGCTTGGAGTGGGCTGTCAGGCAGGGAAGGGGAGGCAAGCTGGGAGGTCAGTGGCAGAAAGCTTCCAGTGCCAGGCACGGAACCTGGCTTAGCTATTTTTTGTTGTAAGGTTGATAATGAAGAAGAAACTCAAAAAAGAGGAGTGGCGTGTGGAAGTTGCTGGAGGTCACAGAGAGAGGTGCCAACCAAAGGCCCGTGAGCAATCAGGATGTGGGCAGTACCAGGGAAAAGAGTTTTATTTTTAAATGACTCTGGGGTAGGGCTTCCTCAACTGGGTCATCATCCCCTGAACCTTGTGTCTTAGCCTCAGTAGTGATAAGGAAACCCCCATCTATTACTTGCCGCATCAGCCACCTGAGATCCCCACCCCTCACGGAAGATCCGCATCAGCATAATACTAACCTATTACCTGGCACGTTAGCCACTCGAGATCCCATGCCTAGGACCACCCCAACTTCATAAAAGTGGGGGAAAAAATCGGGTAGACGGGGCTCCGAATTTGGTGGTGAGACCTCTCTGAGCCCGCCGGCGAATAAACTTTGATTCTCGGACTCTCCGTGCGCGGCTCAGTTTGTCCTCGGGACCACCCACTGTAACACTTGCTGTAACAGAAGTCAGGACGCTCACCAATGGCATATCTACCCGGTGCCCCTCCACCACCCTGCTCTCACACCCCCGGACTGGCCTTTCCTCCCCAACGAGAGTTGACCAAGGTGACCAAGTTGCTGTCTTGTAAATCACCCCACTCCCTCATCTCATCTCTCTTGTCCCTGCTCTCCCTCAGGGGGTTGGGGGCAGTGGGGACAGCTTGCTCAGACTGTTGCCCGATGACCCTTCTTGCAAAGCCGTGGGCTGGGGAAGGGTCCCTCACTCAGCAAGGCAGTGCCTGCAATTGTCCTTGGCCGTCCCAGAAGCAGTGACCTGGATGGAAACCCCTGTCACCCCCTCACATCCAGGACAGTGCTTAGCAAATGGAGTCTGATAAACGTCAAGGAACCGATTATGAAGTGAGGAGGAAGTGACTGTTGACACTGTGCCCACCATGCAAGGCAGTGGGGCCTCGGTAGGCCGCAGGAGCTGGCCCAAATCCTGGAATCGCCAAGCCAGTCCCAACCCCAGGCTGGGGGCCAGGTGTGTGCTGTAAAAGGGGCGGCCCTGCCCCGTGGGGTCCGGGGCGACGGCCAGGGGCAGCTCAGAGGCCTTTGGGGGGCCTGCTTGGGGCGGCCTGGCGTCTGCCTGGCCGGAAGTGTTTCCCGCGGGCTTGAGGTTGGGCCCCAGGCCGCCGAGCACTCGCTGGAAGTCGGGCCCCTTCCCGGAAGCGACTCTGGCGAGCGCCTTTCCCGCCGCGAGGCCGGGTCCGCCTGCGCCAGAGCGGCCGGGCCACCTGCGCGGGGCCGGGCCGGGCCGCTCGGGCCCTGCGGGCGGGCGAGGCCTGCTCGGGGCCTGCCTGGCTGGGTCTGCCCGCGCCCTCCCGCCCCGCCGGGCCGGCGCCCCCTCGCGCCCCGGGCGGGCCCTGCACGTCTCGCGAGCGGCCCGGAGCGGCGGGGGAGGCGGGGCCCGCGGGCGGGCCGGGCAGGGCCGGGGCGGTGCCGAGCCCGGGCCGGAACGGGCCGAGCGGGCCGGGCCGGGGGCGCGGGCCGGCGGGAAGATGGCGAACGTGGGGCTGCAGTTCCAGGCGAGCGCCGGGGATGCGGACCCGCAGAGCCGGCCCCTGCTGCTGCTGGGGCAGCTGCACCACCTGCTCCGCGTGCCCTGGAGCCACGTCCGCGGGAAGCTGCAGCCCCGGGTCACCGAGGAGGTGAGGGCTCGCAGGCCGCCAGCGCCTCCGCGCGCGGAAGCCCAGGCCCGGCCGGCGGGGCGGCCCAGGCTCGGGCGGCCGCTGAGGCCCCGCCTTGCCCCCCGCAGCCCCGCCGCCTGCCGGGCCTCCCCAGCGGCCGGGCCACCGCGGCCGCCTTTCCCTTCCGGAGCAGCCACCAGGCCCGTCCAAGCCCGCAGGGGCCCAGCGCCGTGACACCTGCGACAGGGTAGGGGAAATGCGGGTGGGCCCTGCCTTGAGGCGGGCCCTGCCTTCTAGAAATCCCCGTGGCTCTTCTCTCCCTGCCTTCCCTGGGGCATCTGGCCCCCTGCCGCTCTGCCGTGGAAACTGGCTAAGCCCCAGCAAGTTGGGGTTTCAAGTGTTTTAAGCAAAGTGGCTCCAACCTGGCCTTTTCAGTTCTGAGCCTTAATCCCACGCTGGTGGAAGAGCGCCAGCAGAGACAGACAGGGAGCTTCAGCAACACGCTTTCTTAATTAGGGATCAGGGTGCTTCAAGTGCCTTTTTAGAGGAGGCTGCAGGCAGGGTGCTGGCAAGTGGCGGGCTGTTTGAAGTCTGTCTGTCTCTGGTCTTTCCCTTCTCGTCTAGCTCTGGCAGGCGGCCCTGAGCACGCTCAACCCCAACCCCACAGACAGTTGTCCCCTCTACCTGAACTACGCCACCGTGGCTGCCCTGCCCTCCAGGGTGAGTCGGCACAACAGTCCCTCAGCCGCCCACTTCATCACCCGGCTTGTGCGGACTTGCCTGCCCCCCGGAGCCCATCGGTGCATTCTGGTGAGTGCTGCTGAGAGGATGGCCACAGGCCTGTGTGTGTTGACAGCCACATGCTGCCAGTTGCAAGCAGCGCTGAGCTTTTGTCCCCGGGAACTCATAGCCCTCCACGCACTGCAGAGCTCTCGGCCGGTAGGACGGCCCCTGGACGTGTGATCCCTGCTCTACAGAGAAACTGTCCAGAGAGACAAAGCGATTTGCCCCAGATCAGTTTTGGTGGCAAATCTGAGACTCAAACTTAAGTTTCCTGAGGCCAAATCCAGTGTCTGTCCCTCTGTGCCCCAACTGTTAAGGCAGTTGATTGTGACCAAGGTGTTCTTCCCCGTGCAGGGCAGACAGTGCCACGGTATTCTGTGGTTCCGGGGAGGCACCCGGGGCTGGGCTGACCTCTGCTGTTGGAACTTCTCTGTCTGGATGTTCCCACCACAGAGTTAACCAAGTTCGGAAGGTGTTAAGGACAGGACCCTAGGCACTTCCTGGTGCAGCTCCCTGTCACCCCTCAGCTGGGGCTCTGCCTCTCTCCCTGTGCTGCAGATGGTCTGTGAGCAGGCTGACGTCTTTGCCTCCGCCTGTGCCCTGGCCCGGGCCTTCCCGCTGTTCACCCACCGCTCAAGTGCCTCGCGCCGCACAGAGAAAAAGACTGTCACGGTGGAGTTCTTCCTGGTGGGACAAGACAACGGGCCGGTGGAAGTGTCCACATTGCAAGTGGGTGTCTGAAAGTGCAGACTGTGTCCCTGGGCCCCCACAAGCTCAGGCAGCTGGAAGGGAAGCTCTGGCTCCTCTTTCCCCAGGGGAGAACGGGAGGGCTGCTTCAGTTCCTGTGAAGCCAAGGCTCCCTCTCCCTCAGGGCGTCTTGATTCCAGGATTCTCTTCGGCACAGCCAGTGTTTATTGAGCACCTACTCAGTACCAGACACGTTCATGTTTTTATACTAACAATCCTGTCCATGTATATGGTACATCAACCTTTCCAGGGAGCACTTTTACATATGTTATGTCACTTGCTCCTAAAGTCAAGCAAGGCTGGAAGTGATTTCCAACCTCACAGTCCTTAGATGGGCCTGACATCGGGCTCCCTTCCCATAGCAGCCATTCCAGACTCTACCATGGCCCCCTCCGCCCACCACGCAGCCCCACGCAGCCATCCTCTCTGGGTGTCTCTGCCGCCTCCAGGCTCCATCCTGCAGCGGGACAGCGACGACCGTGCTTCTCCCCTGTCTCTAGTGAGTTCCCTCTGAGTTCCAGGCCCTCCAGCCACCAGATCCCATCTGGCAGCCCTTGTCCCCTCCCCTCCTCACGGCACTGCTTTCTGCCGTGGACTGCTATCCCTTGGACTTGCCAAGTTCATTCCCGCTCAGGTTCCCTCTGCCAGGGTCCTCTTTTCTCCAGCCCTGCCTGGCGTCTGTCGGTTTCTGCCACGTTCCTTCCCCAGGGTGGCCTGGCACTCCTGTCCAACACAGCCCTGCCACGTGTCAGCGCTCTGGCCGGCTGAGCACCCAGCCCCATGGACATGTCATATCTCGTCAGCTCTTTCCCCAGCTCCTTGGAGCCTGAGCACACCAGGGTCTGGTACCCCACGTACCCCTTACTCAGCCTGTCTCCCCCTTCATCACTGTGGGAGCCTCCCCAGCTCCCAGGCTGGTCCCCTCTGAGTCCTGTGACCTCTCCTCATCCTCTGGTGTAGCATTTAATTGGAAGGTGGTTGTAATTCTCTGCTGGAGCTGAGTCCCTTGGGCATCTTTGGATTCCCAGGGTCTAGTATGGTACCTAGCGCACAGTGGGTACTCACATAAATGTGGGCAGAATGAACACATGATCATCCTCTGGTGACACGCAGCGTAGCTCTGCAGTGGTGGGGGCACTGGAGCCGGCTCCTGCCTCCTGCGTGAGTGCTCTTGTGTCAGCTCCAAGCTCACTGGGGTCTGGGGTCTTCAAGGTGACATATGGCCTCCTTGGAGTCCAGTCTTACATCACTGACACTCTTCCCAGACAGTCCTCGTCACGTCCCCTTGTGCCCTCTCAGGCAGGAGACAAGCCCGCTGACAGGCGGCAGGGACTGCACATTTCATATCTGAGCTGTCAAGTTCCAGGGATCTACCTCTGAGGCTTTGGGGTTTAATTACCTCAGGACAAGCAGAGGCTCTTGCCGAGATCAGACTGGGCGGGGGAGGCAGCCAGGCTGGCGGTATCGACCCAGCACCTGCCCTCACTGACATTACAAGACGAGAGTGGTGATGATAAACTCAGTGCTGTCCTGTACCCCCGAGACACCTGTGCCGCTTTCCTCTTTTTAATATCAGGTCTTATCGTGAGCGAAGCAGGCCACCACAGCTGCTGGCCTTCTGCAGCCTCTGAGGCTTGGGGGTGGGCAGTGGGGAACAAGGTGGGGTGGGTGTGCCCTCGGGTACTGCTGAGAGCAAGGCTCCAGGGGCAGAAGTGTGGCAGAGGAGAGTGACATGGCAGAGAACTTGCAGGGCCAGAGCTGAAACAAAGGTGGACAGACGTCCCTCTCAGAGTCGCGCAGTGGGCAGCCCGTTTCCAGGCACATGTGGCGATTGCTTTTGTGCGTGTGGCCTTCTCTGAGCTGCCTGGCGAGTGTCAGCTCTCAGACCCCGCAAGCCCAGTGTGGTCCGTGTTTTCAGGTCCTTTGTCCTTCCAGCTGGGGTCATGTAAGCACCACCGGGCAGGCCCCATCTCTGTGTCCCTCCCTCCCTCACCCAGAGCAGAGCTGTGTCAGATCACAAGGGACTCATCTCCCCTCATGGCGTCAGGGACAGGCTTGCATGAGGAGGACACCTCCCCAGTGGCCCAGAGGGAAGACGTCTGGGAGGGCACAGGTTCAAGGGCTCAGGATGTGAGTGCTTTTGCCCTGCTGGGAGGAGCTGGCCTTTGAGAAGTGCCTCTAAGGATGGCTGGGATCTTGGCGGGAGGAGAAGGATACGGGATCTGCAGAGGCCAGAGGTGGGGCTGGCTTGAGGGGACAGGAGGAGGAGCAGGACACGAGGCTTGGAAAGGACCCCGAGTATATGAGGGCATGGCCTCAGGCTGCAGGGCTCCTGTGTAACTCCGGAGGTGCAGTCGGGGGGCAGTGTTGAACTTCCTTCTGCAGGGGAGAGGAGTGGGTGGCAAGAATCTTGCTCCCCCTCCCCACTGCCCCTCACTGCCCTGTCAGCAGCCCCGTGGCCTCCCCTGGGCGGGGCGTGTACCTCTGATGCATTTGGGTTCCTGGGGGATGGACAAGTTGAGGACATCTTCCCCACCTGGTCCCAGGACCCCAGCGACAGCCTTCTGTTTTTTTCTAGTGCTTAGCGAATGCCACAGAAGGTGTGCGGCTGGCAGCCCGCATCGTGGATACACCCTGCAGTGAGATGAACACAGACACCTTCCTCGAGGTTCGTGGCCCAGGGGTGGGGCCAGGCTGGGGGGGGTGTCATAGACCCTACGGAGAGCCAGAGGAAACCTGGGGGCCGTCCACACTCTCTGACCTGGCGCGGGGACCCAGGGGCTACGTCCAGTGAAGTTGTGCTGTCCACCCAACTCCGAGAGGCCTCCAGAAGGGTGTGGGGAGGACAGGGCCTCATCCTTGAGGCCCTTCAACAGGACTGCAGCCACGATCTGCAGGAAGTTGGAGAGCGAGGATGGCAAGCCAGCTCCCCTGGGTTTAATCACGCGGGACACTGAGAGTGTCAAAGCCGCTGGCTCCCGGACGGGTTCCTTTCCTGCCGCACGGGCCTCGCCTTGATTTAAGCGTCTTCAGGTGTCCTTGTGTTGTTTTTTCCATGAACTCATCCAGGAGATTAAGAAAGTTGGAAAAGAGCTGGGGATTGTTCCAACCATCATCCGGGACGAGGAGCTGAAGGCGAGAGGATTTGGAGGTGGGTGGGGCTGCACGCTGCAGGTCCCGGCCCCAGGGAGCCGCTGGGGGCGCTTGGGTGGCAGGGGTGGCGGGCCACAGGGCACATCATCCTAACCTTCCTCCTGCTGGTGACTGGGACGGGATCGGCCTGTGCTCAAACCCCAGGCCAGACCTTGGGAAGCAGAGCATCTCCAGGGAGAAAGGGGCAGCAGTCCAGATTCTGATTTGGATTCTGGAAGCTGCTAGATCCAAGTCCTTCCCCTGCCTGAAGCCTTTCCAGCCTGCTTCATGTGCCTCACGCCCTTGTCCCTGGGCCAGTCCGCAGGGCCTTTCTGTTCCTCGAGTACACAAGTTCACGTCCATGTCAGGGCTTTTGTTCAGATGCCTCTATCTGGAATACTTTCCCCCAAGATATTCTTATGGTGGGGACCATCTTATCCAGAGCATCTCAGCTCAGATGTCACCTCCCCAGAGAGGCCTTCCCTGATTCCCCAGGCCCACCCTACCCCCCATGCCCAGGAGCTGGAGGGACAGACAACTGACTCAGATTGGTGCAGGGAGGGTGGCTGTCCTACTTATCTGTGGCTACAAAACAAATTACCCAAGAAGGGAGCAGCTGGAAGCAGCACTTGTATCATCTCACAGTGCCAGGGGCTCTGCCTGCTGCGGTCAGGTGCTCAGCTGGGGCTGCAGTCATCTGAAGGCTCAGCCGGGGCCGGCGACGCGCTTCCCAGAAGGCTCACCATGGGCAGGTCGCAGGTTCTCGTGGGCTGTTGGCTGGTGATGCAGGTCCTTGCTGTGTGGCCTCTCCCAGGGCAGCTCCTGGCGCGCAGCCGGCCACCCTCAGGGCAAGGGCTCTTTGCGGCAGAGTGGGAAAGTGAGCATGATGGAAACGCCCCTCTCTTGTAACCTAATCTCAGAAGTGGCATCTCATCACTTCTACCATTTTCTTTTGGTTAGAGGTGAAACACTAGGACTGCACAAGGACCCAGACACCCAGAGGTGGGGTCCTGGGAAGCCATCTCAGCGGTGTCCACCACAGACACATAACCCAGTTACAAATGGAGCGAGAGGTGGCCACTTGTGTCAGGGAAAGCTTCACAGAGGAGGTGGCATTTGCAGTGGGTCTTGCAGGATGAGTAGGAGTTTGTTGGACAGCCATTATTAGCTCTTATCACAGTTGCTGTGATTGTTCAGCTCAGTTACTAGGGGACCTTGAGGCATGGACTCTGCCCCCAAGTAGGCTGCTGTTTTCTTGACAGATGGGCACGTAAACCCACAAGTGAGACAACGGTGCAAAACACGTGGGTGTAAGCCTGGAAAGGGCTTGGGAACAGGGATGAGTGTGGGCTGGAGCGGCCTGGAAGCCTTATCCAGGGATCATGATTCTGCAATCCTGTTCTGTTCTTTCTGGAAATGATACAATGTTTTCTTTTCCTCAGTGGGTTTTCTTGCCTACCAATATTTTGCATAGAATTCATTTGCAGGCCTAGGCATTGGAACTAATTTGCATTCCCTGATCCCACACTGGCCAGGGGGCAGGAGGCTTGGGCCGCGCTGGGAGCTGGTGTTTCCAGGGGCCTTCAGGGAGTTCTCTGCTCGTTTCAGCCCAGGCCTCACCAGATCTCCCTGCGCTTTCCACAGGAATCTATGGAGTTGGCAAAGCTGCCCTCCACCCCCCGGCTCTGGCCGTCCTCAGCCACACCCCAGACGGAGCCACGCAGACCATCGCCTGGGTGGGCAAAGGCATCGTCTACGACACTGGGGGCCTCAGCATCAAAGGGAAGGTGAGATGTCGAGCCAGCACGGGCAGGTCCCGGGGTGCGGAGGGGTCCAGGCTGGGTTCAGCCAGCCCTCTCAGAGTTGCCTTTGGAAGGCGGCGAGGGCTCTGGGAGTTAACTCAGTTGGGCCGGGTTCAGGGGAGGGCCAGTTCCCATCCTGGGAAGGAGATCACTCCGTGCAGGATGCCTGGGTTTTGTGCCCACACTTTACACTTGACCTTAGCCAACAGGCCGAGAAGCAGTATGTGCCCACACTTTAAACAGGAGTCTGGAAGTGCAAAATCGGCATGGGGGCCGGAGAAAAGCCGCAGGAGTGATTAAAGGGATGGAAAACAGCCTGGGGAGGTGGGTTCAGGGAGTGGCTTTGTCCAGAGGAGAGAAGGGCAAGGGTGCCCACATCTCCAAATCTGCCCGGCCGAGGTCTCCACAGAGAGAATGCTCTGTGGGGTCTGCACGTGACCCCGCAAAAGCCAGTGCAGTTGGGCCTCAGCACTGAAGCAAGTCACCTGGGCATGTCCCTCTAAGGCAGCCCTAGCAGCCTCTCCCGTGACGTGGCTCTCCATCCGCCATCCCAGGAGGATGGGCACTTAGGTAGTGCCAGTCACAGCTGCGTCTGTCCACCACGCCATCTCCATCTGTGCATCCCACTCTGTGCACGGGCCTGGGCTGGGGCATCCTGGGAAGGAGTGGACAGTGACATGCGTGCCCAGGACTGTGGGAGGACAGCAAGCGCCTCTGTCACGGTGGCTCACAGGTGTGTCCTTTTGGCCCAAATGGTCTTTTTAAAATTTGAATTAGTTTTCAACATTTAGGAAGAGGAAGAAATTTCATAAAAGACTGGATTTTTGGCTTTTCGTAAACTTAGAAGATCTGGCGGTGCTGGCCCTAGGTTCTCTCCTGGTGGCATTCCACTGGAGCTGAGTGGGACTGCCCCGGGGCTATAGCCTGCTGGCTTCAGTCTGCCACAAGCCCCGCCACTCCCTGTTGCCTCCCTTACATTGAGCCCCAACATCAGCTGTTGCTTGGGGTGGGGATTACGCTGCTGTTCTTTGCATGTCAGCATACCTACTATTAAATACCCGGAGTGGAGGATCATTTTTTTTTTAACATCCCTCCTCTTCTAAACAACAGAGTTATTTTCTGGACTAATCAGGAAATGAAACTAATAATAATAAATGGTGTTTTTTTTAAAAAAAACAAAGCACCAATAGTAAGCATTCTCTTTTATTGAATTCCATACCTATGATCATGCCAGTAAAAAAAGTTAAAAAGAAGATACATATTGCGGTACAAATAAAACAGTAATAGATTAACACTTTAAGTAGCATGGATATTTGTTTTTTAATAGAAAAATACTTATGTCTCCATATTGGTCTATAGTGGTAATGGATTGTGGCATTAAATGTTCTGTTTTGGGATCTTGGCTTCTACATACTTGACGGTGACTTCATCAAAATTGATCTCCTTTACATAGTCATGTTCAGTAGACAGAGGAGCCAGATTTGTCATTTGCCTTCACTCACAGTTGATTCCAGAACACAATTATTTTTTATTTTGAAGAGCTTCTATCATGTGAAGCAACTGATACACAAATACTCAGGAAGGGTTTTTACATGAGATCATTTGGCAGAGATTCCTAAAAATCCCATTTCACAATAAATTCCAGAAATTGCAGTACTGACCATGTGTTCCGTTCTGTGGGATCGATTCTCGCGGCCTTCAAATGCCTGTGGAGTAGAAACAGTTTAAACACAGTAACTCCAAGGGTTCATGTAGAAGGAGAGAGTTTCAGGGACTCATTTTTATGTCACTGTGCTGTTGTGCTTTGAGTCCGCCTTTTAACACAGGTAGGTGTAACATCAGAGGCTCGGAGTGCACGTCTCTGCACCAGTGCCAGCCCAGACAGTTCTAGCCGTCAGAACTGCCCTCAGAATGAGCGTGGGCAGCTGCGTAATGAGCCATTACTAACATCCATGGAGAATGATGTTGCTCTAAAGGATAGGGAATAAGGATAGGTGATTTTGAAGCCTTCATTTGTATGATTAAAGTGCAACAGTAGCCTCAGCAATTGTTTTAACTTCAACCAACAGCATTTTTTGAGGGAGGAATATTTTATCACTGACATCGTTTAGAGCAGAGGTCCCCAACCTTTTAGGGCGCCAGGGACCAGTTTCATGGAAGACAATTTTTCCACGAATGGTTGTGGGGGGATGGTTTTGAGATGATTCAAGGGCATTACATTTATTGTGCAGTCAAACCTCTATGCTAATGACAATCTGTGTTTGCAGCCGCTCCCCAGTGCTAGCATCACCGCCTCAGCTCCCCCTCAGATCATCAGGCATTAGATTCTCATCAGGAGCCGCAACCCTGATCCCTCGGATGTGCAGGTTACAGTAGGGTTCGCTCCTGTGAGAATCTGATGCCGCTGCCGACCTGACAGGAGGCGGAGCCCGGTGGTGGCATCAGGAAGGGGAGCAGCTGTAAATACAGGAGAAGCTTCGCTTGCTCACCAGCACTGCTCTGTGGCCCAGTGGGGTGGGGACTGTGGGTGTAGAGATACCAGCACATGGTATCTGTAACAGGCAAACTGACTTTTAGTCAGTTCAACTTCTCCACAGACAACGTGCTCCCTTTTGCTACCCGCTGTTGCCATGGAGGCTGCCGAGGCCTGGTGGGCAGCACCGAGGACTCTTTTCTCCTTGGGTCACATGCTTGTTTTTGACACTGGCTTGTTGGAGGGCCAGGTTACCTTCTGAAAATGACACAATAAACCCAGCCTCCTCCTGGGGTCAGACTGGCCTGCAGAGACCCCATGACAAACAGAATGGCCAGGTGTCTCAGCTCCAGCAAACTATCCACGGTTTCTCATTGGAACTGTTCTACATCAATTTGGGAGAAACCAGCAGGCCCTTCCTGAGCTGTTGCTGGCGCCAGGTGCTGGGGTGAGCACTGAGGCGCTGTCAGGACAGATCCCAGTCCTGACCCGGAGGTGCTCACAATTTCATCCAAGGGCACGAAACTTCATCACAGCAGGTGTTCTCCCAAGTGGCTGCCTTGGGAGCAAATCGTGCAGAAACCGTCACTTCTCAAAAAGCAAGCGGATGGAGCCAGCAGAGCTCCCGATTTTGCAGGAACAGTCACAGCCCCATTTCCAAAGATTTCAAAGGCAAATTGGGACCAGCAGGCCTCAAAGGCCTCACTCAGGACCCTTTACACGCTTGGCAAGTACCGATCCCAAAGAGGCTTTGCGTATAGGGTGATACTTAGTGATACTGTACTGGAAATTAAAACTGAGAAATTTATAACATATTTATAATTCATTTAAATTATAACATGCAATATAAATCCATTGATGTTACCATAAATAGTATAATTTTATGAAAATAACTATATTTTCCAAAATGAAAAAAAATTGAGAGTAGCATTATACATTTTGCAAATCCCATTAGAGTCTAACTTAATAGAAGACAGCTGGGATCTTGCATTTGATTCTGCGTTTAGTCTATTGTATGTTGTTTCAGTTGAACTATATCAAGAAAATCTTACCTCACACATTTTATGGTTGGAACAGGGAGAAGTATGTTAGTACCCTTTTCAGATAACTATGAACATTCTTTGCTATTATATTATGCCAAAATTCGACAGTAGTTTCTTAAAGGTTGGTTATAATGTGGAATCTAAAGCCACGTAAGTGAACTTTTGTGCAGTAAAATCTACTGATCTATCTTGAACTTGAAACACATGATTTTGTAATATCATGCATGGATCATTTGGAAAAATTGGTTCACAGAGTTATGCGAAACCTTCAAATTTTGACACATTGTATATATATCAAACAATCATCTTCGCTGATATCACCATTCATCTCATCAGAAAAGTCACTGAGTATGAGGAAGCTGGCGGGATGGATACAAGTTTTCCAAAATTCTGATTTTTGCTTGAGAGCTCAATTGTACACCATCGGCAATAAATAACGTCAGCTGTTTCCTGGAAGTGAGAAGCTCACTTTGTTCCTTTCCTAGGAAATTTCTGCCAGATACCTAAGTCCAAATGACCATGATTCGTCTGTCAGTTGTTCTTTCCGGTAACACGGGTGAGACTGGCCCCGGGAGCTCCGCGCTCAGCCACGCCCGATCCTGCCGGAGCGGGGCCGGCAGAGCAGCGGCGGTGCTGGGACCGGCTTCCGTGTGCTCACACAGAACATTGCAAACATCTTGTACTCAAGGGTTGAGAGTTTTTAAATTTAATTTTACTGCTTCAGCAAGGAAATTCTTAAGTGAAGTCGGCATGTTTCGCCTTCCTGGCGGGCGTGGAAACGGTCACAGCGCCGCCTCGCTCACGCCGGTGCCTCGGCCTCCACCGTGGGTGCGAGTGCCAACCCCGTGGAAAGGGAGATGACGTCTTAATGTTGCTGAGAAAGTCGTTTGTGAAAACACAAACAACGTACGGGGGTTGGTGGAACTTTGCATAACCCGCGGGCTCGGTTCGCAGCTTCGGCGCCTGGCCCACCTGCACTGGACGCTGCAGCTGCGCCCAGGGCCGGCGTTCAGGGCGGCCCGCTGTGCACGTTGTTGGACTCCAGATCTGGGACCCCGTTTTTCCGTTTAAACAGTCCCATGCTTTCTCGAACATTAGGTCAGAAGAGATGGATCATTTTCACGTGACTTAATTATAAAAGCAGCTCAGTTTATATGTAAAAATACTTTCCACTAAAATTCAGGGCTTGTGTAACGTGATAAGGGTTCAAAAATCACTCAGTAAGTTTCAAACCCAAACCTTTACATCTGTGGACCTGTTGTTAATTTAAAATACGAACTTGCTAATTCGAGTTGGGAATCTATAAAATGTAAAAATGTGTAACCGCTCTCAACTAGCTTATGGAAAGTAGCACTTCCACCTGCGGCAGGAAGGCGCCTCTGCATGTGGCTAGCTCCGGTGGCCCCTCCTTGGGCCAGTCTGAAGCAGGATTTGGGAACCGGGGGCCAGCAGGGCAGAGACAGCAGTGACGTGGGGGTGACGGGGTGTCCTCACCAGTGGCGGTGATGTTTGGGAAGAGCTCACGTCAGCCCTCGCCATCCTGCAATGCCACGGCAAGGTGCAGAGAGCGCTGGGGCCAGCTGGTGAGGAAGCTGGGCCTTGTGTCACGCGTGTCTGGCGGCCAGGGCAGGTCTGCAGTGGGGCAGAGTCCCCGTGGGCTTGTGGCAGTGGCGTAAGGGAAGGCAGAAGGGCCTGCAGGAGGGCGGTAGGAGCATGACATGGTGCAGAGAGGGTGGAGAGAGCGAGGGAGCCCTTCCAGAGGAGAAGCCAGGTGCAGCAGAGGTGGAAGCAGAGAGCAGCTCTTAGAAGACTGGGCAGGGACCTCAACCCAGGTGGAGGTGGGAGAATAGGAGGTGGCCGCAGTTTGGAGATGAGGCTTATGCTGAGGTGTGGCCGCCCTGAGATGCTGCGGCTGGGGAGGGCCAGGAAGCCTCTGAGACTTGGATGTGGCTCCAGAGGCCATCCGCGGGCAGTCTTTCCTGGCACCGGGCTTTCCAGGTGACCCTGAGCAGGCCTCAAAGGCTCCCTGGATCTCAGCTGCTTCCTCACAAACGGGCAGAGAGGTAGGTGGAGGCCCGCAGGCTGACCTGGCAGCTGCACAGCACAGTCAAGGCGCCAGTCTCTGAGCATGGGGTGCCGTGGCCAGATAAGAGCGCGGCCACGGCAGATTCCGCCGCTCTGAGCATCTGCCTGTCACCGTGCAGTGGCTGTTTAGTAACCCCAGAGCTCTACTAAAACAAAAGGGATCCCCACTGTCTCTGGCCATTACTTCCCATCACTTCTGGGCAACCCCACCCGTGGTCAATTTCATGAGTCCTGGGGGTGTCCAGGCCGCACGGGGCCTGGTGTGTGGGGTGGGCCCTGGGGGGCGGGGTCTGCAGCCGGGCTTCCCCCACAGGGCTCACCCTTGTCCTGGTCCCTTTGCCGCCTGCAGACCACCATGCCGGGGATGAAGCGGGACTGTGGGGGCGCTGCGGCCGTCTTGGGGGCCTTCAGAGCTGCCATCATGCAGGTGAGTGAGACTCCACCTATTCACCCGCAGGCGGGGGCCTGCCTTGGCCCAGGCCGGTGAGTGTTTGTGTGATGAAGAAGCTTGGCCTAGAACCACAGGGCACGTGGCAGGCATAAGCCCACGTGCAGCACATGTGGTTCTGAGTATTCCGCCCACAACCGTCCTCCGTCCCAAAGCTGTCTCTAGTGAATGGTCTCACCAGAGTGACGTCCCCACCCCCAGGCCAGGCCTCTTTCCACCTCACACTGGGCCTCCTCCCTCCCCCACCTGGGCAGACACCCCAGAGCGCAGTCCTTGCCCAGCGTCTGTGACCACGTGGGGGCTTGGGGGACATTCACATGGAGCCCAGCATCCCGGGGCCATAACGAGTGCTTATTAAACAAATGACGGTGTGCACGACTGGCGCAAGCCGAGGCTTTACCCCCTGGGCTAGCCTTCTCAGCCCGGCTTTTGGGAGGCGGCTCTTTGTGTCGCTGAGTACAAGATATTCTCTCCCCGCAGGCACTGCCTGTAAAACCCTGTTTCTTGGGGTAAACTTGAAATTGAAAAACAAAAATGTGCTGGCAAATAATTTCTCATTCAGACTGGTCTGGTGTCCAGCAGTTCGGCGCCTTGAGAGAGGAGCAGAGACCCGGGGGGAGGGGGCCGCCATCTGCCGGGAGCCCCCTGGTTTACTGTGCAGCCCCAGCCTGTGCTGTGGCTTCCGCCTGCCCACTGGAACCCCAGCCGACACTGGAGGTGCAGGGGGCGAGACGACTTGGGCAGGATGCTGAGACTGTCTGGAACATCCTTGCTGTGCCCTGCACGGTGCCTTGTTTGGAAAGGGCCTTCCTAGGGCTCACAGCTGAGTGTTCTGTCACGCAGAGCACGCACGTGGGGCCGTGCGCTCAGCCCAAGAGCCACAGGCTCCCGACAGCCACAGGCTTCCAAGAGCACCTGTTGTGGCCCAGCCACCACAGAGCCCTGTGGGGGGCATTGGAGGAGGAGCTCGTGTTCTCTGTGTTCTCATCCCCTTGCTGGCTGGAGACTAACGAGGGACACAGCCAGCAGCGGGTGAGGACGCGACTGTCTCAGCACCTCCAAGGACTTAGATTCCCTTTCGCAGGGAGCCACTGGGCAGTCAGCTCAGACTCATTAGCTGGCAGCCGTGGGGTCGCAGGACGCCCCCACCTCTGGGGGCTGCAGCCTGTGATCTGAAGGGTGCTGAGGACCCCTCCCACAAAAGCCCCAGCCTGCAGGCTCCACTGTTAAGGATGATGTCCTGTTTAGCTTTGACATGTCCGTGCCAGCCTCTTGAAAAGGAACATGCTTCAGTTTGAGCCACAAAGTAAACTGTATACTGTATTGTAACCCACAGAATAAAATAAGCACGTGCACATCCACACTGCTAGGAATAAGTCATTAAATGAATAAATAAATGAGGGGAGAGCTGTGTCTTACAGCGGAATCCCACTTCCTGGATGTACAAGTAGTGATGGAAATAGAAACTAGAACATCGAAAAATCACCATTTGGCAAACACCACGGCCGGTAATTGTTTGAGATAGGAACGGTCAGCGGTGCCAAAGCCGGAGCGTGGAAGTGTGACGAGAGACAGGACGGTTAGCCGGCCCAGAGCACATCCAGCTGCGGGACCACCAGTGTCGTCACAGGGGAGACGCCTGGCAGACCCACCTTAACATGTCCCAGGGCCCATCGCCGGGGTGGGGACAAAGCCACGCCATGCACCTCCTGCTGCAACGCTCCAGGAAGGACATGGCACTTCTGCGGGATTCCTGCCACGGGCACATGACCTGAAAGGCACAAGGAAACCTCGAACAAACCCAGCACTGGAAGGCCAAGGTCACAAAAGACAAAAGCAGACTGTGCGAGTGTCCAGACCAAAGCGACTACGGGGACCCGACACTAGTGTGGCGCGTGGCCTGCTGGGATCCTGCCATCAGTGGGGCAAGCGGGCTCTGGTAGCACCTGGAGATGACAGTGTCACGCCAGTGATAACTACTAGGTGAATGGTGTCAGGAATTGTTTGTGGCTATTTTCGTAATTTTTTTTTCATGTTTGAAATTATTTCTCAATGAAATGTTTAAAACTTTTCCAGACAGAGAGGATGTGCAGTCCATCGACATCAGGGTGTGCTGGGAGCAGGGTGGAACTGGGCGGGGGTGTCAGCAACCCTCCGGTCACCAGGACCCTGCCCAGGCCACAGCCCTTCCCAAGCTGTCCCCAAGGCACCATCCAGCCCCATCTGTGGCCACCCTCCTGGCACGTCCTTCCCCTCCCCAAACCTCTCACCTGTCACTGGAGCTCCTGCCTGCTTCTCCTTCCAGGGTTTCAAAGACAACCTCCATGCCGTGTTCTGCTTAGCCGAGAACTCAGTGGGACCCAATGCTACGAGGCCCGATGACATCCACCTGCTGTACTCAGGAAAGTAAGGCTGGCCCTCTCCTCCCCAAAACCATGACCCACCATGAGCCCTGCTCACCTCAGCATTGCTGGGAGGGCCCCCAGGAGCTTTGGTAATGGGAGACCTCACAGTGGATTACCCTGGCACTTGGATGAGGTGCTGGGCTCCCTTGGGGTGCCTGGCCCCGGGAGCTGAGGGTCTACACTCCATTAGTGGGACAAGCCTTTCCAGCCTTTAGGCTTGGCATTCTTTGGGTGTCTGAAGCCTTGCTTCCACAAATCCCCTGCTTGGGGACCTTCCCTGCATCTCCCCCTTGAGGCTGGCCTTAGGCTGCTCCTTCTCAGTGGCAGAAGGACACACTTGAAAATCAAAGTTGGGCAGTAGCCAAGGCATAGGGGCTCCAGGGCTTTGGACAGGACACCCTCTTGCCCCCACCTCACACCCTGATGCTGAGTAAGTACCTCCCCTCCCCATTTACCCAGTGCCAGGCACAGTGCACCAAATGCTAGTCCAGCCTGGTTCGTGCCACCCACCTTACAGATATGTAAACTGAGTCGGAGGGGAGCTAAGCAGCTTGCCCCAGCTCACAGCTGAAGAGAGCAGAGGGCGTTTTGGCCCGGAAGCCCTTGCCCCCGGCACATCATTGCTGCAGGGGGTGTGTGTGCTGGAGCTGGGGGGCCACGGGGACAGCGGCTCTAGATGGGTCTCCCCAGTTCCATGGGGACTCACCCCAGCATTGCAGGGGACCCCATCCCTGAGCAGGGGTCTCTGTGCACCCAGAACGGTGGAAATTAACAACACGGACGCTGAGGGCAGGCTGGTGCTGGCAGACGGCGTGTCCTACGCCTGCAAGGACCTGGGGGCCGACATCATCCTGGACGTGGCCACACTGACTGGGGCTCAGGTGAGTGTCGCCACGCACCACCTTGACCGTGGCCCCAGGGAGCTTGAACAGCCCTGGTCTCCAAGGCAGGCGGGTGGGGGCTGCTGTCCCCAGGTTCTCATAACTGGCTGAGGGGGCAGTGGGGACCATCTCTTGCGCCCAGTGAGGGCACCAGTGGCCCGATGGGCCCGGAGCTGGGGCACAGAAGCAGAAACCGCTGCTGCGCTTGAGAACATGGTTCTCTTCCTCGCTTTGTTTCTCACCACCTCTCTTTTGCTTTCTGTGTTTTTCTGTCTGCCTCTCTGTCCTTCTTTTGTCTCTTGTGTTTCTCTCCTGCATTCCCCATCCTGGGTGCTTCCTGGGTCCCCGCCCGGCCAGGGCATCGCCACAGGGAAGTACCACGCCGCGGTACTCACCAACAGCGCCGAGTGGGAGGCCGCCTGCGTGAAGGCCGGCAGGAAGTGCGGGGACCTGGTGCACCCGCTGGTTTACTGCCCCGAGCTGCACTTCAGCGAGTTCACCTCGGCCGTGGCTGACATGAAGAACTCGGTGGCGGTAGGTCTGGGGCCCACAGCTGTGCCCTTGCGGGTGGAGCAGGGTACAGGGCCCCCGGGGAGGCAGAGCACCCTGAGAAGCAGCAGCGGTGCTGAGCAGCAGTGTCAGGGCACAGACCACTCCCCGGGACTGGCCACCCTGCTTTGCAGCTGTGGGTCTGCCTCGGTCTCCCCTGCAGGCCCCTCGCTGGCTCCTAATGCCCTAGGGTGGAGACAAACTCCCTGGCCTGCACTCAGGGCCTTCTCTGCCCGGGCTCCTTGCAGACTCCAGGGAGGGGGTGCCCGGGAGGTGATGGAGCATGGTTGACAGTGCAGACCAGCCCCCGCAGGTGCTCCTTGTGGAGCAGAATGTCACTGTGTGTCCTCTCGGCCTCCCCAGGACCGAGACAATAGCCCCAGCTCCTGTGCCGGCCTCTTCATCGCCTCACACCTTGGCTTCGACTGGCCTGGGGTCTGGGTCCACTTGGACATCGCCGCACCAGTGCATGCCGTGAGTGTCAGGGCCACCCTCCCGCCGTCTGCCTCTCCCGCCGCCCAGGCTGCTCCCACCCTCCCGGCCACACAGAGCCCCTCCCTGGCCCTGGAGCCGGCTGAGCGCGTCAGAAGCATTCTGTATCCCTTCCCCCGACCTCTGGTTCTCCTTTCTGGGAACAGAGTGGCTGTGCCTGTGGCCCTGGCCCCGGCCCTGGGACTCACCCTTCCCCAGCCAGGAGAGTGGGGGCTGGGCCAGAGCACTCAGGGAAGACCCACACTCCAGCTCGTGCTCCAGGACCCCGTTACTGAGAAGGGAAGAGCCGTGCAGCAGGTGGGGGGACCCTTGGGACCCGTCCCATGCAGAAGCCCCACGCCCAGAGTTCCCACCCACCCTTTGCCCACAGGGTGAGCGAGCCACGGGCTTTGGTGTGGCCCTCCTGCTGGCGCTCTTCGGCCGTGCCTCCGAGGACCCTCTGCTGAACCTGGTGTCCCCGCTGGGCTGTGAGGTGGATGTACAGGAGGGGGACATGGGGAGGGACTCGAAGAGACGCAAGCTCGTGTGATGGCCTGGCCTCCGCTCGGCCCCCTCGACACAGGGCTCTTTTACCTCACTTTGCACTGATTAATTTTAAGCAATTGAAGATTATCCCTTAAGATGGGTTTTGGTCTGTTTTTTATTTGTAACTGTGGTGGTGATGGAAATGGCTCGTTCTTACGTCCCGGAAGACAGGTTACAGTTTGGCTGGGGCCACGTGGAAGGGACCAGGAAGTTCTGGGCCTTGTTTCTGTCCGAGTTACCGGCGCCCACACGGCACAGAGCCCAGGCTCTTGCCCCGCCCCAGCTGGGGTCACCGACACATCCAGCCACAGCCCCTTTGAAAGATGAAGTGACTTACAGCAGGGGACCCAGTTTTATGGAGCACGAGGGGTCATAGTCTGCCCGCTCCGAATTCACTTGAGGCTGAATTAAACTCGGCCACACCATACCTTCGCCTGTCTCATTCTTTCTCCGATGCTCCGATTTAGAAACAAGCCCTGGAGCCAGCCTGGGGTCTGAGGCTCAAGGCCGCCTCCGCGTTCTCCCAGCGTGGCTCCTGCTTTGAGATCCAGCCGGTCAACCCTGATTTGCAGACAGGAGCCCTGGGGCCCTCGGGTCCAGGCCCACGCTGTTCGGCCCTCTTGGTTTTCTTGGTCTTTGAGGGTGCTGTGGGCTTTGGGGGCCTCCCATGATCCCGCAGCCTTCAGGGAAGGCGGTTCTGGCTCCCAGGCACGTCCAGGGAAGTGTGGTGTGAGGCCGAGTGTGTTTGCTCAGCACCGAAGCCCCCGGTCCCAATCGCAGGTGACGCACAGGAGCCTGCTCCCACCAGTTTGGGTGACAAGTCCCTGCCCCCACCTCCTTTTGTCCTCAGCCCCAAGGGCGCTACCTGGGCCCAGAGGACACCACACTCTGCTGGGGACGGCAGGTGAGGCCTCCGTGGCAGGTCTGTGGCAGCCACGCCCCGGCAGTGCCCTGAGCCCCTGACCTCCTCACCCCCGGGATCCACAGCCCTGGAAATCAAGGTGACTCTTTCTGGGTCTGATCCCAAGCTAATATTTATTAATTGCCTGCTGTGTGCACAGCCCTGGCTGGGCCTGAAAGGGCAAAAACGGGCTCCAAGGCCCAGCCCTGTCTGAGGAAACTGTGGCCCAACACAGTAATAGCACGTGCGGGCAGTAAGAGACTCGGCTCCCGGGCAGAGGGGACGCGGCCAGGCTGCCCGGAGCCTGCACGGGTCACTGGCTGGCTTAATGGCGCTTCAGTAGGCCGCTCCCGCCCGCTTCCCTCTGAGACACCCAGAGGAGGCAGAGGTCGCCGAGGTGGTCTGGCTCCTTCTCCGAGGCAGCTGGCTCCATCTGCTTCCCCCGCCAGGGGGCTGCGCGGCACAGGCACAGGATGCGGGGTCAGGGAGCAGGAGGAACTGAGTCTCCCTTGTGCGGGCACAAAGGCGGCCTCAGGGCCGGGACCCAGCTGTGGACCAGCTGCAGGCTCGGGGTCTGGCCTGCGTGCCCGCCACTGGGGGTCTGTGGGGTGAGCCAGAGGCCTTGCTTTCCCCAGGGCCAAAGGGCTTCAGGATGCAACGGCTGCTTCCCCAGGCCCCGCCGGAACCCCGGCAACAGGGTCACAGGCCGGCCGGTGGGGGGGGGGGGGGGGGGCGGCAGGTGGGTGCTCTCGGGTCCACTCGGGCTTGGTTTCCGGCAAGTGCTGCAGGATGGCAAGTGTGTCGAAGAGCTGCTGCTCCAGCGAGCGGCCAGGAAGGCGCGGAGCCCCAGCAGGTGGGCCACACCCGGCAGCTCTTCACACACAATGGGGCACGAGAGGCTGTAGAAGTGCTCCCAGGTGAACTCGGCTGCAGCCATCACTACACACACCTGTGGCCCAAGGATGCTGGGAAGGCAGGTGGCGTCAGGACCCCACCCACACAGCCCCCTGTCTGGAATCCCAGTACCCACCTGGGGTTGTGTTACCCCGAAGACAGAGACAAGGGACGAGAGGATGAAAATCTCTCTGGGGAAAGGGGTGGGGGGGGTGAGATGAGCTTCTCCGGGGCTCGGGGAGCAGCCAGCAGGAAAGGGGGACCCGCTCTCACCACCGTGTTAGGGCAGGGAGCCCTTGATTCAAGCTCCAGGTCCTGGCCACTGCGCCTGTTCTGGTCACAGCCTGGCCACCACTCCTGGATGCCACTCCTGGACCACCCAGCCACCAGGCCATCCTTGGGGGGGGGTCAGTGGGCCTCAGCTGCTGCAACCTCGCCATGGCGTTGCAGGAGGCCAGCTGTCCCCCTCCCGCAACCTGTGGGAGTGGGCTGTGCGAGAGAGGGGCGCAGTCAGCAGCCTGGGAGGGAGACCCTGATTCAGGTCCCCAGAACTGAAGGGAAAGGCTCTTCCCGAAGGTCAGGACTGTCTGTGTCAGCAAAGGTGGGGAAGCCAGGAGACAGTCGGTTCCAGGCCCCAGAGATACTTGCAAATGCCCTGCCACTGTGCAGACCTCGGAGACCTGGGGCCACTCGAGGTGACTGCATCAGGGGAGCTGCCTCTGACAGGCCATGATGGATGTTTGGGGAAGCAATCGATTGTCACTTGGCTCCCGGGAGTGCCAGTGGGGCTGAGTGTTGGTCCCTGTGGGCTCCGCCTCTGGCAGGGTGCCGGGGAGACCCTGGCTCGGCAGCACCCACCGGGGCACGGCCAGCTGTTGCCGACATCCCTGAGCCTGGGGACAAGAAGGGGGCACTTCTCACCGTCCATTCCCTGGCCCCTGCTGCCAGGTGGGTTCCAGAATGTCAGTCTCTACCAAGAAGGAGAAACTCCAGGCCCAGAGCATGTCCCTGTCTGTGTGTGTGACCATGGCGTGAGTGTGCATGTGCATCGCAGTTTGTGCTTTCCACGGGGACCTCTAAGGGCTGGAGGGTCCTCCAACTTCCCTCCCCTCCCAGCGCTCCCCAGGCCACATACGTACCAACCTGTGTCACTGCACCTTTCTGTGCCACCAAAAATGGTGGAGATAGACTTACTTCACAGAAGAGACTGGAATGGAATGAAATTGTTTCTACCAGGCAACACTGGCAGGCCACTCGATCATCTTAGAAAGTCCCGCCCCAGCTCCCCCACAGATTAATTAGTCTAAGTGCCACTGCAGTCAGGGCTGGTGACTCTCCAGGAAACCACTGAAGCTGCCCCAGACCATTGCCAGCGCGGGACCCCCTCTCAGGCACACAGGACCCCAAGCCACCCTCCTTTCCGTAGCTGCCTCCTGCGCCGGCGCCTGGGGTCCTAGCAGCTCCCCCACCCCTTAGATGCTTGCTGGATTTGCTGCCGTGAGCTCTGCCCGGAGCTCGGCTCAGACTGTGTTCCCTGGGGAATTAGTGTTCAGCATTTTTGTTTATTCTTTAACAAGAGGTTGTTTTGGTTTGAAGTTCAGCAAAAACACTGCATTCTGCTTCCTCCATTCGGGATTCAGTAAATTAGTTGTTTTCCCGTCTGCTTCGAGTCCTTGCCTCAAATGAGCCTCCAACAAGATAATACATTTAAAAGCCCTTGGAAAAGTACTAGGCCCCACGTACATGTACGGTTGTCACCATCTGAGCTCTCAGAAGGCCTACAGCTAGCAGCGCTCCCGCCTACCCTCGGGGGCTCAGCTCCGGGTGAACCCTGGCGGACAGGGCTCCTTCCCGAGACCTCAGGGAGGGGCTCAAGAAGGGAGGGGCCACCCCAGCGCCCAGGCTAGTCCCCAGCACCCAAGCCTGTGCCTCCATGGCACATGGGGGGGGGGGGCGCAGGGATGCGGCAGGTGAGAAGCCAGCACTCCACCGGGCGTGACGGGTCCCTACTGACATCCAACCAAAGGGCCGTTTTTGCTTCAGTCCCGACTGTGGTCCTGAGGGCTTTTGAGATCAGTCCAGGGAGCATTCTGCAATCAGGAAAGCAAAATTGAAAGCCAAAACCCTAAATTAAAAAGCTCGGAAGCCTGGTTTACGTTTACTGTTAGCACGATTAGAACACAAGGTGGCCTCCGGCTGAAACGATCTGCTCCTACTGGCTGCATAAGAAATGCAGAGCTGTCCTGGACCCCTTCCCCCAACAAGTCAATTTTGGGGTAACCAGGGAAGTTTCAACAGCTTCGTAACTACAGACCTCTTTTTAATGCCTGAGACGCACACACAGCACGCAGTTGCAGCTGGGATACATTCAAGTTCTAGTGAACGCCAAGGTTTCTAAGCGAGGCCGGTGAGAACAAGCATCTCAGGCTTATTCGCAGGCTGCACAGTTCCAGGTGGCAGCCACCTCCTCATTCCCATCCCCCTCCATGCATGGTTTAAACGTGGCTCTTCAGCCTGGGTGGCTTCTGCCACTTCTTGGCCATGGGACCCTGGCCCAGAGACTTTGTTGTCTGGAGCTTTGGCCCCTTCACTGGTCAAATGGAGAAAATGGAACTGACGAGCATCTCACAGGAGGCTGTGAGGGTCCAAAGGCAGTACCGGAGGTGGTGGAAAACCCTTGACAGCAGGTGGAAATCTTAACAAACGTAAAACCTCTGTGAAGGGCTGGACAACTGAAAAGTAACACACAGAAATATAGCCCCCAAAAGCCAATAAATAAAAGAAACGGAATGCTAAAAATTTTTCAAATAATTCAGAAGAAAGCAGAAAAGGGAACAGATGAAAATGAAAAAATAGAAAAATAATAAAATGGTAGACCTAAACCTAACTACATCAATAATGACATTACATGGTCTAAACACAGCAATTTAAAAAACAGAAATTGTCATATTGGATTTTAAAAAACCAGGATCTAATTAGATATTCTCTATAAGAAATGCACTTTAAATATAATTGTATAGATTAGGGATCAGTAAACTATGGCCCAGAGGCCAAATTCAGTCCATGACCTATTTTTAAGAACAGTTTTTACATTTTTTAACCTCGTGAAGAAGAGGAGGAGGGGAAAGAAGTGCAGAAACCACGTGTCACCCACGAAGCTTAACTATTTGCTAACTGGCGCTTTACAGACAGTTTTTTGGCCCCTCATATTGACGGATTAGATATAAAAGGATGAAAAGCAATATAGCAGGCAATCACTAATCCAAACAAAGCAGAAGTAGCTGTATTAATATCAAAGACAACTTCAGAACAGAGAAAATTACCAGGTACAAATAGGGCCACAACACAATGATAAAAGAATCAATTCACCAAGAACACAAAACAGTCCTAAATGGGGACAGAGCTCCAAACTAGATGAGGCAAAAACTGATAGAAAATAAGTAAATAAGAAGACATACTTATTTTCAGTATGGATACAGAAGCAAGGACACAGAAGACCCGAATAACACTATCAGCTTGACTCAGGTGACATTTATCAATCACTGTAGCCACAGTAATAGTACATGTTTTCATTTCAAGTGCAAATGAAACATTCACCAAAATAGATTATATTCTGAGCCATTAAAAAATTAACAACCTTAAATGAATTAAATATTATATAAAGCAAATTCTCTGACCATAATGGACTTAAACTAGAAATCAATAACAGAAAGATATCTGGAAAATCCACAAATATTTGGAAATGATACAATAGACCTCTAAATAATCCATGCGTCAAAGAGGAAGTATCAAATAATCTAAGATTCTACTTTAAGAAACTAGAAAAAGAGCAAATTAAATCAAAGAAAAACAGAGGAAAACAAATAATAAAGATAAGAGCAGAAATTAGTATAATTGAAAACAGAAAAATAGAAAAATTTATTAAACCAAGTGTTAGTTCTTGGAAAAAAATCAATACATTCGGTAACTCTCTAGGCAGATGGACTCAAACAGAGAGGACACAAATTGTAAATATCAGAAATGAAAGAGGAGATATCACTACAGATGCTACAGACATTAAAAGGATAATAAGAGATACGGTGAACAACTCTACCGATAAATTAACAATTTATATAAAATGGCCTAATCCCTTGAAAGATACAAAGTACTGTAATTCACTCAGGAAGAAAGCAATAACCCGAGCATGCCTATCTCTACTAAAGAAATTGAATTCTTAGTTTAAGACCTTCCAACAAACAAAACTCCACGCCCAGATAATTTCATGGACAAATTCTACCAAACATTTGATGAAATAATAATAGCAATTATACCCAAGCTATTCCAGAAAATAGAAGAGAGAAGAAAACATCCTAACTCATTTTCTGAGGCCAGCATTACCCTGACATCAAAACCAAAGACATCAGAAGAAGAGAAAACTAAAGACCAGTATACCTCATGAATATATACACAAAAATCCTCAATGCAATGGCAGTGAAACAAACCCAGCAATGTATAAGAAGGCATACGTTATGACCAAATGAGGGTTATCCTAGAAATGCGAAGCTGGTTTGACATTAAAAAAAAAAAAATCAATGTAATTCATCATATTAGCATAAGAAAGAAGAAAAGTCATGTAATCATGTCAATAAAATAGGAAAAAGTACTGGACGGAATTCAACAGCCATTTATGATGAAAACCCTCAGCAAACTATGAACATATGAAAATGAAAGTTTTCAACAAATGGCGCTGGAGTACTTGAATATCTGTAGGCAAGAAAATGAACATTCACCTAAATCCTACACTTTATATAAAAATTAACAAAAAATAGATTATGAACTTAACATAAAACTATAAACTTTTAGAAAAACACATGGGAGAAAATCTTCAGGATCTAGGGCTAGGAAAAGAGTCTTAGATTTAACACCAAAAGCATGATCCATAAAAAGAAAAATTGATAAATTGAACCTTAGCAACATTTTAAAGTTTTGCTCTACAAAAGGCCCTGTTAAGAGAATGAAAAGACAAGCTACAAACTATGAGAAAACATTTACAAACCACATGTTCTACCACAAAGCTAGTATAGAGACTACAGAAAGAATTCTCAAAACTAAACAGTAAAAAGCAAACAATCCAATTAGAATATGGGCAAAAGATAGGCACAGACATTTCACCCAAGAGGCTATACAAAGAGCAAATCACATGGAAAGTTGTTTAACACCTTTAGCCGCTAGGGAAATGCAAATCGAAACCACAGTAAGATATCACTGCACACCTGGCAGAATGGCTAAAATAAAAAATAGTGATGATGCCAAATAGTGACGAGGATGTAGAGAAACTAGGTCACTCACACATTGATAGTGGGCACATAAAACGTTACAGTCAATCTGGAAAATGGTTTGGCAGTTTCTTATGAGATTGACCATGTAACATGACCCAGCAATTGCACTATTGGTCATTAAGTCCAAAGACATGGAAATTTATGTTCATGAAAAAAACTGCACACAAATGATCATAGTAGCTTTTTTTTTTTTTTTTTTTTTGTAATAGCTGCAAAGGAAACAACCCAGATGCCTTTTGATGGATGAATGGTGGAACAAACTGTGGTACAGCCATGTCAGGAAATACTACGCAGCCATAAAAACGAAGAATTGATTTATGCAACAACTTGGATGGATCACAGGAGAATTATGCTGAGTGGACTTTATCAAAGTTAAAGAGTTTTGTTCTTCAAAAGCTACTATTAAGAGAAAGACAAATACCACATGATCTCACTCACATATGGAATCTAGAAAAGTTGAACCCATAGAAGCAGAGAGTAGAATGGTGGACACAGAGGCTGGGGCTGGGGTGGATGGGGGAAGGAGAGATATTGGCCAAAGGACACAAAGTTTCAGTTAGACAGGAGGAATAAGTTCTGGTGATCTGTTGCACAGCATGGTGACTATAGTTAACAATAATGTATTCTATATTTCAAAATTGCTAAAAGAGTAGATTTTAAATGTTCTCACCACCAAGAAATGACATGTATGTAAGGCATTAGATATGTTAATTACCATGATTTAATCATCTCACAATGCACACATGTATGATAACATCACATCGTACCTCCTAAATATATACTATTATTATTTGTCAATTAAAAATGAAATTAAATTTTAAAAGAAGAAGAAAAAGAACCCCCCCAGAACTGTTACAAAAAGGCAAAAGCAACCCACAATCTGGGAGAAAATATTTGCAAAATACATAATTGATAAAGGACTTTTTCTACAATATGCAAAGACCATTTACAATTCATTAGTAAGGACGGAAACAACCAACCTAAAAATGGCCTGAAGATGTGACCAGATACTTCACTGGAGAACATAGGTAGATGTCAAATAAGCAAATGAAAATCTGGGTAGGTAACTGCAAATTCAAGCTGTAACGTAGTATCATTACACACCCATAGAATGGCTCAAATGTGTTAAACTAACCATAAAATGTTGCAGAAAACGTGAAGCAACTGGGACTCTCAGACACTGTCGATGAGAATACAGAATTATACGAGTGCTTTGGAAAACAGTTGGGTAGTTTTTTTAAAAAAAAGTTAAACAAAAACCTGCTGTACGATCCAATCATTCTACTTGTAGGTATTTATCCAAGAGAAATGAAAGATTTACCTGCACACAGGCTTACACATGGATGGTCACGTAGTTTTACTGTGATGGGCAGAAACTGGAAACAACTCCGATGTTTATCACCAGGTGAACAAAGAAACACATTTTGATATTTCTTTAGAATATGATACTCTTCAACCATAAAAATAGAACGAACTTGTGATACGTGCAGTTATATGGATGAATCTCAAAATCACTATGCCAGCGAAATAAGCCAGATCAAACAATACAGTACATACTACATAAATTTATCTATATAAAGTTCTAGAAAATGCAAACTCACCTGGAGTTACAGAAAGGAAATCAATGGCTGCCTGGGAATGGGGGTGGAGGGAGAGAGAGGTCGCCGTGGAGGCATCGGTAAACTTTTGTGAGCGATGGAAATATTCGCTGTCTCAATGTGGTGACAGTGTCACAGATGTTAGCGTTCATCAGATCATAAACTTTACACCTCTGCAGTTTGTTACATACCAAGCACACCTAAATAAATCTCTTTTAAAATCCCTAGCAGGATTGATCAAGAATAAAGGGGAAAACTCACAAATTATCAATATCAGAAATGAAAGACAGGACATTATTATAACCCCTACAGACATCAAAAGGACAACAGAAGACTATCACGAGAGATCCCATGCCAACCCATGCAACTGCTTACAAGAAGAGGGCAAATTCCTTGAAAAAGACAACTTAACCAGAACTGGCCGGGTGCGGTGGCTCACGCTTGTAATCCTAGCCCTCTGGGAGGCCGAGGCGAGTGGATCGCTCGAGGTCAGGAGTTTGAGACCAGCCTGAGCGAGACCCCGTCTCTACTAAAAATAGAAATAAACATTATCTGGACAGCTAAAAATATGTATAGAAAAAATTAGCTGGGCATGGTGGCACATGCCTGTAGTCCCAGCCACTCGGGAGGCTGAGGCAGTAGGATCGCTTAAGCCCAGGAGTTTGAGGTTGCTGTGAGCTGGGCTGATGCCACAGCACTCACTCTAGCCAGGGCAACAGTGAGACTCTGTCTCAAAAAAAAAAAAAAAAAAAAAAAGACAACTTAACCAGAACAGACACAACTTGGAAAAGAGACTGGTCCAATAACTACTAAAGAAATTGACTTTGTTATTGAATCCTTCCCACAAGGAATTTCCAGGCCCAAGGGCTTTACTGGTGAGTCCTGTCAAATATACAGAGAGCAAATAAAACTACCCTTGCACAAACTCTTTCAGATCATGGAGAAGAAAATACTTCTCAAATCGTCTTAGAATGTTAGTATAATCCAGATATTAAAACCTGACAAAGGCATCCTAAGAAACTTACAGACCAATATGCCTCATGAAGCAGACCCAAAATCCCTAACCTAACACTGGAAAATTAAATCCAGTGATATATAAAATGATAATACAGTTTTCTCCCAAGGAACATAAAGATGGTATAATATTTAAAAATCAACCAATATAACTCACCATATTAACAAAACAAATGGGCAAAACCATATGACATTTCAAAAGATACAGAAAAAGTGCCTGACAAAATTTGGTGGCCATTTATGACCAAAATTGCCAGCAAACTTGGATGAGAAGACAAATTCTTCAAACACAGATAAGGGCATCTGTGAAAGCCTAGTAAATATCATATTTATTGCTGAAACATTGAAGGCTTTTCTCCTAAGATTGGGAACAAAGTAAGTATGCCTGAACTTGCCGTTCCTATTCACCATTGTAGCGAAATTCTAACTAGTGCAATAAGGTAAGAAAAATAGAACACATGTGGATTGGGAAAAAAAGAATAAATTGCTCTTACAAATGCCATGACTATTTACATGAAAAATTTTAAAGAATATACAACAGTAACCACTAGAACTAATAAGCACATTTAACAAGGTCATAGAATACAAAGCAAAATATAAAAGCAATTGTATTTTTTTATTCTAGCAGCACATAATTGGAAATGAAATTTCAAAACAATTCCATTTGTAATAGCACCAAAACCATAAAATAGTTACGAATAACTTTAACTATAGATATTCAAGACCTGTATGTAGAAAAGGAGAACACATTGCTCAGGGAAATTAAAAATCTAAATGGGTAGATAAATCACATGTGTATGCCTTGGAGATTCAATATTGTTAAAATGTGAGTTCTCCACAGATTGAACTATAGATTTCTATAGATTCAACACAGTTCTAATCCATACATATCAACAGGATTTTTGTAAAATTGACAAATTGTTTCTAAAATTTAAATGGAAATGCAAAACACTTAGAATGTCAGAATAATCTTGAAAATAAACAACCAAGTTGGAGAACTCACACTTAACTGATCATAAAACATATCAAAAGCTACAGTAATCAGGATGGTGTAGCGCCAATGGAATCCTAGACAAACAGATCAATGGATCATAACGGAAAAACCAAAGGTAGACTTGCATGTGTTCAGCCAATTGATTTTTTTTTTTTTACAAAGATGTCAATGCAAAATGAGAAAAGAAACATCTTTTCAGCAAATGGGCTAGAAATACTCGGAACATATGTAGGAAAAAAGAGTGTTGACTATTACTTCACATCACATAAAAATTAATTTGAAATGGATGGATCATAAACCTAACATAAAAGCTAGAACTATAAAGCATCTAGCAGAATACATAAGAGAATAGACTTGAGGTAGGCAAATATTTCTTAGATACGACCGCAAAATTACTAATCACAAAAAGAAATATTGACAAGTTAGACCTCATCAAAATTAAAAACTTCTGATCATCAAAAGTCAATATTGAGAATATGAAAAGGCAAACCACAGATTGGGAGAAAATATTTGCAATACATACATCTGACAAAGAACTGATATCCAGAATACTTAAAGAACCCTTACAATTTAGTAACAAAAACAACAACAACAACAACAAAACCAGAACAAGGTTTCAATAGACACTTCACAAAAGAAGACATACAAATGGATAATAAGCAGATGTAAACTCACTCAGTATCATTAGTCATCAGGAAAATGCAAATTAAAAGCACAACAAGATAGCAGTTCACACCCAACAGAATGGTCAAAATTCAAAAGACTGATGGTCCCTGTTGTGGGTGAGGATGTGGGGCAACTGGACCCTCATACCTCGCTGGCAAGGATGTAAAATGTTATAGCTACTTTGGAAACTTTCCAGGTTTCATGATAAGTTAAACATATAACACCCCATCATGAAACAATTCCACTCCCAGCTGTTTACTCAAAGGAAAAGAGAACATATGTCTACAAAAACAGGCACGACCCAAATGTCTACTAATGGAAGAATGGATAGATAAATTGTTGTATATATTTATACCATAAGATGTTACCCAGCATGAAAAAGAATAAATAACTGACACGTGCAATAATAGAGATGAATCTGAAAACACATTATGTTGTGTGAGTACGTATTCTATGATTGCACCTGTAGAAGCTCAGATCAGGGAAGACTGATCCACTGTGATTGAAATCAGAGCAGTCCAGTCTAGTGGGCCAGGTGGAGGCCTGGCCGCGGTCACTGCGCCAATCTGGATGAGCGCCATTGGGAATACTGTGGGCATTTTGTCCTCCAAGAGCGACTTGGCGAGGTCAGCAGCCGAGGGTTTCTACCAGGGCCAGAAAGCCAGCTTAGGAAAAGCCACAGAGAGCCTCCCTGCGCCCCGTGCCTGCCAGCCTCAGACACTTCAACCGCTTCAGCAGACATCACCTTCCTCAGCCTGGGTTTCAGGGCCCCTTTGACCCCCAACCTGGACTCGGGTGCCGGCCTCCAGTGCCCGCTGGCCCCATCCTGTCAATCTCCCTGCGCACGGCCCCTCTAAAAACCATTGAGCATCCATTGCTTGTTCTCTCGGTCTCTTCCTTCTCTCTCTCTGTTTCTGTCTCTGTAACTCTCTCTGTCTCTCTCTCTCTCTGTCTCCTTCCCTTGCTCCTGTGACTTGGCCTTCAAGGCCTTGTTCCAATGTCTTCTGACTCCAGAAAGCCCTCCTGATTTTCCTGCCCCTGTTCTCAAGCAGAGCGGTCATCTATTTTACACCCAAGGACACTGACTGGCCTTGTGGCCCAGGGACTTGCTTCCTCTGGCGTGGACTGTGGTTTGCTGTGTGTCCCGTCTTTCCAGTTTGAGTTCTCAGTGCCTTGAAGACTAGTGCTGCCTTGACACTTCCATGAGCCCCAAGACACAGAGCAAAACATCCTCGCTGAGCTCTGCAGCTGGAGGGGATGCTGCTGTCCCCACTGTCACTGCCCCCCCAGCCCCAGCCACTGAGCACAGACAGAGCTGAGGGCATTATGAAGCCGTCTCGTCCCTCCTTACAACCCCACCTAGATGGCAAATGTCCCTTGTTCTCAGAGTGAGAGCCCAAGGCCTCGATGAACCCTCAAAGAGGTCAGGAGCCTGGACAGAGAGGAGGTGGCAGCCGCAGGACCTGTCCTTTGCACTGCAGCTCAGCCCTATTTGTACCTGGCTTTCCCCTTAATTAGCAGGAGCGTTTCGGAGAAGCAATAAAACAACACCACAGCAACTGAGACAGGGCACGGACGGCAAGAGCCATTTCGGTAATGGAGTCCGTGGAATTGCTATTCTACAAAGAGAGAGAGTGACCACTCTCTGCTATTAAGAAAGCCGAGGGCAATGCTATCCTGTCCTCTGCCCGGTTATTAAGGATAACTGATGGCCGCCTCCGCCCCTGGCAACAGAAGGAAATTGCAGCTCTGCAAATCCAGAGTCCCGGGCAGCGGTTCCCTGGAAACCAAAGTGCTGAGCTCGGCAGTCTGGGGAGCTGCGTGGACCCTAGGGCTTGCTGGCGACCCCAGGCCCAGGCCCCGAGGGGGATGACGGCAAAGCCCAGCACCTCCCCCAGGCACTTCCCACGCCAGCCTGGCCTGCGGGCGGTGAGGCTGCAGAACTGGTGGATGGGGAGGTAGTGCTGGGGGGTCCTGTGAGGAGAGGGGGTGCTGTGGGCCGCCCGCCCTTTTGGACTACACCCCAAAGCCAGCTGGAGGGTGCATGTCGTAGCTGACTCCCTGGTCTGGCAGATGGGACCCTGAGCACAGCGCACATGTTCATTTTCCCAAACCTGCATCTGCAAAGTGTGCAAAGGAAACAGCCCGTGTTCAGGGGCCCACCTTCGGCGGGGGTGGGGTGGGGCGGGGGGCGGAGACCAGTCTTCTTTCTCTCAATTTCAACCTCCAGGGGAGCCCGCTCATAACTCTAACCTGACTGCAAGCTCGTATGCAGCTGGAGAAGAGCTTGGTGTGGTAGAACCTGCGCTGAGATCAGGCCTCAGTGTGACACTGAGAAAGTTGCTCCATTTCTGGGTTTCTGGTTCGGCCCTGGCCTGACTACGCCACGGGGGGCCACGAGGGCAGATGTTGGAGTAGACACGAAGCTGCGCCAGGAACCAGACCGTGCATCATGCATGTGAGATGATCCGTGACATGCAGGGGGGGGTCCTACGGCTGAGCGAGAGCACGGCAGGTGGTGGGGGATGGGTGGGAAGAAGGAGGGAAGGGAGGTTAGGGTAAGAGGTGACGCATGGAAGGAAGGAGAAAAGGGGGCAGGAAGAAGGGCAGTGTGGAGAGACGGAAGGAGGGCCGGCTGGGTAGATGCAGAGGGTTAGGCAGATGGATGACGGGACAGACAAAAGGGGAGAGCAGAGCAGGGACTGACAGACACCTGGGCAGGAGCAAGGAAGGAAGAACAATCTCCCACAGTCCCACAGACCAGTGGGGGCGGCCGGCTCCAGCCCCACGACGTGTGGGTCCGGGCACACGCCCGCAGAGCCACGCAGCCCTGCTCAGCCGCGCCAGCTCGCCCCGCAGCCTAGAGTTGTCTGTGAGGAAGGGGGAAGGCTTCCTCTCAGGGTCCTCGCCCAGGGCTCCGGAATGAGGGTCCCGCAATGACCTTTTAATGACCAGCTTCCTGGCTTTCTCCAACTGTTTCTCCAGCGGCCTTTTGCTGAGTTGCTTTTGGCCGAATGGGAATTTCCTGAGTAGGCTCCATCTCTTCCTGGATCCTGGGTCCTGGGGACCCCCTGGCAAGACACAATGCTACAGGCCCTCCCCGTGACCTTTTCTTCCAGGAGCTATTTCAGCTGGTCCCACCCTGCCCCCTCCCCAGCTGATTCCCAGCCCCCACCCCCAGGCTGGGAGGGAGGGAGCTGGCGCCACGTGGTTTCCGCCAAGGCCTGGGCTGGGGCTGGGGCTCTGTCTCGGCTCTGATCCCTGGGGGCCAGGTCTGGAGCCCCAGGCCAGAGAGGACAGCCTGGCGGTGGGAGCCAGTAGGGAGGCCTGGGAACCATGACCTCTGATCCTTTTCCAGCCCGAAGATTTGGGGACCTTGGTGGCCCATGCTTTGCCAGACTCTGCAGCTGGATAGATGGTCCTTCTTGGACCAGATCTCGGAAGTCTGGGGCTCAGGCCACGTGGGATGGTCCGTGACACCCAGGGGTCGTAGGGTTGAGCAAGAGCATGGCCTCCCGAGTGGCATAGTCAGGCCAGAGCGCATCTCCCCCACTCGGCAGGTGCCGAACCAGAAATGCAGAAATGGAGTAACTTGCTCAGTGTCACACAGAGAGGACCTGAACCGGGTGCCAGTTCTACCACAGAGCCCCAAGGCCTGGCGGGCAGTGAGGAGGGGCCGAGGGGTTTCCATCCACCGCAGGACCTCCCCAAGCTCACACCCGGCCTCAACTACCTCAACACTGAGTCTCTGCAGAGGGAGTGGGCATGGCCCCAGGAGGCGGGAAGGCCAGCTTGGGGGTCCTGCTGGCCTTGTAGAGGCCGACCTCCAGCCTGGGGGCCTGGGGCGCGTGGAGCTGGGCTGCCTCCTCCTCTCTGGCCGCCACAGGGCCCAGGACTGGTGAGAGTGATGCTCAGCCAAGGCTCTCTCAGTCTTCTAAGATGTGTGTACCTGGGGCCACTCCAAAGCCAGCCAGCGGGCACATGGCTGTGAACGGGGCGTGAGACGTGTAGGAACACTGTCCACTGCTACTCTCAAGTCCGTCCACTCGAGTCCCAGGTGCCCACAACCTTGGAGCAGAGGTCCGTCGTGCTCGTGGCTGCGTTCCCGGCACCTGGAGCAGACCGGCCTGGAAGAGCTGGCAGCGAGGGCTTAGCAGAGGCCAGAGAAGAGGGAGTGGGCTGGAAAGCAGGCCCAGGGCCCCGCAGAGACAGGACCCTGCTCCTGCCTGCTGTGCAGAGATGGAGGCACAGCCGGCCGTGAGACGGGAGGGCGAAGTGACCTACTGAGCCTTAGCCTGGCTCTCCGCTCTTCCAGCTTCCGTGGGAGGACGCAGGCGAGGGGCAGAGGGCGTGAAATGAGTCCTCGGCAGGAAGATGGAAAGGAGAGGTCTCCAGGGGAGGCCAGGGAAGGTGGCGGGGAGAGGTTTCTGCAGCATGGGATGGGAGGAGAGGGGGTACTCGAAGGAAATGCAGCTCCGGTGGGAGGTGAGGGGCTGCGACCGTGGCAGAGCTGTCTGGAGCCGTGTGGGAACACAGCCACGGCTCAGACCGCCAGGGGAGCTCGCCAGGGAACAAGAAAGCCTGAAACCGAAAGATTTAAAATGTTGCTGAACGAAAACCCACTCAAACAGGGAGCAGAGCAATGGCTGGGAGCTGGCTTGGGAAGGAGACATTCAATTGTCAGCCTCTCCTGTTGGGATGTCCAATGGGGACAGTTACTCTGGCCCCGGCCAATGCCTTCTCACTGCAGTTAAATGAAGAGAAAGGAGCAATGGGCGTCTCACAAGGCCTGGAACCAACTCTCACGACCCCGTACCCTGAGGCCGACGCACCTTCGTGTTGGGAGATGAGAGCACTTAGCCGCAGCCTTTTCAATTCCAATTATATTTGGCAGAAAAAATGACTTTTCCCCACCCGCACCAGCAGATCATTTTGTGGCCCAGGGAAAGAATCCGAACTTGAGGAAGTATCTGAACACGACAGTGGCCTAAAGAAGGGAAGGGGAAAGAGACAGGTAAAGTCACTGCAGATGGCCCCACGGACATACAACACACACGCGTGTGCTTGTGCACGTGCACGTACTCACACCCAAACACACATCTGTGCCCAGGAGAGCGCCGTGTGCATGCCCATGCACTGCACAGACGTGCGAGATTGCTCTGGTCATCAGCAGAGGCCAAAGATTAAAGGAAATAAAAACCCAGGAACCGCTGTGAATACATAAAGCTGGCCCCACGTGATGCTGCTGAAGGCTGGTCAACCTTTTTTAATTTCTTTGAGCTATTACTCCCTTTTTAATTTCTCCTGACATTTGTCGCCTGCTAAATCACTGTGATGCATGGCAGGAAGATTAAGATGGCTCTCCCAGCCTGCCCCCTCACATAGGCGAGTCGTGGGGTAGTGGTTTTAAGAGATTGTCTTTTTATGCTGAAAATGCTCAAAAATGGCTTTGTTTCCTTTGGCAAGAGGAAAAGGTCACCCAAAGTTCCCATCCTTTTAATGCTGATAGATTATCAGACATCAGGGAGAGCAGGGGTTTTCTGAGCCAAGGAAGTGAATGGCCGGATACGTCATGTTAGACAGAGTTTCTTTAATGCTATTTTTGGGTGCTACCCCAGGACGGAGAACCAATTCTGTCTCACAGACTTTTAAAATACAAGTCCTTCAGCCACATAAACAGCTTCAGCCTAGAAGAGCCCCCTCGGGGGCTGCCGGCACTTCTGTTTGGAAGCAGCGGGTGGGGGGTGGAAGGCGCCTCCTGCCCCCGGGAGCAGGCCATCGGTGTCAGCCCTCGCGGTCACGGCAGCTAGTGACACGACTGACCGATGGGTGATGGACGGTGTCTCCTGCTTAATGCAGACGAGGGGTCCGGGTTCAGGCTCTCATCTGAAATTCTGCCTTCGACCCCACCCACCCCCTCTTGGTTTCCTTGTCTGTAAAATTGGAGGGTTGGTCTAGGTGATCTTTGAGACACTTCCCAGTTTGACCCTCTCTAATTTCTTAAAGAAACATATTTTTACTCATCAATGTGAACTGAGAAGGAGAACTAACCCTCTAAGAAAGAGAACTAAGCTGTCTGTACCGGAGAAAACCCAGCACGACGTCATGACTCCGAACGGCTCAATTGGCAGGGACAAATCCGGACACTGGTGTCTGTGGTTCTCTCTCTGTAAAGCACCCGTGTGTGGCATGTCGTTGAAAACTGCCCCGCAGGTGGTAGCAGGAGCTTCAAAGGCTTGAGACAAGGAGACAAGGGAGTTTCACTGTGACACCCACCTTGGCTCAGTAGGAGCTGGGACTCACGCCGAGGACGTCACCGGGCCTCGCAGTGAGGAGGCCTGGCGCATCAGGAGTGTCTGCCCTGCGTGCCTGACTGTGATGGAGCCACATGCACCCCAAAGACCATTTTCCCTTCCCAACAAAGAGGAAATGTCAACGACCATGGAGGCAGGAGGCGTGGACCTGTCATTCTTGGCCCATGTTCCCTCTCTTTGTGATCTGGGCTGAGGGCTGGCCCACCTTCCCAAGACCCCTGTGGGACGAAGGATGGGAAGGGAGATGGAGCCATGTAGGTTCTCCAGACCGAGCCCCCAAGTGTGCGATGGTATTAACTAAAAGTCAAATTATGGGAATCGAATTTGACTGGATTCAGGTACAAGCAGTCAATCAAAACAGATGTTTCATTTGTAATTAGCAGGATCCACTTGTGCACAAAAACGTAGCGTGGACTTTTAGAAGTGTGTCCCTCCCAGTGGGTTCACGTTTTCTTTATAATGGTGCTTATTGGTTTGTTTTTAAACACAAATCTTTCTTCCTAGCTCATACGATGCTGGGATATCATAACTTTAAAGGAGCCAGACTGGTCAGAGGTCAGGCCACCGACCTCTTCCCCCAGGGGTATTTTCAGTGATTTTGAAGGAGGGACCCAGACTCGGAGGCTTCTTTCCCTGCCCAGATCTCCAGGGAGCAGGGGAGGGCGGGGACAGTCGAGCAGCCATAGTTCATCCTGACAGGCTTATAAAAATGATGTGATGGGAGAAAGAACCTGATGACTGGTACTTAACTTTTGCTGTAATTAATTTCGTGGACAGGCTGTCTTCAAGTTTACAAATGTTGCATTGGAGTCAGAAGAGCACCAGAGCTAGTGGTAAATTATGTCCGTGATGAAAAAAAAAAAAAAGAAAACAAAGAAAAAAACATGTATTGCCAAAGTACACTGGGATAAACCCACAAGCATTACTGCGTACCCACGATGTGCAAGGCACGTGGGAGTACTCCCTGTCGCCTCCTCTGGCCTTTGAAAGCCAGCGCACTCCTGCAGAGTGAGTGCTGGAGGCAGGCACAGTAGGGGGTGCATTCTTTGCCTCCTGGGCCAGGTCAGTCACTTGATTCTTGCACTTAAGTGTGGTAGTGTTGTCATAAAGTTGCATCAAAGGCTGAGATGAGAGTGGCCAGAGTGTCTTGTCTGTTGGCACGATCTGCTGGCAGGAGCTGGGTCTTGGAGGGAGTCTCCCCTTGGCACCGACTTCCGTGTAATAGATTGCTGCCATCCAAAACTGTTTTGGGGACCTTGGAACGGAAAGCGTGGCCCACAAGAAAGATGAGACAGGAAGAACCCCATCAAGAGGACAGAAGCTGAGAGCATGTGATTCAGAACGATCACAAAATAGCACAGTGTCTCAGATGTGGCCGTGGCCACCTGGTACAGCTGAGGGTCACCCCCACCAGGTGCATTGGGCTCCCGTGAACCTTGTCTGACTGTCCAGCTTCCCATCCAGGGGCATCCTGAGGGGAGGAAGAGACCTTGCCAAGAATCTTAGGGCAGATGTGGCCCTGCCTTGAGAAAAAGCAATAGGTTAAAAAAAAGAAAGAAAGAAAGAAAGAAACTTGATTTTTTTCAAACTCTATACCAGGAGCAATTTTTTACTTTCCCGGAGCACTCAGCCACAAGGTTTTCCATTTAAAAGGCACTCCCTAGATGCATTTTAAAAAATATATGTGATTTGCAAAAAAAGCTCAATTGCTCACAATTTCTCCACTGAGTAAAGTATTTTCAAACAAGTAATCAAAGAACCAATTGCTTTGCAGCATAGAGCGCCTAACATAATACCTTTTAGCTTAACTTGCTAATCCAAGTACAGCAATTTGAGCTGCTGGATTGAACAAGAAAAATGTGCTGGTGCCTAACTTGGGTCATAGATAATTCTTGCCCTGTAAAGTACAGGTAACCAGCGGGTATCATCTTGAAGGGAGCGTCTCTGCTAGAGCTGCTGGTCCCTTGACTGTCTCGACGGGTAGGATGTAACACGTGATGTAACACGTGGATGTGATAGTTACCAAGAGGCCACTTGGACTGGCCAGCCCACTGCCGGCAAGGGAAGCTGCACGTCCAAGTCTCCTTCCAGGGTGGGGCCCTTCTCATCTGCCAGCTTTGCCTTTCCCCCACCCTCTGGCCCACAGCCACTGTGTGCTACCGTCTCTATGACCTCCCTAGACCCTGAAGACATCATTTTTTAAAACCTTCAGTGACCAATCGATTACATTTGCATCAAAGGGCATTCTAAATTTTTTAAAAAATCCTCATGAATTTTGATTCCAGACTCTTCCCATCTGGAATTTGCAATCACGTGGGATGGGCTGAGATTTATTCCTGCATTATCAATGAAGTCTGCATTGATTTGTTTAGCAAGTCTACCGGCAGACACAGAGAGCCTGCTGCGTGCGGGCCTTGCACTAGACTGCGGAGACACAAAGAGGGACTCAGTGGTCTCGCTCCCTGATGAGGGCGGGGTGCAGCATGGGCCCTGGGGCAGAGTCACATGTAGGGTAGTGTGGAGGTCCAGAGGAGGCTTCCCGGGGGCCCGGAGGCAAGGCTGTGCTGGGTCTTGAAGGATAAGTGGGACCCCCCAGGTGGAGAAGCTTGGAGAGCAGACATTCCAGGCACGAGTTATCTATATCGCGTGCACTTCAAAGAACACGGAGCTTGGGGAACAGAAAGCCCATCAGATCACCAAGGGCCTCAGAGGCCAGGCTGGGGGTTTCTGACCCCTTCCTGACCTCATTTCATTCTTCAGGAGGTAGGACAGCCATTGAAGGGCTTAAAAAGGGATGACAAGGGCAGTTGTGGGATGAGTGGGGGTCAACGTGAAGAATGCATTAGAGTGAGGAGAGCCTGGAGGCCGGGAGCAGTGAGGACTTTGACCAGCAAAGGCCACAGAGCGCCGAGGAAGCCAGTTTAAGAGGGACAGGAAGTGATGAGCTTGTGTTCTGCAAGGTGAGAGGTCGCTCCTCAGCAGGTAGAAACCGTGGCCTGAAGCTCAGGACACACACCGAGAGAAGTGGTGTGAGACCAGAGCAGCGCAGGGACCCAGGAAGGTGACGGAGCAGCGGGGAGACGCCAGAGGGGAGGCGGCCTGCAGAGGGGCTGTGGCTCCCCCACCTCTTGTTGGCCAGTGTGGCCCTAGGAACAGTCCTCGCCGCTGGGGCAGAGAAAGAACACCTGGTAGGGAAACAAGCATGAGGCTTAAAGTGCCCTTGTACCCTCTCACGCAGTTTGGTGACACATGGGGAGAAGGGCCCAGGAAGACCCCAGCCCAAAGGTGGCTGGAGGGAGGGGACCAGAAGACAGGAATGACACAGAAAGGGGACCGCTCAGGACAGAGAGCAGAATGAGGGAAGCCTGAGGCCAAGAGAGGAGGGTGATGCCGCTAGACGAGGGTCCACTGCTCCTGGGAGACAAGGGAAGGGCCAGGGTGGCGGGTTTGGGGAGGAGGAGGCAGGGAGTTGTGTTCCTCCATGGCTGGGAGGGAAGAGAGCGTGTGGAGCTGTGTCAGGGCTTCAGTCTGGGTGGACGGCCTTGGGGGCAGTGGACAGGGTCTCACCCAGGTCCCACCAAACACGTGTCTGAGACTCCAGGACAGGCCCGGGCTGGAGGACACCAGCAGCATAGGTGGACGGTTCCAGCTCGAGCTTTGTTAGAATTTCGGGCCGAGTGTCTCTCTTGCCCTGTCTACTCCCCTCAGGTGTTCTCGTGAGGGCTGCGGCGTCATTATCCCTCCTGGGGGACTTTTTTAGAGGGACACATTTGCAAAGTCACGGCTCCCGTTGGGTCACTTAAATTGCACAAAAAAAGGGCCTCTGTCAACACCAACCGGGGCTGCCCCCGCCGTCGCTGAAAGCCGGATTTCGTACTCGAGGAAAATTACTCCTGCCCCTGCCGTGGGCCAGTTATTTGACTCAGAGCATAATTTCATGGCATTAGCAAAAATGATCCTTTTACAACTCTTTAAATGGGCTTGGCCAGAAAGACGCAGTCTTGACCTTCAGAGACGCTGAGTTTTCATGGGATGCCCTTTTCCCCAGGGGTCCTCACGAGGCAGGAGCCTTGGGCCACCATCGGCTCCTTGGAGGGTCCAAGCTGAAGCCTCGTGTGTTGCCGCATTGACCTTCGACAGCCATTTCTCCCTCCATTTGGCCAGGCAGTTGGGTTTCTTCCTGGGGTGGCTGTCAAGACCCAGGAAACCCTTTGCCACCTGGTTGCTGCTCCCGCCTGCCTTCCCTGCTAGTTGGGGCTGCTTGAGGGGGTCTCTTGCAAGGGGGAATGGCAATGTCTCAGAGGTGGCCTTTTTCTCCTGCAAAGAAATTTCAATCTTCATTATATTAAGCAAAAAATAAAAACAAAGAAGAGATGCAAGCTCAGATCTCCAAGGGGCTCTCCTGCTGGTGCCCCAAAGACTTCCTCGGGAATTCTGGACACAGGTGGCCGAGCATGGTGGCTCCCCGCAGCCTCCCGTGGGAACGTGCAGACGGGGCTGTGCGGCGAGCAGGGAGGGTGCAGGAGCAGCTGAGGCCTTCAGCAGCCGTCGCCAGGAGCTAATGCAATGCATAAATCATCTGTCAGCTTACCGAGTGACTTTCAAAGTTGTCGGAATGGAATAATTAAAAGAAATTGATATCATAAGAGAAAGCCCTCTTGCCATTGCTAGGCTTGCCTTCCTGACAGCTTGCCACCACACACATCGCCCCGCCCGCAGGCTGCTGTGACGCTGTGGCTCTCTGGCTTTCTGCTCCTGGTGCAGCCAGGGCCCCGGTGACCCCGTCGAGGATCACCTTCCCAAACGCCCGAGAGGATGGGGCCATGGCACGGAGCCTCCGGGCTGTGTTTTCTGTGGGGAAGGGCGAGAGGCACCGCCAACATTCCACCATTGGCAATAAAACGCGACAGCCCCAGCGGTCGATGGGAAAGAACTGGCGGGACACCCCTAGGACCATCACTTAGTTTCTTTTTGTTAACTTGCCACATAAAGCCACGTAAAATAAAGGTCAATCCAGTCCACGAAATAAGTATTGTGGTGTTGCGGCAGTGGCCTCCGCGAGGAAGGATTTCCCAGACTCAACCAGTTCCCTTCCAAAGCGCCAACCATGGATTCAGCAGGTGGGCACCGGAGTGCGGGAAGGGGAGAGACCCTCTCGTCTCTGCGAGCCAGACCAGCCTCCACACCCCATCCATACCAGGTGATGGTGCTAAGGTTTGCATTATAAAACGCTAACGTTGATTGAGCACTTCCTATGCACCATGCACCAGGTGTTTTAGCTTACAGTAACCCTCTCACGTCTCTCATTAGCCTTTTGTTCACAAATGGAGAAACTGAGGTCCAGAGAGGCTAATTAGCTGGCCCAAGATCACACAAGCTAGTGGGGGTGGAAGTAGGAGCTGGTCCCAGGCAAACTTGCTCAGAAGCAAGGGCCATTTGAGATCATGGACGGGAGGCCCCTGGAAGAACCACTCGGCAAACGGGAGGGCAGAGCTAGAGGTGAGCGAGTGGGTCCTGGGGGACAGTTCTCATCACACTGGGACTCCATCGAGTTACCTCTCGACCCCTGTCTTTAACTGGGAATAGGCGCGAGGGTTGTCAGACCTGTCCCTGGCACGCAGCAAGCCCTGGGTAAGCACAGCCGTGGGCCGGTTACCATCATCCCGCCGCAAACACGCGCCGTCTCCTCCAGGCCAAAGGACACGCCACAGTCCGCGTTCTCTCTCATGAACTTCCAAGAGTGGAAGGCATTTTGGGGGGGGCCCCTAAACCCTCCGTGCTCCCAGAAAGAGACTCCCCCTCCCAGTGAGAAGGACGGGGGCCACCGGGTCCCACACAGACGTTTCGTTCCTGCTTTGCGCCGTTAATGCAGCAGAGAGTTTAGCTAAGCGCCACTGGGAAGTCCAGCAATTTCTTATTTAGAGTTCAGTCTTATTTTGTTTTTACATTTCTGAACTACATCTACTCATTTTCATCCCTGAGCGAGCTTGTCAGAGCATCTGCATTTTCAGTAACAATTTTTTTTCTTTTGCAGTTTTTTTTCTGTTTCAGATACGTTTCATACCAGGTTTGTTCTGACGGCTCCGCTTCGGCCTCAGCTTCAGCCCCCTGAGGCGCCCGCCTTGCTCCTCCTGAGTCACACCAAAGGAAAATAACATAGGTGTCCACTGGGAATTCCTGTCTGTTTTCCATTTACGTTTTTGTAAGTGCTCATCACATCCCAGCAGGGGGTCTGTGTGTCTAAGGCGAGCATTTGATGGGGCCATGGAAATTATGATCCACCTTAAACATGACATTGGGGCACTTCTCGGGGGGGTCTCAGGCATACTACTGGCATCAGTGTCACATCACCTGACCTTCACTGCAGACCCCAGGAGAAGCAGGTCTGCCTAGAGACGGAGCCTTCCGAGTCTGCTCTGGCTCCTGTTCACTCCTTGCCGGGGTCTAGGGCTTGACTCCAGTGAGTGCCTCACTGAGGGAAGGTTGGACACTCCCAGACCACAGCTTTCTCTCTCTCTGGGTAGGTCAACGTGTGCCAAAGCTCAAGCACTTACGGAAGACAGGCCTGGAGAAATGCATATTCCCCCCAATATCTCAGACGAACCAGTTGCCCCTTCAGCAAACATCCCATTGTCCAAGCCACGTGGATCACCTCTGTAATGCACCCCCTTCATGGGAGCACGTCACAGCCCCCTGCGCTTTGGATCTGCCGCATGACCTCATCTTTCCCGCGCAGAGCACTCATGGTGAGTGGAGCCAATCAAAAGCCAGAACTGTTTGACGTCCGTGTTCCTTATTTGACCATCTGTTGATCCAAGTGACCACACAAACCCCCCGGCCATGGCCAGTCCCTCTGCGGTGGCACCGCTGCTCCCCTCTTCTCGCACGGCCCTCCCCAGCCTGCCCCGTCCCTCCTGTCCCGCCCCCTCCTCCCGGGCAGATGCGGGGCTATTTGTCCAAGCATCACATGCGAGATGTGGGGAGAGACTCATAAATCCCGGCCTTGTTCTTTGGCAGTTTCAGACACTGTCGGGCCCAGAGCCTCCTCTTCTTTCTTAAAGGTCACAAAATCTAATTAGAACCATTGCTAACTGCATATTCGCGTTGTCGGTAAGCCTTAAATAATAAAAATCAGACCAAATGAGACTAATCAAGGAAGATGGAAAATCGATGTCATATTTGTTCCAAGTAATTTCCTTTTAGAAGAGAAAGGGCTCTTAGGAGTGGTTTGTGAATTTAAAAGATGTTTAAAGTTGCATCTAGACATCGGAACATCAAAGACAACCCTAAACGGAATTTCGCTGGGTGATCTCTCCTGGTTCCTGGAAAAGCCAGGGCTGTTTTGGTATTAAGGGCTGAAGCGGGGTGACAGCCTTCCTCCTGTCTGCTTTTAAGTAGTTCTGGCTTTGCCAAAAATTAAAAAAAAAAAAAATTTTAATTTTTTTGGAAGAATGGATCCCTTAAGACAGGAGCAAAGAGTAGTAACATACGGGATTCTTTTCCTTCCATACTTTTCTGAGTAATTACTTTCAACTAAAATGCACACTTAAGGAAAAGCCCTAAATAACGAGAATGCAATAGATACACACACACACATGCACAGTGCAGACTAAAATGCCGCCTCAAATAATTTATCCTTTTGCTTGCAATACCCAAAAGAGATTGATTAACATCTGCAGATAAGCACCCCTGTTTCTCACTGGTTTTGCATGTGTCCATGACAATGGGGGTAATTTACGCCAGGAAGACTGGTTGACCTGCTTCCCTGTGACTCCAGTGGTTTCCGAATGCTCAGAGGGGAGCAGCTCCTTCGGGGGGAGGGCGTATCTCAGTGGCCCTCAGATCACAAATAAACAAACATCAGGCACCCCGATGTGCCCCTCCTAGCCAACAGTTATTCAGTGTTTATCATCAGACAGTCCCCAGGCACACCTGGGCTAAAACCCCGCTCTAGGCCCTCGTTCTGCAAAGCCGGCCCCGACCGACTGCGCCAGACCCGACTGCGCCTGTGGGCATGCAGCTCAGCCTTCCGTTGGCATGGCAATCTCAGGCCGGAGGCCTCCCACTGCCATCAAACCACAGTGGGCACCTTCTGGAGCCCTAGCTAGCTCTGGAGTCCTAATCAAAGAAAAATTACCTGGGAAGCTGTTTGGGGCTTTGGTTGCTGGTCTTTCATTCCAGCCTCACTTTCTTCTTTGACTCTTCTTCCTTCTGTTGGTTCCAAGGAGGTTGTAACAGCCATCCAGGACCACTTGAAAACACATCCACAGAGAGGGACTGGAAGGCGCAGCCCCTCCCCACTCCCCGTGGGCCTCACTGCAGCGCAAGTCTCGCCTGAGACAGGTGATGTCTCCATCACCTGGTGGGCACATTACTTTACGCGTGATGTTTCCTTCCTTCCGGCACATTTGACAACAGAAGCAATCACTGTCAAGACAAGTTTACCTTTCTCCCTAACGAGATGTAAATGATGTATTAATATTGATATTTCACGGTAGGCTCCTGTGGGTTTCCGTCTCCCCTGACTACCAATGTACCTTGTTAGCCATGGGATCTGCAACCCCAGGCCTTCTCGGCTGCAGGTGCTCAGAGTCATGGCACAGGTGTCATCAGTGGTGCTGACGGTGGTCTGCCCTGGCTGATGGAGGGAACCCGCTACTGCACCCGCACAAAGGGCATGAGCTCAGCTTTTTGTTTCTGATAGGCCTGATGGCCTTTTGTGACAAGTGTCAGCTGCTGCCTGCTTCCTTGCCACGATCCTTCTTGTGTAAGATGGCGGCATTTCTTAGAGAACGGGCTGATTTCAGGAAACCCTGGAACTGAGAAGAGCCGCCCGGCTTAACTGGCCCCTCACACCTGAACCTCTGAAGGGCTGTGCTCCTGGCAGCGAGTTAAGGCGCCCCCAGACCCACTTACTGGAAGGATACGTCACCCAAAGCCACCACCGTTTTCTCTCACCTTAATTTTCTGTCTGTATTTTTCAAGATCATCTGGACAGAGATGAAACCCCAAATCTCTCAGCCATCCCCACCTTGGACCAGGTGGTGGCCATCCACAAAGGGAGCTGGGCTAAAATTTACTGAGCTGCTGAGGAAATCAGAACCAATTCCCGAGTCTTCATCAACCTCCGTCCCCCAATCTTATAAAGTAATTCATTCAGACAAATTCATTAGTGCAAATAAAATTTGAAGAGGAAATGCATAAACAACCTAAAATAATATGCTGTTTTCAAGTGTGTTCAGGCGAAGAAGCTCTTCTTTTCTCTTTTTCAAAAAGATTCCCCAGAGAGATTTCACTGAGTAATACTTTGGGAGACCAGTTCTAATGGTCTCATGAACTTGGAAGTGCTAAAATGGAATATCTTTTCTTAAAAGCACCATAATTCAGTCTTGTCTCTAATTCAGACAGTGTGGTCCCCAATTAGGAAGGTTAAACTATATATCACACCCTGCATATAAATTGCCAGATAAAACAGAATCATCTCGGTGGTTGATAGCCAAGTGATGACATTGTTTTCTTCAACTTGTTCATCTGAAGGGAAGAGAAAACCCAGTCCAATTTAAAAGTAACAACTTCAGAAAGATATTGCATTTATTTCGTGACCAAGAAAAAATGAAACGTCTTTCTCCTTTAGCCACCTGGCCCTCTGGGGAAGTCATGTTTTCTGAAAAATCTCAAAACTGAAAGGCAGAAATGGCATTTAAAATAAATAATGGAACCATCTGCAGAGAACCAGGATCCAATCAACATTTCTTGACCAGGGGTGCTTTTATTTTGCAAATGGAGGGAGGGTCCTTTCTGCAACTTAAGGTTTAGATTCAGAATTTCAACCTAAAGCACGATTCCAAATCTAAACTCTTTAAATGAGTCAGACAAAAGAAGTATTTCCATTATACCACAGTTCTGAAGGGAGAAATCCATTTTCTTGTTGGCTCCTGGGGTGTCAGAGGGATCAGTTTAGTGTCCCTGTTTCAAGACCACTGAGAGCAGGTCACCTCCCTGATCCCATGGTAACAGCATCTCACCTTTTACGAAGGCCCTTCGTGCAGCTGCCTCTCTGGGCAGGCAGCTCCTGCTAACGGCCAAATCATCAGGACTCCTGCAGGCTCTCTGCAGAGCAGCAATTTTCTTTTGCTTTGCTTTGATTTCCTCCATCCTGGCAATTGAAGACAAACAGAGAAAGCCATTTTCTTTTCCCCAAGTCAAAACGCCTTTACCATTTTGTTGGTTTCCGGGGTTACTTTTTTCCCTAAAACCGAGGTTGAGGAAGAGATGCCGAAAGTCAGGCTCCCAAGTGTCCCCTCGTTAGAGGGGCCTCATCAACACCCCATCCCCAACAGCCACATCTCCGTCACCACGTGATGAGATCCTGTTCTAGGTGCTGCAAAGGGGCCTGGTGAGAGCCCTGGGGGAGGGCTGCTCCCTCTCTGGTCCAGAGGATGGGACATGCATTACAATGGGGTTTGCTAACCTCAGGGGACCATAGTGAGATGAAGACCCAGGCTGGGGAGGTCTTGGTGAGCCGGGACAGTTTGGGAATCGAGACTTGAACAGACAACAAAATAGCACTTCATCCATTTCAGTCATCCGCATACCATGATTTCTCCAATAGTATTTAATTTCCAAAGTTTGCTGTAAGTCAATTTAATTTTATACCTAGTTTCATCCTATACAATCATATCCTTGAAATTACACACTGGATGGTCTAGATATTTTTCCCTAAAATGCATTAAAATGAAAATGTAGCTATTAAGTAAAAACTACATTCCCCTGTGTATCCCCTAAAACCTTCCTGGGAACCATCTGGGATGCCTGTACTGTGACACACTGAAGGGTGGGGCAGGATCTGGCTTAACGGAGTACTGGGTAGCCCCTCTTAGCAAGGGGCAGGCTCAGACCCAGGAAGGCATGTGGCTTGCCTGGGGGACAGTGGGCTTGGCCAAAGCTGAGCGTCTGAGCTGTCAAGAGCTGTCAAGTAATTTAGGAATTACATTAGGTGACGGTTCATCCCGGAGAAACCCCTATTCTCATCACACTCAAGAGCTCTGCCTTTTTTCTCTGGGATGGAAGAATGAGCTATAGTTTCTGCCACTTCCGCCCACTGACCGATCCACGCTCGTAGCTCATTAGTGCACCACGCTCCTAACACTGGAATATTCCAGTCTTACTGCAGGCTCTTCTTCTCGGTGAAATTTAAAAGTAAGAGAAAGAAAGAAAAAGGGGAAAGGCTGTATCAAAGAAAGAAACAAGCAACAAGAAGGTGGCAGATCCTTTGGAAGGGACATGTTCTGGGATAAAAAAAAAAAGACAAAGAAAAGCCAACTTAACTGTTTCATGGTGCTCAACTGGGACTTTTTCTCATCTTCTTTGCGGTGCTCCAACGCCTTACTGAGAGTCAGCTCCAACAACTCAACACCCTTGTGTGTGCAAAAACAAACAAACAAATAAATCATCTTATGACTGGAAGAAGAAATTGTGGTACACATACACAATGGAATATTGCATAGCCATAAAAAAGAATGAAACCCTGCCATTGGCAGCAGCATGGATGGAACTGGAGGACATTCTGCTAAGTGAAATAAGCCAAGCACTGAAAGACGACTCGCACATGTTCTCACCCATATGTGGGAGCTAAATATTCAAAACGATTGATCTCATGGAGATAGAGAGTAGAATATGGTGACCAGAGGCTGGGATGGGTAGCAAGGAGTGGGGGGAATAAAGTGGGGACGGTTAATGGGTACAAAAATATAGTTAGTTGGATAGAATGAACAATATTTGAGAGCACAACCAAGTATAATCAACAATAAGTTAGGGTATACCTTAAAATAACTAAAAGAGTGGAATTGGAATGTTCCTAACACAAAGCAACGACAAATGCCTGAGGTGACGGCTACCCCACTGACCCTGATTTTATTAATTCATACCATTGCCTGGATCCAAATATCACATGTGGCCTATAAAGATATACAATTATTATGTAGCCAGAATACTTAAACATTTAAAAAATAATCTTAGCCTAGCCTAGGTAGCATTTCTGTGGACTCTGTTGGTAAAGAGTCACTATTAGTTTTTGCACCAAAATGAATTGCATCAATCATTTCCATAGCAACACAGCTCTGGCTGGCTGCTCACAAGGTATCCTCTTCTTCTTTTCTCCCCAAAGAGCATGAACTCTGAGCACAAAAACCAGGTTTGGCTCAACAGATTGTGGACAGAAGACTCAGCAGGCCCCGGAAACTCAGCGTGCTGATGGAGACTCACAACCAGCCTGAAGCCTGGGTGTGTTCGGGCAGGGTCTCAGGGTGAGAAGCTGTTGAGTTTGAGGGGGCACAATTGGATCAGTGGCATATCTGAATTCTGGACTATTGGTCTGCACCACCGAAATGGATGGTGTAATTCCCTGGAAATTGAATCTGTCCCTTCCCTTTGGCACAGTGTTAAAGTGCAGCATGAAGTCCAACTCCAGGGAGTTGCTCCCATGAATTAAAGAGAACAACAGCTCAGGGCGGTTGGATGATCAGTTTAGTATCAGATGAGAAATTTGTCACTAGAAGGGGTTGTCAGGCCAGCTGGTCAAGCAGACATTCAAACAAGGACAGAAGCCCGAGGCTGGTGTGGGGGCAGGGGTCAGCCTGCAGATTCTGCAGGGACCGTGGCCAACCTCGCCTTTGACTGCACTTGCTCCCTCACTGCCACAGGGTTAATACCACTTACCAAAGGTCCTGTGCCTGTGCCCTTCCTCGGTGTTTACAAGTCAGTATCTGCCAAGGTCTCATGACCCTACACAACTAGAGGCCACAAGGAGATGAGCAGAACTGAGTCCCAAACTTGGGAGGAAGCAGTATGCAGTGGGAAGGCCCTAGCAGGAGAGGCTGGAGTTGGCCCTGATCGCTCCCATCCAGCCCAGCAGCCCCAGGCAGGGGACCCACTTTGAACCTCAGCTCTTCCTCTGTTCGGGGGAGGGGTGAGATCAGGTGGCCTGAGGCTTCTGTGATTTCTAAAGTGTCATGATCCTTTGACTAAAGGTTCCTTCATGTCCACTCGAGCCCCTGAACTCTGATGCCTTTGCCCCTAGGTCTCCTGTTACCTGTAAGCTAAGGCTTTGGTGGCCTCCAGGTTGGCTCCCACATAAAGCTCAGAAAGATAGCTCAGAAAGATCTGTCTCTGGATTAGCAGGAAAAACACATGACATCCTGAAAGAGTCCTGCTTCCTTTTCTAGGGGGTTCTCCGGGTTCGTCCTCAGGCAGAGGGGCATGGAAGACAGCAGAAGCAGGAATCTGGGGCCAGTGCCCAGCGTGGGGTCCCCTCTCTGGAGTTTGGCCAAGCCTGGCTCTGCTCCCTGTGCACCGACCACTCTGTCCTTTGCTCCTCTTCCCTCCCCCCTGCCTGCAGAATGGCTGCTTTTCTAGGGGGACCAGGAGATGGGGTGAGGGGTAGGGACCCGCACGCAGTTCTCCCTGCTCCCCAGCCTGCAGCAGCACCCTTCCCCCACGGCGAGCTTTAGCCGAGCCTCTCTCCCCCGCTTCCCTGCTTCCTGGCGATGACTCATGCCTTCCCTTTGGGGTAAACAGCAGGCTGATTGACAGAGTCGAGCTCCAGGCTCTTCCAGCTCAGCAGCTCGCAGTGATGTACAGAAACCGACTCCCCGTGGCCACAGCACCAAGCCCTGGGGCTCTGGACTTGTCTGTGAAAGATGAGAGATGTGTCCTCACATATTTTCTTGACAAACTATGAGAGAGAGAGAGAAAGAGCCTAACCCAAGATGTCACTCAGAGGCAAGAGTGAAAATAAATACATTTTCCCTTTTCCTTCATTCATAAAGGAAGCCAGTTACAGCTCCAGTCGGGCAGAACCCAGGGCTCCTCTTTCTCTAAACAGGCCAGAATCCCAGCAATTAATTAGCGGTGTGGTGGGGGGTTCGCAAACCCCACGGAAGCGCCCTTGGCATGGAGCGGGACTCTCCCCGAAGCCCAGCGGCCACTGACTGATGGGCGCTGGTGCCCTTGACTTGACATTTGGTCTCCAGGCAGAGACTTTGGGGCTACGACCCTCTTCTTCCTTCGGGTTTGGGCCCTGGGCTTTTCACTGAGAGGACAGATGACTCCAGTTTCTACGGGGGGCTTTTCTCAATGGCCCTTCAAAGAGGAGTCTAGCAAAACAATCAAATGCAGCTGGTGAACTTTGATTGGATTCTGATTCTAAAAATAATAATAATAGCTGCAATCAACCATTTCAAAACAACTAGCAACACTGGCATGTAGACTGAGTATTAGATGATATTAGGGGATTCAAGTAGCTTTCTTAGTGTGCACTGATAATCTTGTGGTTATGTAGACCGTCTTGATGTCTGCATCTTTGTTTTCAGAGATTTCACAATACCTCTGCACGTGCGCGCGTGTGGAGGCTACAGCAGCTCTGCCTTGGCTGCTGACCTGCCATGTTGGCTTCTGGTAAACTCCAGTTCTGGAGACACCACTAAGATTCTACTTTATCTACTGTTGGGTAAATCCTGCCCTGAGGCAGATTCACCCAGCCTTCCCGCCATTCCCTGAGGGGTAGCAGGGCAGGGATCCGCAGGTCATGGCTTCTGTTTGTAAATTCCTATTAAATGTTTCCTTCTGAGAAACTGGGTTTGTCAGGCTCTTTCTTCGGCCTCTTGGCTTCCTCGGACTGTGGGGCTAGGTTTGCACAGACCTGCTCGCTGTGGAACACACACACACGCACAGAAATCTCAATAAAGCAGAGATGGAAAATAACCAAGGGGTAGGTGTTGGGTGATCTCTATGCTGTTTTGTCAACTTTTCTGTGTGTTTGAACTTTTTTCTTAAACAACATGTGAGCCCCAAGCCAACTGTCCCCGGGTCGCACCTGTGCTGTGCCGCGGAACGTTCCGGGTACTTAGCTCTCCGGTGCCCTGGAGCACGCAGAACGGACCCAGACTGTGGATGAGACAGCAGTGGGTGTCAGCAGCAACTCTCGGTCCACATGCAGCGACCTACGTGGAGGAGAAACATGGAGAAGACACGCCATGCCCGGGGTCTGCACCGTCCCCCAGCTTGCCCTCACCAACCGGTGTCGTCCTGTCTCCTCGGCGGTCCCTCGGCCAACCAGAAGAGCAGTATCTGGCTGTGCAGCCAGAAAGGTCCAATTATGCTCCTCCCCAGGGACACGCAGGGGGGTTAACCAAGAGGCCGTGGAAGAGTCTCCTGTGTCGATAAGGACCGAGCATAAGAAACTGAGTGGCTACGAACAACGTGTAGCCAAGAGCAGGCCATGGCTTGTCCCTCATTCTCAGAGTTCTCATCTGCAATGTCACTGCGCCATATCTGAACAGTCCTTCCCTCCCACAGTGTGTGTTTTTAACAAAGAAAGACCTCCGGGACACTAGGAGGATGCAGTCCCAGTAGGTATTACACCAAGGGGTGCTGGTCTCACTGCTCGTGCAGACGCAGCAAGACAGAGTGGCAGTATGCATGTCACCGTCACACTGAAATCTAGCTTATCTGACAGGCAGTCAGTCAGCAGTTTCAGGCCAGCGAGGACCAGTTCACTGAATGACGATCGAAGGCTTTGGAACCTCCAGAGAATGACCCCACTATGCCGAGAGGAACCTACTGGGCAGCTGAGCTGGAGGTTCATTTGTGGAGAACAGCAGACAAGACAGGAGAACCAGCAGTGGGGCCCGCAGGTGCGTCCTCTGGCTCCGGGACCAGCTGACAGTACTGGGCTGGGCTCTCACTTCTCTGTCCTTATCCATCACGTGGAAATCCTAAGTCCCACCAACCCAGCATGGCAGCAGTGGGGGACGAACCAAATGATCTCTTGAGGCCTCTTTCAGCTTTCAGACTCATGAATTCTCCAGCCTTCAGATTACTGGGTTAATCCACTTTGCTCTGTAATATTCTAATGCGACTGTTCTTGGAAATGCACCGGCTAGTGGGGCATGTTCTATCATGATGAACCAACATCAGGTTCACTGGGGTATGGTCTCCAGGTTCCTAGCTAGTTTATAAAGCATTCTTTCTACTGGACTTCCTCCTTTCTACTTCTTGATTTGCTTTAAATTCAGAGCTCTTCGACATCAAAAGCTACTCTAAAAAGCACAGGCTGCCTCATGCATGACATGTGAGGATTATCTTACATTTTCCCACCTTTGGTAAACACATCTTTGTAAAAGGCCTTTTAAGATGACTGTTGGTTTTGGCAGTACCTTTTTTTAGGGTATTAAGACAGTCAGACTAGGAAAACAAAGAGAAGCCTTGAGAGAGGGACTCTCTCATCCCACGAGGAGAGTCCTCATAGCAACTAGCAATACCTAGTAGGGCAACCAGGTGGCCCAGCGGCCTGGAGAATGGACTTCCAGACTTCCACGCAGCATGAAGTGTCCAAAGGCCACCAGGTACCCAGCCCCAAGGATGGTGATCCATGCCATTTCTGCAAGAAAAACCAAGCAAAGCACAAACCAGAAATGATACCCCAAACCAGCAACTCTGACCATGCCCAAATAGGACCTGGAGGGCTGAAGAATGAGTGAAAAGCACAGATGATGTCAACTGGTGGAGGGACACAAATACAGCTCCCACAGGTCATCTTAACATAGAAGGAAACGTATGAAACCCAGGAGGCGAGAGACACGCAGTGAGCGAGAAACCCTCCGAGGTTGCTGACGCAGCCACCGTGAGACAGCCCCACGGGGGGTTTCATAAAGTCAGGTTTCTCCAGGGATAGCTTGCAGCTATAAAATCCCCCTGTTTAAAATATGTACTTCTTTGAGTTTTGACAAACGCGTGCAGCCCTGAAACCACCATCACAGTCGAGACAGAATGGCTCCATCAGTCCCAGAGTTTCCTGGGTGCCTTGTAGCCACTTCCCTTGGACCTCCCAGCAACTACTGATCTGCTTTCTGTCCCTACAGTCTTGCCTTTTCCAAAATATCATAGAAATGGCATCACACAGTGAGGCCCCTTTTGTGTCTGGCATAGAGGCCTCCGTGCTATGGCACACGTCGGTAATTCATCACTTTGCACTGCTGAGTGATGCTCCTCTCGTGGACGTACCACAGTTTGTGCATTCACCAGTTAATGCCTCCAGTTTCTGGCAGTGATGAGAAAAGCTGCTATAAATATTCATGTACAGGTTTTTGTGTGGAACTAAGTTTCCATTTCACTGGGGTAAATATGTAGGAGTGGAACGGCTGGGTCACATGACAAGTGCTCAGCTTTATAGGAAGTGGCAAGTGTTTTCCAAAGTGGCTCTACCATTGTGCGTTCCCACCAACGATGGAAGAGAATTCCCGTAGTTCTGTGTTCTTTCCAGCTCGTGGTAGTATCAGGGGTTTTTCTTGTTTTGTTTTATCTTGTTTTGTTTTAATCTTAGCCATTCTAATAAGTGTGTAGTTGTATCTCATTTTAATTTTTAATTTGTACTTCCTTAATGACTAATGATGTTGAGCATCTTTCCAAAATGTGCTTATTATCTTATCTTTTTTGATTAAGTGTCTTGTTTAAATCTTTTGCCCATTTTAAACAATGGGTTGTTTTCTTTTATTGAACTATAAACAGTTTTATATATTCTGGTTGCAAGTCCTTTAGCAGACATGGATTTTGCAGATTTCTCCCAGTCTGTGGCTTATCTTTTCACGATCTTAATAATGTCTTTCAAAAGACAGAGTTTTTTTTTTTCTTTTAAATGAAGTCTGATGGATCAACTTTTTCCTATTATGGCTTGTGTTTTTTGTATTCTATTTAAGAAATCTTTTTCCCAACCCAAAGTCACAAAGACTTTTTCCTACTTGTGTTTAGAATTTTTATAGTTTGGGGTTTTGCATTTAGATCTAGAATCCATTTCAAGTTAATTTTGCATGAGGTCTGATCAAGGTGTTTTGGGTTTGGGGTTTGGGGGGTGGATGCGGACACGCCAGCATTGCAGCAGCATGTGCCGCAAAGCCCATCCGTTCCGCACTCTGCTCCACTGATCTAGGCGTCTGCACACAATCTTGATTGCTGAACTTGAAAGCAAATCTTAAGACCAGGTGATATTAATGCTCCATTCTTCTTTTTAAAAACTGTTTTGGATATTCCAGGTTCTTTGCTTTTCCATATAAAATATTCAATTTCTAAAACGACAACAAAAATCAGCCTGCTAGGATAAGGGCAGGGATCTTTGTTGAATTCCTGGTGCCCTGAACCCTGCCTGCTACCTAACAGGTGCTCAGTGAATCTATTTGAGTGAATGAGTGAGTGGCTAGCACACGGAAGGGATCCAGTTAACATACGCAAGTGACCAGGAGACTAGGAGGGGAGTCGTTCAGAACAGCATGCAAGATGGCACACTTACTTTGGAAAATTAGCTGCAGCTTCTTGAAATCTAAATGTGCATTCACCCCATGACCCAGCAATTCCACTCCTAGGTTTTTATGCAGCGAAACAAGAGCATATGTCCACAAAAAGCCTGTGCAAAATATCTGTGGAAGCTTTATGCACATTAGCTCAAAACGAGAAAAAACATGCATGTCCATCAACTCGTGAATGGATAATCAGAATGTGGCATATTGTGCAATGAATACTGCTCAGAAGTGAGGCACCGAAACCCACTACAAAATGGGTGGGTTGCAAAAATATTATGGTGAGCAAAGGAAGACACGAAAAAGTACATGCCATGTGATTCATTTAAGATGAAGTTCTAGCATAGGTAAAAGCAACCTATGCTGTTAGAAATTAGATCAGGGGTTCCCTGGGGAGCGAGAGAAATTTCTGGGATGATGGAAATGTTCCGTGCCTTGGCAAGCCTCCACCACGCTGATTGAATATTATATTTAAGATGTGAACATTTCACTAAGTATAAATTATACCTCGATTTTATAATATTTTAGAAATTAAAGAAAGAAAAGCATAGTAATTTCTTTTCCAAAGGCAGCAGTTCTTGGGCCCGCAGTGCTAAAAGCGAGCAAAGACCGCCCACCCACAAGAGCACCCAGGGCCCAGACCTCAGTTCTTACCCACAGAAAATCAAGTTGGGATCAGGGCTGAGTCTTGTGGCCTCAGCTCTCTGCTGATGTCCAGGTTATGTCCCTGCCTACATCTTCCCCGAAGCTCTGTTCTCAGCTACAAGCTCCCGCCACAGCAGGGAGGCCACAGAAGCAGCAGGAAGGTGACTGTGAAGACACAGGAAGGGGCCGTGGCTCTTGGCAATGGCTGCCCTCCCTCATAGTCTTGGCACCCAAACATGAACCCCATGCAGTGTTCACATCACGAGGGGTCACTGTGCTGAGCGAGCTCCCCGGGACCAGTGAGGCAATGTGCTCAGGGGGCCCAGGCCATATTGTCACATCACCTGGGAGCCTCCCTGGTCACCCTCTCCTGGGTGGGGGATGTAGTGCGAGCATGTGGTTTCCAGAAGGTGCCCCCTGGAGCCTCCACATCCAGCTCCAAGTATGAGCAGAGCCACAGGCAGTGAGCTCTGGGTCCTAAGGTGAGTGCCGTTGTCACCCTGCCAACCCCTGGAAGGCCTCAGTTGGGTGAAATATAAACTCTGCCCAGTAGAGACTTGGCCATCTTCTCGGTGCTGTGTCCCCATGCTCAGGACGGTGCTTGGATACATAGTTTGGGTCTATTCGGGAGTGAATGAATTAAAAAAAATAGATTTTGCATGTGACAGAATTCAGGGAAAAGTCAAGAACTGGATGAAGGAAATGAAAAGCTGACTATTTCCACCATTCATAGTTCCATCTTCCCCTACATAACTCAGTCTGTCTTCAAGAAGACGGACACCTTCTAGACTAACTGAGAAGAACACAGAGAGTGCTTCCATTTGGATGGGTAAACACCAACTCCCAAAATCCAAATTTCAGAAGGCCTTTATTTGAGATGACATGTGGAAATCTTATTTGCACATCAGCCACCCACTTTTTATTTAGTATCTTACTAAATCTCTGGATTTTAAATCATCTATTGAAAGTTCTACCTCCCTTCACCCCGTCAGGATAATGCTTGTGAATTAAAATTCTCTCCGACGCAAGCATTTTTTAATTAGATGGAGACCTTGGAACTTGGTAACCATATTTCTTCGCTAAGTACTGTCTCGGTGATTACAAGAAGATGAAATGGAGAAATATCTGAAAGAAGATTGGCAAAGTGGGGAGGCTGAAACGGCACTTGGCGTGTCCTAAGTTCTCAATTGCCTGCCCAATCTGAAGTTCCCGAACTGAAGAGGCACTCGGGCACCCTCAGTACTCACAGAGTAACAAATTGGCATCCGGCTCCTTGGCAAAGTCTGGCAGATACAACCACTTAATGAGATTTGAATGTATTTCTGTACTTGTGGTTCTCCATGGGTAATCTGTAAAAGAAGGAGCAATTTTCTTTTTGTCTTCATTATTTTTCTAAAGATCATTGAGCCTATGTTCTGTTAATGCTTCTTTCAAATTATGTGGAATGACTAAGATGTCGGATCTGATTTCAGGGTCAAGGGAAGGACTTTCTTTTAAAAAGTTGAGAGGATGCTGGAAACTTCTTCCCCAAACCCGACCACCGGCTTGTCTAGGGGACCCCAGCTGTGCCTCATGGCGTTTGGAGTAGCTCGTGGAGGGAACGGCCCAGCTGGCCCTTGATCTGGGAGATCAGTGGGTTGGTATGACCTGCAGGTGGCAAACCCAGGTGGCTTCTCCACCCTGGGAGGGGGCGGGGGGCTGGGTAAGAAAGGGAAGAGAGAAGCCAAGGGAAGAGCTGGGCGGGGAGAAGGTGAAAGTGAGAGTGCAGCTGTGCACAGAAGGCAGAGGAGGAGGAGAGAGAGAACGAGAGATGGAAACCAGAGGGGAGAGCTGGTCCTGACAGTGACAGCAAGGAACACGTGGAGGGGAGGGAAGAAGGCAAAGGAGGCTCAGGAAGAGCAGAGGAGGAGAGGGACAGAGAGAGTAGAGCAGGAGGAGGAAAGAGAGAGGAGAGAGAGGAGGGGGAGGAGGAAGGGGAGGAAAGAAGAGAAATGGAAACCAAAGGAATTGGATGGAGAAAACCTACTGAAGATGGTGAGACATTCTTGGGAAAACCCACTAACAAACAGAAAAGCGTGTATGGGGAACAGGCCCTAAGAACAAAATAGCGGTTTTGAATCTGACTCCGGGTCAGGTTTTTGAAACCTCACTGTGCTGTGATGAGACAATCAAGGGCAACACCACCCAGGCCAAAGTCTCCCACAGAGCTCTCCTTTGGCCTGTGCTTCAAGAGCCGTTTGTCCTCAGTCACGAGGGCACATGGGTCACCCTGCAGCCCGCGCTCCTTTGCTTGGTGCCTCAGCTCCCTGGTCTATGCAGCAGGCTGTCGCGTCCGGCTGACTTAACCTGGTAGAACTGCTGTAGTCAGGAGCTGGGATGCTTGGAAAGCCAAGGTCCCACGTGCAGGGAGCATTGCTCTTCCTATTGTCTGCTCTTTTCATTTTCATTTGCATTTTAGGGCAGAGTTGGGCCAACCCTCCCTTTTGATTCTGTCTTCAGACGTGTCCATACTGGTCAATTATTCCCTAAAACAAGGCGACCCGATGTTGGGCCCAATTATTTCCGAGGTCCTATAATTTCTCAGTGCAGCGATCCTCCTATAAAGAGAAATGGAGGCACAGGAACCCTAGTCCCCTTGCCCAAGGACACCCAACATGTCTAGGGCAATGTCAGCGTCTGTCAAAACTGGGCGTCTCCCCTGCAGCGTCGGGGAGCAGGCGGGTTGCTTGGTGGCTGCTGCAGACAGCCAGAGGCAGCCCCAGGCACAGGAGATCCTGAAAGACCATGAGGCTGACAGGAAAACCACAGTGTCTGGGACAGACCTTGGCAATTGCTTTTTCTCTGCTGAAGATTCAGCAAATAAATCAAGCAGATGACATGGATGAGGGAGTGGAAATCCATGCGCTGCCTGTGGCTGAAGCGCAGGATGAAAGACACAGACAAACGTCCACCGGTTTCAGCAAGTGAAAGTCAAGGGGGAGCAGCGGCAGCTCCAGGCCCTGGGGCGGGAAGATTGCTGGGATTTGGGGAGGGTGGGGAGCTGGGTTTGTTAATTTGTTTTTGCTTTATTGCTTTTAGAAAGCACCCCCATAGCCCAGAAATTCATTACAACCTTTGATGTATTAGCAAATTGGATAAATAACAAGACCCAATTTGTTAAAGACTGCCGAGAGGGACGAGGAGGCAGAATCTGTCACCCACAAGGTGGTAAGGAGACAGGGTCACCATCTGCGGTGAGGACTGCGGCTCTGGGGGCCTGAGATTTAAGCAGAAAGGAAGGCAGGGGCAGGGCCTGTTAGAGAGACCCTGGCTGCGGCGGCGTGGCCAAGGCGGGGCACTAGGACACCAATAGCGCGATCGCCAGGACCGACGGGGACGCTGGCCTCATTGGGCGTCTTGGGAGGATGCTGGGGAACCAACTCACTATTTTGAAAACTGGTAAATGAAGAAAAAAAAAAGCAAGCATTAATCCTGCATTTTTAAAGTAAGAACTGTATATCAGGAAAATTACCGAGTTGATGAGGGGAAGTTTCTCTTTACAGAAGTCTTTCAGTTAATAAATAAAGAAGACATGATAGAACTAGAATATCACCATTTTAAATGAAACCACGGGGATGCAATCAGCAAAACGCAGACTGTGAAACACTCTACCGCATCTGATCAGATTCCTTCAACCGATAAATTGCAGGCAGAGAGTAGCTACAGAGGAAGACGTAGAAAATATGTCAACCAAGCAGCCATGTGTGGGCCTTATTTGGATCTTGAATTGAGCCCATCAGAAAACTCTGGACACAGATTCTCTATCTGACATGGAGGAAATGTTAATCTGTTAGGTGTGATCAGGGCATCATTTACGTTTCTTGAAGGGTCTGTATCTTTTAGAGATAGACACAGACATGTTCACGATGTTTGGCATTTCCTTCCAAATAACTCGTGGGCAGGGGCAAGAGTGAGAGGTACATGGGGATTAATGGTACTGTTCTCTCTACTTTGTGTGTTTGGTATTTTCCATATTTAAAAAAAATGCAATCAACAATCCAGGAAGTGAAGCCTACGCAGGGATATCACCTCAAGGCCAAACTTGTCAAATCCTTAGCTGATGAAATACTGCATAGCGCTCGCTGCCCGTTGTCAAGATGTGCTTGAGTGATGGTGTCAGTGATGGCGCGGGGGAGGGCTCTGGCAGCTGGTTCCAAAGCCGGTGGCATCTCTGGCTCCGGGTCCCGGTCATCTCCAGGGCCATGGGGGCCCAGACGGGAGCTGGCTCTGCCAAGCAAAGCAACCCCTGACTCCACGCTGCCCGGCTGTCCGTTAGGCAAATGGGTGAAACGTGCACCCATCCTCTTCCTCCTTGAGGCCTCCACACAGGTGTGGTTTGGGTGATGAAGACCATTCGCCACCCACCCACCTCCAGGAGAAAGTGCTTGTTGCGGCACCAGCCCGTCTAAAGAAGAGTGACCGCTGTAAAACCTGGGCTGTCAGAGGGCGAAATAATTTCCTGAATGTTTCCCAAACATTTCCTTTCATTTCTTCCTATCAGAGATGCTCTCCACAAATACCAAGGTATTGATTTTCCAATTGATCGAGGTGGAGAATGTTTCATACAGTTATGACTCCTGACAAGCAGGGAATAAAAAGCCAATCATAATGAGTTCATTTACTTGGCCTGATTATATTACTTTATAACACAATATGTACACGAACACACCCTCTCAAGGACATCTCCCCTTCTTGGCTGCTGCCGACTAATGCTGACATCCGTCTTGCTGCGTGATGTGTGCATTTAAAGTCATCTTTAAGGGGCTCCCTCCATCCCAGTGTCGCAGCCACGCTGTGGAATCTTCCCCACACCCAGGAAGACTCTACTGATAGAGTGAGAATGACTCAGATTTGGGGATGGGGTTGATAGAGGGTGTTTGTTAATGAACAGCGGAGGGGGAGGGCGTAGTGAAAGCCTAATTGTTGGTTATAAATATGCTGCAGTTTCCCTATTGATTATACGACACCAAAATGAAAAGGATTTCCTTATTAGATCATATTTAGGCATAAGTATGCCCTGCGTGCTTGACTTGGGGCACTTGCAAGAGACTAATTATTCGACATGAAGAGCGAGGTCTGTTCCGCACCCCAGACGGGCCGCGTGCGCCCCTGCTCCTACGCAGATGCTGCCGGACTCCGCGCTGCCCCCCATGAACCTCATAGAGCATCTCTGTTCTGCCCAGCCCCCGCGGCCGCCGGAGACCTCCCCTGCATCCTCTCAGAAATGGGGAGGGGGCCTAAATGGGACTTCTGTTTGAGGACTCGGATGTCTGGCACGTCCTTTTCCATAAGCTTTTTGGGGCAAGGTCTGTAGTTGAGTGGTAACCAACAGAGGCTGACGCTTCTTTAAATAAAACGTCTTACAACAAACACCCCGCTCTGCAAAAGTCCCAGGAAATGATTCATGGAGGCTGCCCAAATGACTCAGGAGAGAGACAAGCATCTGCCCCCAGGGGTGTCACAAAGCCTTTTTGTTCATCTTCTCAGGTAACTTGTTAAAAAATGGATTCTGCTCTTCCCCACCCTCTATCCAACGTGTGTAGAACATGAGTTCATTCTTCCTTGAGTGAGTCAGCCTTTCCCTCACCTTCCAGGTCAGCCCGACGCAGTTACGGGGCAGACCCCGTGGTCTGCACGTCTCTCAGGATGAGGACGGGCTCTGGAGCAGGGCACAGCCCTGCCGCTTTCTGTGTGGCCATGGCTGAGGGCCCTGAGCCCCCTGGACCTCGAAGTCCTCACCTGGGAAGGGCGATTTCTTGAAGGGCCAGAGTGAGAACTCAGTGGACCGGTGCAGTGGCTCAAAATGGCAAGAGTGCATTGGTCGCCTTGGGTGGGCTCTGGGCTTCCGGGCACACAGACCCCAGCTGCCCTTTGTCACCATCATGCCATTCTCTTGCATCTTAGCTCCTTGCCCAGCCACTTTTGCTCCCGACATGCTTAGACCGGGGTTACCAGAGTCTCCTGCCGTTTGTTATTTAATTCCTCTGTGTTCTAGACCTGAGGCTGGCACCACGCGCCCGACTGGAGCAAGGGTGGTACCTGTCCCCATTCTCTCCTTTGCACCCTCCTCCCTGCCTGCTCAGGGATGGGGCCTTCCCTATGTGTGACCTGCTGAGATGAGATGTCCCACCAGTCAAGGAGCAACCCCAAGATGGGGTCTCATTCCAGCCCACCGGTCCTTCTCTGTGTGACCTTGCACAAGTAATTGCATGTCCCAGAGCCTCAGTATCCTCCTCTGGGAAATGGAGCTACAACCCTTACGCCACAGGGTTGAATCAAAAGAGTTAGGATCAAAAGAGATAATCCCTTGAGGACTCCTGGCACTTGGAAGGGGCTCCGGAGGGGAGCAATTCATCTTCCCATTCGTGCAGGCGAGGCGCAACCAGCCTTCGATTTTGGCTGAGTTGTTTAATTTTCACTTCTGCTAACAGCCTGCCTTTAATGTCACCTCTCTCCTTATTCATTTCTGGCTTTCTGAGCTGCCACGGAAACCTCTCTAGGCAAAACAGTAAAAGTGAATGATAAGTCGGAGCCAGGTTCGTTCTCAGTAATATATAATGTGGCCACTAAAGCAATTACTTAATGTAATGTTCCCTGGGAAGGGGTGCTGGGCTCACTGTGGGTGCCCACCGCATGCCAGGCCACCGGCCGGGCACTCCATCTCCCCCAGTCCTCCCTGGTGTGAGGTCGCGGAGAACTGTGCTTCTCTGATAGCCCCATTTGTCTGCACCCACTAATCACGGGCCACTATCCCATCTCTACCTTCAGATAATGCAACACTTGGCCATTGCATTTCCTTTATGCTCCAAGCCACTGTGCCAGGTCCATGGGCCGCAGATAGAGGATGGAATCTCAGGTAAGCTCGGCTGGTGGGCGCGGGTCCTTCCAGAACTCCCTCCAACGGAGCATCTGCTTCTCCACTCCCCTCACTGCCCCACCCTGAGAGACTGAGGGTTCCGTTCCCACCCTGTTCTCATGCATGCACCGTCCACGGGCCAGGGGGCAGAAGGAAGGTCCCCCCTGGGGGCCCTATTCCACGATACTCTCCTATCTCTGGCCCCCACCTCCCTCATGTCTCCCTGACCTCCCTGTACCCAATGCCACCTCCCTGTACCCAACGCCACCCCAGCCCCCTCTGTCCCCTCTCCAGGCTCCGGCCTTCCCCACAGCTCTGCCCGGTTACAGGCATTCGCGTTCACTTGCACGTGTCTGTTCTTGTGGGATCTCGTCTGTGGGATGAAATGTGGAATCTTACACGGGTCCTCCATGCCCCTCCCCCCAGGGCCTCGATTTTCTCATTTTAAAATGGCAAAGGTTGCACTAGATGGTTTTTCCCAGATGGCCTGTGTTTGAATGTTCACTCAGCAACTCTTCTTAGAGAAGGTTCTATTGAGGCAGGCTCTGGAGAGGTCTGGATTCAATCCCGGCCTCCCCCCAAGGAACCCCCAACCGGCCGGGGAGAGGCTCTGGTCGGGAACAGAGCTGACCTCGGGGCAGTCTGGAGAGCAGGCAGGGGCGTGATGCCCCTCCTCCTGCAGATTACCGCCACGTACCCCCAGGCAGGAGAAGCACGGGTGGGTAGGGCTGCAATTTAGAATAGGGCAGGGATACCACCTGCAGGATATAAAACGCGGAACTCATCAAAGAAAGCTGCGAGGAAAATGTTGCAGTCTGTGGGGTGCCTTAGCTCGGGTTTTATTCGCTGACTGTGATCAGAGCATTTCAAATTAGGGTGAAATAGGAGTTAAAAATGCATTCGCTGGACCCTCGGTTATGAGGTCAGCACTGCGCCAAAGAAAGGGGAAGGGGCCACGAAACCCGACTCTGAGCCTCCCAGACCTCAGCACCCGCCCTCCCGAAAGGCCACCGACCTCCTGCCACAGGAGCCTGACGATCACCAAGGACCCGAGATTCGTGATGTGTATTTCCAGAATGTGCCACAGAAACACTTGAGTTCCATTAACCATTTCTAGAAGCTTCAGAAAACCAGCGGTCAGCTTGTCAACCGCCGAGCCCCAATCACTTATTTCCCCCTCCGAGGAGAAGAGAAAGCCTTTAACTGGCCGCTAACACACCTGGTGATTGCGTGGGGTCCGGTTTCTTGTTTGAAACAACATGAAGACCTCTGCGTGTAAGAGGAAGGCAGAACAAAGTGGGGAAAATGAGGTAGTGATTGTTTTTTTAAAGAATACAGTTTTGCAGTAATACTAAATACCTGTAGCAAGGCCCTTCCAGCCCCAGGCCAGGTTTCCTCTCCTCTGCTCTCTCAGTTGTCTCTGTTCCCTCTGTCGTAATACAGTTCTCCCCACCTTCCAAATACCTGGGAACGTTCCTGCTGCCCCTCGAGACCGGGGCTGGACAACTGTTTCTGCCACGGGCGCACAGTCGGCTCTTTACGCTTTGTGGGCCACATAGCTGCTCTCGGTTGCGCTACCCAAGTCCACCATGGTGGCATGAGGCAGCCTGGACAAGACACAGATGGCTTCATCCACAAAGACAGGAGTGCTGGGTTTGGCCCAGGAGCCATGGTTTGCTGACCCCTGTCTTAGATCAAGTTCCTTCAAGGGAGAGAGACCAATTGTCTCCCTTTGTTACCTCAATGCTTAGCCTAATGCTTGGCACATACAAGGCCCTCATCAAATGCTCAATGATGAATGATAAACAAACAAACTGCCCATGAGGAGTTTAAGTTTAACCACTGCCCAAGAGAAGTCTTTCTACATTTGCTGTTCTTAATAGTTGGGAAACATTCTAACTTGGTAAAATGAAAGAAATCGGCATGTATTAAGCACTCAGAATATATTAGGCGCTGTGCTGTGTGTGTTGCATTTCTTTTTTTTTTTTTCATCCCAACCACAAGCTGAATCAAACACACCCATGCTCCTGAAATCACCTGTAAGCAGTTGATTCCCCAAGTGAGGAAAACAGGCCCCAGAAATCTCTGTCATTCTTTATTTGTAAACTCTGCTTTCACCGAAATTGCAGTGGCGACTGTCAACCCAGCCTCTGTCAGAATTATCATGGAATTCTGAATCTGAAGGTCCAACTGACGTGAACGGGCTCCCATCTGTGCCAGGAATAAACAGGCGGAGCTTAGGCGAGTGCCCGTGGGGAGGTGGGCGGGGAGCTGAGCGTGCGTCCACCCACCTCTGGGACCGCTGTCTGCCCCTGACACAAAATGTGAGGAGAATGTGTGCGGAATCAGGTCAACAGTCTTGATTAATTTTTTTAAACGAATCAACCGTTTTCCTGAAAGCCCAGGTTCTTGGAAACACTCAGAGCAGCCCTGGAGTCATCACGTGGGACTTCTGGGGGAGGGGGCATCTCCACCTGTTAGTGCCACCCCCCTACCCTTTGTCCTCCTCCTGCCTCCAGGCTCATCCTGCTACTTGCTCTGTCTGCAAAGTTCTGAGTTGCCTCCTTCCCCCATCTAGACTACAAAGGCAGGGTGCCCTTAGGCATTTAAACACGGGAGGCCGGGCGCGGTGGCTCACGCCTGTAATCCTAGCACTCTGGGAGGCCGAGGCGGGTGGATTGCTCAAGGTCAGGAGTTCGAGACCAGCCTGAGCGAGACCCCGTCTCTACTAGAAATAGAAAGAAATTGTCTGGCCAACTAAAAATATATATAGAAAAAATTAGCCGGGCATGGTGGCACATGCCTGTAGTCCCAGCTACTCGGGAGGCTGAGGCAGTAGGATCGCTTAAGCCCAGGAGTTTGAGGTTGCTGTGAGCTAGGCTGACGCCACGGCACTCACTCTAGCCCGGGCAACAAAGTGAGACTCTGACTCAAAAAAATAAATAAATAAATAAATAAATAAACACGGGAAATAGAGTGTCAATTTGCCAGCCCATTTTATCTAAGCCTGTCAGTGGAATGGGTCCAAGCCACCAGGAAACAGGAGCAGGAGACGCAGTCATTGACTTGGTCATAAAACAAAAAAAAAAAAAAGAAGGCTTGACTTGGTTCATCCCGCACTGCTGGGAATTATGTTTGCACTTTTCTCATATTCTCAGGGCACAGTTGACTCCAGAAATCAAACTGGAAGAATGCATTTTACTTCTCAATTTAGCTCTTGCCTCTTCTGGAGTTTTCAAATTATAACCTTAAGCCTGAGAGACAGAGAGAGAGAGAGAGAGAGTCCTCTGTAATGGAAGTATTCATTCCCATTAGATTTATCTAAACAGCAAACTGCCTAATAGATTTTTAATATTTTGTTCATTTATTGTGTTAACTAGATAATGCATTCACATGGTTAAAAAGCAATTCAGAAGTATAAAAGGGTAAACAATGAAAAGCGACTCTGCTTCCCACTTTTTCTCCCTCTCTCAAGGCAAACACCATTGCAGTTTTCTTCTGTGTGCTTCCAAAGGCATGCTTTGTTTGTAAAAGCACGTGTACCTCTATCTTTTTCTTAAACAAATGGTAGCCCATTCTATACACAGTGTTCTGCACTTTGCTTTCTTCACTTGACCATATATCTTGAAGCTTATTTCATATCAGTATGTATAGAGCTGCCTCATTCTTTTTAATGGCTGCATAGCATTGTGCTGCAGAGACAGAGCATAATTTGTTCAACCAGTCTCCTAGTGATGGGCATCCGTTCCCTGCTGGAGTTTTTTCAAGAGTGAGATTAACACTTGATGAGCAGGAACATGGTAACTGAGCAAGGTGAGTCCTCCCTGGTGCACAAAGGCAGGGCGAAGGCACGCAGGGGAGATAGCTCCGTGCAGAAGGAATCTTACGGGAAAGAGGAGACCCTCGCGTGCGGCAGGAGATGTACCGCCGTCCCCACCTCCGTGCTGCGGGGGGATGTAATCAGGAGCATCCATGCAGGCACACAGCAGTAGCTGGTGCCTACGGTCCCCGCACAGTCAGCCCCCTCCACGGGAAACCTTCGCCTTCACCCCACTCAGCGAGTTCACCCACCGGGGCTCAGATGGCCTCAGCAGAGAATTTTCTCTCTAAGTTTTCTCCTCACCCTACAGCAGGGATCATTTAGTAGTACATGTTTCCGAGCACATTGTTTCAGGGATCAGAGTGGGAGAAAGAGCACCCCGCTCTCTCAGGGGACCCCGCCGCCGTGCCCCTCGCACATTCCCATTTTCTTTATGGCTTCCAACTCCCGCCTCGGATGTGAACAAAGCAGGGTAAAAACCAAAACAAACATCACGATGTGGACCAAAAAAGAATCCTTTACAATCCCTGGGGGGCACGGGGCGGGGGGGGGAGAAACAAACTGTGATATTTTGTGTACTTTTTCATGTCAGGTGGTAGGATTGCCCTACGGTTTGATCAGAAACACAGATTCAGGCATCAAAAAGACCGCAGACTCCTTAATTTTTCTTAGTGAGAAAATGAATTGCTTTGGCAATGTACCACCTTTTAAAATAAGGATTCTGCGAAATACTCTGACATATTAGTGACTCAGTCTAAAAATCAAGAAACCTTTAAAACCCACGTTTCACAGCCAGTGTTTTAATTTAGTTAAAGCACAGAATGGTGAAAAGGAAAATACAGCAAATCCTTAGGCACATAGAACATTCATTAAGCAGAAGCTCTGCACCTGTGCGGCTCCCGGAGCCACTCGGTAAAGGGGTCCCAGCAAAAGCAAAGTGCCAGCTCGACAAAGGACAGGTTTGTTGCTGCTGGAGGCACCTGGTACAAAAGAAAGGCCCCTGTCCTCTCTGTCCACCCTGCACAGATGCACAAGATTCTAACTTTCCCCAGCAACTTCGAAAGAGCACCTACAAATGGATGACTCGGCAAATGGAAAGAAAATCTAATTCCCGCCTCCTGAGCTGAGCCCATTCTCTGAGTCTATTAGCAGAATCTCCAAATGCTACCCTAGGGACAGCAGTACCTGTCAGGTGTGCCTTTCCATTGAATAGGAATATTATGCAGGCTGGTGGTCTTCAGAAAGTCTTCATTAAAGTAATGAGTTGAAGGATGCATGCTAGCAGAAAAACAGCAGGCAACAGAATCTCAGCAAATAGCTCCGCCGTGTCAGATTGCTCCAGGCCCACGGTGCGTGACCTGGAACAGGGCAAAGAAGAGTCTTGAAGGTCGAGAATCGGTTCTCTCCTTGGGTTCTGCCAACAGAGATGCCTGTCCCTTCTCTAGATAACCAAATGCTGAGGGTTCTTTGGAAGATGAGCTCATCTCAAAGAACCATCTAGAACACATGCTTTTGGTGTAAACCTGGACCCACAGACAAACTCGAGTGGCGTGAGCCTCGTGCAGGATTTGGTATGAGTCTGGCGAGACCCTAGATGGGAGTGAGAGCACCAGAGGTTTCAGTCGATAGGCTTGGGGACCCCAATACGGGAGGACTGGCCTGGCAGCAAGGTCCTGATGGGTTCATTGACGTGTTCCCCTGCCCTGGACTTTGGAGCTACAATCTTGAAGCCTTGGAGCTGGAAGAGGCCTTCCATAGACCCCTCCTACCCGTGGGCTCCTGTCACCCGTGACCCCAGCACATGGGTTTAAAGGCAACAGTAAATTCTGCGGGACTTTGTCATCACGAATGCCAATGGCCCTCCACCTCTCCGAGCTGTCATTCCTAGTGCCAGGACCAAAACACACAAAGCCAGGGCTATCCCCTGCCCCTCACGTGACCAGGTGCAATCCAAGAGGTCTCCATCCCAAGCCCACCAGCAAAGCAACGGAGGTTCTTGGGAGCTATTTCCATAGTGAGTGAATGAGACAGGAGCCCCTACCCCAGGAACCCCGTGTGGCTGTGGAAAGCCCCTCTTAAGCAGGCCATGGTACTCAATCATTCAGGAAGTCATCAGTAGGTGCCTCCTGTATGCCCAGCCCACTGTGGGCACACAGCCCGCATGGCCTTGCAGAGCCCACTAGAGAGCTGGAGGTGTGAGCTCTGTCCTCCAGGGGATCCAAACGGCATCAGACAGGGACCACCCAAAGAAATTCCTGGGGGCCAAGTGAGAGGGAGCGTCATGTTGGGGGTGTCTGCTGCTTGGAATCTCCCATCTTGTTCCCGGCAGGGGGAGGATGGAGGGGTGGGAACATGGGCCACCCTCACTTCTTGGGGTCATCAGAGCCACTCTTGCAAAGTCTATCATGGAGATTCTCAGCCACAGGCAGTTGAGTCCCCTTGGGGGACATGGGGCAAGGCTGGAGATACTGTTACTGCTCATTACTGGGGGAAAGGGTGGGGGTAGGAAGTGCCACTGGCATTTGGTGGGTAGAGCCCAGGGATGCTGCTGAACATCCCGCCGTGCACGAGACAGCCCGAGCGCCAGCCGCACTGAGGCTGAGAAACCCTGCCCCAGCGCTGCTGAAGAGCACAGGTTTTAGGTCGGCCAGACCTGATTGCATGCGGGCCGGATCCTTCACTGCTGTGATCCTCATCCTTTCATCAGTGAGAAGCGACAACGCCAGCCCCTGTTTATGAGGCTCACGTCATCCTCTGGGAATGGCAGCGCCCGGCTCTTGCATTTAAATGGTTTCTGTTCTTGCCGTTATTATAAACCTAAAAATCGCCAAACCGGGACAGAAACTGATGAGCTTTGTCCGCCAACCCAGGTTTTTCTGGCCCAAGGAACACTTCCCAAGAGAGCATCAGGCAAAACTTGGCTCATCTTGTGACCAGCCTTGGTGCTCCCAAATGGGCCCCGCCAACCAGCAGGACCCCTGACTACCGGCCCCACCTCCTGGGAGTGAGATGCGCCGAGAGGCAGGGCTGGGGGCCGACCGCCCCTCTGGAAGACATATGTCCATCCCCTCTCGCTGCTATTGTTGTCTCAGGGAGTAGGGCTTTTCGGCTGCAAGGCTGGGGCTGGGACAGTTTGGATCCGGGGACCTCCACCAGGGCACCGTGGAGCTCTTGCCTGAGGTTGTGAAATCATACTCTGTCCCGGCACAAGGAAAGCTGCCGAGCCCAGCCCGAGCTCTGCCGCTGTGAACTCCCACTTGAGAAGGGCATCTCCCGGCAGAGAAGGAACAGCTACTTAGAGGCTGGCTGGCGGGAGGTCTACACACTGTAGCCCCAGTGGCACTCCCAGGATGCCTGACACAGGACCCGGAGACCAGCCTGGCAAGACAGAGCCAGCAGAGAAGGCTGGTTTGGGTTAACTCCCCGGAGAGACTCAAGGCACATGGTGTCTTGCTGTAATCAGAGCCGTAGTTTCAGCCCCTGAGCCTCCTGCATGTCTTCTCCTTCCCTTCCTTCCCGCGGCCTAACCGCGGTCTGACCGGCCGCGTGGCAATGGCCTCGTTCAGCACTTGCTGCCTCCCACCTGACTCTCATCTCACCTAGTCTTCTAGAAGAACGGTCCTGGGGTGCACCAGCAAGCCCACCCTCAGCAACAACCACCACAGACACGCCAGCAGCCCCCAGCGGCCTCTGTGGCCCAGACTCGGTGCTCATGCTCTCTGGCCACTGTCAGGTCTCACGTGCCCACCCACGCAGGGACCACAATGTGTTGTGCATATGACCATGAACAGAAGCAACCCCAGTTCGTGCATCTGTGCCACATGTAGCCTGGGAGCTGTATGATACCAGCTGTGATAGGGAGAGACATGAGAGAATTGTGCACGCACACAAATGTAAAATTACAGCTGTGAGCAGAACTGTGACAAGAGGCACACAGTGATGACAGAATCTGACGCTGGCAGAGTAGGCAGAGGGGCCACGGGAGACTTCCTGGAAAAGGTGAAGACTGAGTGGCAGGAGGGAATAATGGGGGGCTTACTGAGTCAAGAGGGGGCCAAAAATGAGCCTGACATGAGCTTGACTCCCAGCAAGGGGGATGTGAGGAGGAACCCCCAGGGTCTGGGGCCCAGAAAGCAAGGGGAAGTGGGATATGATTCAGGACAGGACCAGGAGGTCATATGGAGAGCATTGGAGGCCACGCAGAGCACAATGGTCTTTATGCTAGGGGCAATAGGGAGCCATTGAAGGCTTTAGGCAGAGGGAGGCCAAGGTTAGATTGACTGAAAAGAATGTTTCTAGCTGCTGTACTAGAGGGGATAAGAGCATGTGGACAGCTCAGTGGGGCCAGGGGGCAGAGGTACAGGGAAAATTCGGGGATGTGTGTATTGGGAACATGAAGTGAGTGGAGAGGGAAATGGGTGATTCCAGAGAAATTAAGGACGACGCCAAAGCGAAAGTACCCTCGTGGTGGCTCAGATACAGGGTGAGGCTGAGGGAGGGAAGCTGCTTGCAGATTCTGGACGGATGGAGAAATTAAGGACGACGCCAAAGCGAAAGTACCCTCGTGGTGGCTCAGATACAGGGTGAGGCTGAGGGAGGGAAGCTGCTTGCAGATTCTGGACGGATGGAGCTACCATTCCCCACGGCAGGCGGTTAGGGAAGGACACCAGGTTTAGGGGAGAAATCTTGAATCTATTTGGGGCAGGTGAGGTCTGAGGGCCACTGGGCATCCGGGTCACCCTCCATGTGAGCCCACGCTCCTTTCTAGCTGAGAGCTGCTCACTTCACGCCGAAATCTGCCTACTTCACTGGGGATACTTCCCCAGCCAAGAAGGAACTTTCCATCACTCACCCCTATGGAGACCCAACTCATCCTTCAAGCCGAGCTCTTCCTCCATGAAGTCCTGCTGGATAAACCAGCTTTCGCCCAGCACCCCTAATGGGGGCAGACCCAGAGACACGGGCTACCATCTTCCAGGACCAAAGCCTGCAGAAAGTGCCTCCCCTCCCAGGAGGAGCCCACCCTGCCTCTCCTTGCCAGTTATCCGCATGCACATCTTCGCACCCTGCCTGGAAGACAGAAACCCTGCCTTGTCGGCTTTGTAGACTCCGCAACCCGGTGCCCGGGGTCTCGCACGGAGCCACCAGCCGGCGCCCCTGGTGAACCACAGCCTCCCTCTGAGGCCTGGACGTTCGCAGGCACATTTACATCTCTGGATATGCATTCCAAACAGGCTGCGGGAGGTGCCTGCTAAAACACCATTCCATCTTGAGCTCAGAGTCGAGGTCGAGCAAATGGAGCTGTGCAGAAAATGCTCTTTAAAATGCATTACGTGCGTGAGTTTAAAGAGACGCCTGCTGCTCAGTGAATTTCAAAAAGGAGCGAGCGGGTGATGAACGACCTCAGGTTGTTACCAGGCTAAGGAACAAGGAGCTCTGTCTGTCTACCGGTAAATAAAGTGTGGACATATATCACCTACGGGGCTCTGCCTGAGGGACAGACACTCTTAAACCTGTTGGACGGGAAAGCGCTGTTCCCAACCCGGCAGAATATCTCACAATAAGGCTCTTAGTTGGATAAAACACGAAGAGAGCCATAGCTGGGGGGAGGGGGACCCCGTAGCCATCATGGGAGGAGGGGACAGGCTCACAGTTCTCCTTGGACGTGCTTGAGTGTGCAGGTGACTCCTATGCAGACAGGAAACATCTGGGACGTGGCCTCAAGGCATGGACAAACAGGTGTGACTGTTGTTGTGTTTTTGTTTTTTTTTTTAAATTAATCCAGCAGATTCTATTTTTGAACTTTTCCATCCTGGGCAGTGTTAGGAGACAGGTCTAAGGCAGTTTTATCCTAGCCTGGCTTAGTGGGGAAAGAAATTAGTGGAGTTCATCTATGGTATATTAATTACATGCCTCCGGTTTCCTCTCCTCCTAGAGCTAGCTGTGAAATGAACAATGGATCGAGCTATTAGCCAGCCGTTATTAAACATGCCAGTGTCCGGCACTGCTAAGTGCAAAGTGACAGACTCCACCCCGAGCAGCTGAACTCAGGAAGGTGGGTGTGTCCTGTGGTGACGGGGTGCAGTGGAGGGGTTCCGCAGGTGAGCCACCTTTGCACTTGCTCTCACTTTGGGGAGCAGAGGTGGCTGTCTGCGGACTTCCATGTATTACAAATTGTCCCAGGGTCCCTTTGCTAGGTGCTGGTGTTGTCATGGGGCTACTTGCAGAAACCAGAAACAGATACAAGATGAAGGAAGGGCTCCCCCAACCTCACCCGCCACCCCCCCCCCCCCCGTCAAGGTAAGCAGGGGTACACCCGCCCTGGAGAGAGTGGTTTAGGCAATTGTTCATACAGACTATTTTGTCCAAGATGGACAGCTGCTCATCAGGGCTCAGGGAAGCTGGTTTTATGACCTTGGGCAAGTTACGTTTTCTTCTAAGAACCCTGACCCCTCCATCCGTGGAAGAGTAGCAGCTGCCAACCAGTCCCCGGGGTGCGCTGGTGAGCCTGAGCCACCCCTCCGTCTCCGCCGACATTTGTTAGGCAAAGCAGCCAACGTGTATGGACACCAGCCCCTCCCTGAGTGGCGAGGCGGGCTCCTTGCTCAGCTCCCCAGGCAAGCCTCATTTATCCAGTACGCATTTATTAAGCGCTTGCTGAGTGCCAGGAGTGTGCTGGCCACACGGTTTGAGGTGGTTTTTTTTTTTCTTTTTGGGAGGGTACTTTATTTGGAGATAATGGTGGTTTATTTTAACTCAAATCTGGACATGTTTTTGCAGCAGGCTTCTCACTTCCTCTTGCTAAGGAGACAACAGGCACACTGTTCAGGCGGAAGCTCTGGTGTCGCACTGCCTGGGTTCAAATTCCAGTTTCACCACCGAACACTGTTGAAATCTGAGCAGGTGACATCCCCCCCGCACCTCAGGCTCCTCATCTACAGATGGAGGGATGAAAACATGAAGCACTTGAAATATTAACAGTGCCTGACATGCAGGAGACCCTCACTAATCTCATTTCCGATTGATTGGTGCTGTTACTATTATTATGCTATTTTTAGAAAAAAGTATGTGGTTGCCATGGTGTGGACATGTGTGCCCACGTGAGGATGTCATGCGTGTTCATCCTCCCTGCCTGAGGCCCACAGCACAGAGCGCAGCTCCAGGTCTTTACTTTTGCTTTGTGAATTCAGCGAGAACACCCCCATTTCTTCCTGTTTCTGAAGGAAAAGCCGGATTTTAAATTCTCAGTCCTCTGGGGGGTCACACCTGTGAGACTGACTGGCACGTAAGAAGCCCTCCACAGGAAGAGGAGAACACAGGGGAGAATATTTAAATCGAGGCTACTTGCCCGCAGAAAACCCTGCCTCGGGGGTCTTTGGGCCATGGGGTAGGAATCTCTTCCCCCAAAAACCTCAGCTCTGCTCAGCTCTGTTCCTAGCAGAGAGGCTCACATCTGCCGGCATGGAGCCGGGAGCCGCATGTGGCCGTTTAAAACATCCAGAACATCACTTCCACATGGAGGCAATATAAAAAAGTATTGCAATGTCACGCATACTTTTCCCTTTAGTGCGTCTTCCAAATCTGGTGTGTGTGTTGCTCTTAACAGCATCTCAATTCAGATGCTAAATTTTCCTTGGAAATACTTGATCTGTATTTAGATTTTATAATATTTAAAGTGGAAGACATAGATTTGCACATTCAAGTTGTTCCAAACAAACTTTAAAGTTTTCTAGTAACTAAATCAAGCGTTACTGCTTTTAAATTTTGAGTTTAATTAAGTCAAAGGAGACATCTGCTCCTTAGGCACACTGGCTCCTATCAGAACAGTGGACCCACAAGCCCTGCTGCACACAGGAGCTGGCCGTGCCTCCCAGCGTTTTCTGAGTACGTCGTAAGACCATGCCCCAGAGTGCCTGCCCCAAGTTTTGCATGGGTCAGATACTCAGTGACTTCACTGGTGAGCAGCTACAATTTTCTGCAATTCTTTCACACGTTAATCTGAACATTCCTCTTTGTAATTTATATCCTCCCACCCTTCGTTTGTTCCCTGAGCTATGTGAAGACAAGTTGGCTGCCTTGGCCATACAACAGCCCTTCAAATATTCTAAGGCAACTATCAAATCTCCTTAATCTTCTCGTTTCCCACTCTAAACCATCACACCCAATCTGTTAGCACCATAAGAAGAGAAATCTAGTAAGCAACTATCAGTCATTCACACTTTAGTAAAAAAATTGTACATCAACTTGCTTTCCTCTGTAGGGTGGGAAGGTGAACAAATGCTCCCAGCTTTCTGGGGTCAACTTATCCCAGGCTCAGGAATTCCCCTCCAGTGTTTGGTTGGGCTTCCCTGAAGCCACCAGCTTTTCACTCAAGTATCCTCCAGCGTGCCTGGTGCCATCTTGCACCCTAGGCCCTACCTGGCCTTTCTGGGGTCTGTCCGCCCCATCAGGTAGCCAGGCTGGCCCCACTCTGGAGACCCTCTCGGTACCTGCCAGGCCCAGGAGAAGGGTCGTCAGGACCTTCCCCACAGGGGAGAGGAAAGGCTCCATGATGGTTTTCACACCCAAATGAAGGCAGTGACTATTGTGACAAAGTCCTCACTCATCCCCTCAGCTGCCTCGGCCTTCACAGTGCTGTCCTCTGAGCAACAGCAGGTGACATTGTCCTCAATGTCTCTCTTGTGAACCTGGGAAAAGTCAGAAGTAAAAAATACCAGCCAGAAAGAATTCCAGTATCTCCCCCGAATCTGCAGCTCACTCATCAACAAACGTTGAGCATCTGCTGGGAGACAGCCCAGCCTCGGCCTTGCAAGGGGAAGATGGGAGCCCAGAGAGAGGGAGTGACTGACTGAAGGTCACACAGCATGCTCTGGGATCCCCTGGTCCTGTGGGGCTAACTGGGGGAGGGGAGTCTGTGCACTTGAAAAATCAAACCAGATTGTCATCCCTCCAGCCCAGGCTGGGCCTCTGGAAGCCATAAAGTCACCCAAGCCTGTCGCTGGCTCCCTGACCCCTTGCTCTCCTTCCCTGGGGGCCCATCTCGGGTCCAGGTAGCTGTTGGAGTGTTCAAGCAGAACCTCCCAGGCTGGGCCAGTTGCTGAAGGTTGCAGGATTCTAAACTCGGGACATTCCAGGTAGCCGCGAAGTGAAGCATCAGGAACTCAATCCCATTTACAACGGCTGCAAAAAAAATTAAAATACCTAGGAATATATTTAACCAAGGAGGTGAATGATCTCTGCAAGGAGAACTACAAATCACTGATGAAAGAAATCGTAGACAACACAAACAAATGGAAAAACATCCCATGCTCATGGATTAGAGGAATTGATATTGTTAAAATGACCATACTACCCAAAGCAATCTGCAGATTTAATGCAATTTCTATCAAAATGCCAATGTCACTTTTCACAGAATTAGAAAAAACAATCCTAAAATTCACATGGAATCAAAAAAAGCCTGAATAGCCAAAGCAATCCTAAGCAAAGAGAACAAAACTGGAGGTATCACCTTACCTGTCTTCAAATTGTACTACAGGCCTATAGTAACCAAAACAACATGGTATTGGCATAAAAGGAGACACATAGATCAATGGAACAGAACAGAGAATCCCCAAATAAAACCATATACCTACAACCAACTGATCTTCTACAAAGCAGATAAAAATACACAGTACTGAATGAACAGTGCTGGGAAAATTAGATCGCCATATGCAGAAGAATGAAAGTAGCTCCCTGTCTCTCACCATAATAGACGTAAATGTAAGGCCTGAAACCACAAACATTCTAGAAGAAAACCTAGGAAAGACTCTTCTGGACATTGGCCTAGGGAAAGATCTTATGACTAAGACTGCAAAATCAAATGCAATAAAAAGAAAAATAGACAAATGGGATTTAATTAAACTAAAAAGCTCTGCCCGGTAAAAGAAATAATCAAAAGAGTGAATAGACAACCTTCAGAATGGGAGAAAATATTCACAAATTATGTATCCAACAAAAGACTAATATCCACAATCTACAAGGAACTCAAACAAGTCAGCAATAAAGAAAAAAAAACAAAAAACAAAAAAACACATTAAAAGTGTGACTTCTGTGAGCAGGACGGCAGCAGGGCAGCAGGAGAGGGTGGGAAGGGCAGCAGCCTCTCAACTGAGTCCTGCGGACAAAGAGTGGGGGGCTCTGCAGTGAGGCTCTTCTGTAAGGCGGTGGATGCCTCATTCCCGGAAGGGGTTCAGTGGGTGATGTCTAAGATGGATAAATCAAGAAACAGCCACGGAAGCATGTAAATATCAGAAGAAACAGCCGGAAGAGCAGAGAGTAGAAGCCTCTGGGGAGAGGGACCCAAGGGTGGGGCCAAGGACTTTATTTCTGATCCTGAGGGTGCAGAACTCTGGCTTTTCCATGGTACACACATATTACTTTGATAAAAGAAAAACAGTTAAAGCAATACTAGGCTTCCTTAATTCATCTGCTCAGAGTAAGCGGTCCGGAGACTCTGAGGCGGGAGTGGCTCAGCCAGGTCCACCTGTGGGTCACGATGGTGCCCCCGGCCCCTGAGTAGCACACAGCGTCAAAATGAAGGCGGTAACCTCCTGTTCCGATGCGGAACTAGGTCTACGATGTATGGTCCCATGGAAAAGGCGACAAAACAAACGTACTTAGAAAGACCTCCCGAGCTAGCACAGCCACGGGAGACACCGGGAGAATCCGTGCCCAGCAGTCGTGGGAGTCAGGTCGGGGCGGCTCAGTCACGGAATACTTCCCTTCACTTAACGTTCATTTTGCACAGGATTTAATTTTCTATAATAAGCTTGGATTTCATTGTAATCAGAAAACAGCTTAAGCCATAAAAATATATAAAAGTCAATTTAGAGGAAATAAATGTGACTTCAGTTTCCTGACCAGACACCACATGGCGAGAGAAGCACTGGCGGGACGGGGTCCGGTGCCCCCTTGAAGGAGGTTAGCTCAGGAGTGTGGGTGGGGCCGTGAGAAGGGGACACTGAGGAGTTGGTGCTTCTCACTCTTCTGGCTGAGTTTCAGATAAATGACAACATACCTAGTTACACTGGGTTTTCAGACAGACGACAGATAGTTTTTCTAGTAAAGCATGTCCCGTATATTCCATAGGACACACTTGTACTAAAAATTCATCCATCGTTTGTCTGAAACGCCAGCGTAGCCAAGTGTCCTGTATCCGTATTTGCTTACTCTGGCAGCCCTGCATTTTGGGGCCCTTCCAGAGCTGGATGAAACTGTGGCTCTTCTTTCAGAAAAGCTGCCCGGTCCCCCGCTTCGTAAACAGCCCCAGGGAATTGCTGGAGCCCTCTGAAGGCCCTATCCACGGATTTAGACCAGGGCTCAGAATATACTTTCTGCAAAGCACTAGATAGTAAATATTTTCCACAAGAGCAGCTGTAGATGAGACATACACAAACGCATGTGGCCGTGTGCCAGCGAAACGTTATGGGTTCCCATAAATAATTTTTGTACATTAAGAAAAATATTCTATTTCTTTTTCTTTCTTAGCTGGCAGGCTGGATTTGGCCTAAGGGCTGTAGCTTGCCCACACCTAGTCTAGAACATCTTTCTACAAAATCCTGGCACCTTGACCCCCCCAGGCACCGCCCACCTGCGTCGTGCCACAGCTCAGGTGCCTCCTTTCGAGTGAGTTTGATGAAATGCAAAGGAGAGAGTGGGACATGTTTTCTAAGACAGTTGTCATGGAAGGCAGAGGGCTGCTACCATCATGGCCCTCTCTGATGGTTAAGTCTAGGCCAGACTCTGGCTCGCTGGTCTGTGCACCAGAGTTGCCCGGGCTGATGGTCAGAGTGGTCATCACCACTGGGTAGCCCAAAGCGAACAGCCATCTGCAGCGTCCTGTGCAGCAGGAGGAAGAGGAGGCTGGTGCACTGACAGTTGGTGGGAAGACTTGGTGCTTCCTAAAGAGGAGGTGGAGCGAACGGTGTGGGGCTGGGGGGTGTCCAGGCAGCCGTAGGAGGGGTTTCTGATGCCCACACTGGGGACGGGGCTCCCAGCGTCTGCTGATTCGATGCTAGTTTGCTTTGGTAGCCCCCACCGCCCATCGCTGGCAGGCTGGGTAGCGGAAGCCATGCTGGATTTGTGGTGGGTCATACCATTCATCGCCAGGAGAATACGTGTGACTTCCCGAAACAGGGAGTCACACGCACTGGGTTGGCAAAGTGCTGTCTAGCATCGCAAGGCCTCCCCAAGGCCAGTCCCCCACAAAGCCCACTGCCTGGGGAAGGGGGCGAGAGAGCCAGCCTTTCCCGAGGCCACATACTCAGTGTGAAGTGCTGTCCTTAAAGCGGGGCCCCGCGGAACCCAATCTTGAGTGCCTAGAATGCAGCTGGCACAGAGCAGGCACTCAGTAAATCTTGGCCAAATAAATACATTATTCCATCACTTCTGAGATTTGGTCATTCTTGTTCTTAGGGAGTACAAATGCCCTTGTTTTTATAAGGTGTGGCCTTAGAAGGTGGTTGCTTTTTTTATGCCCTTTCTTGATAAAAATAAAAAGTTGCCATCTCCTCTGCTAATGATTATGATTATCTTACTGGTGTCTAAAATCCTGAATCTGGGGACCAATTCCACCAGTGATCAGAATAATCTATCAGCGTGTTAACTGAATGGAAAGGAGTATCCCCAAGCGCCCAGAAATAGATTATGTTTATCTACCTCCCCTATTTACTACAAAGGGCTTTTTGTTTTTTTATGCAGGAGGTCTCTGTGCTCCTCCCGAGCTTTGTGAAACAGACATTACAAAGTACTTAACACTGGTCCCCAGGAAGGTACTGAGGAACTCCTGCAGCATCAAGCCAACAGCCACAAAAAAGCTATTTTGTAAAAGGGTGAGAGGATGGCATCATAGTCGCCGTATGACTTTGTTTACCTGCAAGAGGCTTCCCACGTGGGCTGGTCTGCCTCCCAGGGAGCTCGCCGCAGGTGTGGGGAATAGGCAAATCAGCAGCAGAAAGGCCAGGTAGACATCCTCTGTACCTGTGTGAAGCAGCTCACAGAGAAAAAGACAGCGAACCCCAAGACCCCACAACCTCACAGCCGATGGGTGAGATCTGCCAAGATTCCATTGAGAGGCCTTAAGAAATCAACCTGTCAGGATTAGACTCTTGTTCTTTCCAAGTCGTTTTTGAATTTTCAGGGTTTCTTTTTTTTTTTAAGGAAATAAATAATTCTATAGATTCTTTTTCCCAATCAATTGCCTACCTTTGAAATTAACCATTTCCCTAGCTTTCCCCCTGATTGGGATCCTGTCCGTCCTCAGTCTTTCTGAAGTGCTATTGTGCTGGGTGTTATTCACTTAGCCACACATAATGTAACTTTGAAATGTGATGGAAAAAAAAATTAGCATTTCCAGTGAATTGGAAAGAATGCATCTGATTTCAAAATGTGTACTTAAAAATGAAAAAGTACACCCAAATTGATTCTACCAACTATAGAGCTCATTGTGCCAAGCCAAATCTAAAATGCATTTTTGCAAAAGGACAACTTTATTTATGATTTTTTTAGAGGAAAGAAATATGAAGATCCAGGCATGGGGGTGGGGGGAAAGCATCTTGAGGATTTAATATAGCTTGGATTAATCAAAGCGTCTGCTTTTAAGCTGTGTGCCCCCACAGAGGAGTGAATTAATGAGCAATTTATGCAATGAATATATTTTTTCTTTCATTATCTAGGTATTTCAGAGGAACATGCTTCTTCTGACTTGAATTCTCCAGATACTTCTCTGAAATTTTAGCTTCACTTTGCATGTATAATTACAGCCTCAAGTCGTTTGGAGAGCAAGTCTCAAGGTAGTGGAAAACTTCTCGCTCCCCACCCCATGCAAATCAACTCTGTGGCTCACCACTCAACCTCAAATCTCCCCTGAATCCTTTTGAATGAAGAATCCATCTTGGAATTATCCACAAGCCAGTGTCTCCGAGGCTGGCTTCGGGGAGGCGGTGCTGTCATAAGAACACAGATACCCAACCTTATGCCTGGACACTCAAAACAAGTAGGTCTGGGGCAGGGCCTGGGAACCTGTATTTTTCAAGGTCCATGGAACAGAGTGGCCAAGCTCCGCTTCTGCCCCTGCCCCCACCCCAGTGCGAAGAAAAGGCTAAATTAGGCAAGTTAACTCATCTGCTGCCTTACAAGGGCAATTTGTAGACCCAAGGCTGAACCTGAGGCCGTGCTAAGAGGAGCAAGGGGAAGATGGATTTTCCTCTCTCACAACACAAGCTCAGTCACAATTTAGATCCCTAAGAAATGTGCACCGGGTCTGTGGAAATGACCTGAATTTGCAATCTGTGTTACTCCGCGGGCCCCTACAAATGCTGGGAGTGTCACCAGGGTATAGTTCTTATATTCCATAATTGTCCTGGCGTACAGGAGATGGGGGAGGGCTGGGGGTTGGGCGGGTAGAGTTCGGGGCTGCAGCCTTATCTACCCAGCAGCCAGGTTGCAAGAAACAATAGGTGAACACCGCCAAGAAGGCTGGAGCTATTGAAATCTCTGGGCACAGATGTCGGTTCGATTGGTGGAATGTCCCTTCCTCTCCCAAAACAATCGAGTGGCCTTACCTGAGAGCCAGGGCCCTGGCAGGAGAACTCCAGACCTCCCCTTCGTGGCCACAGTTCTGGCTGCCTCCTGCCTCTCTCCCTGGACAAGCCCTTTTCAACAGCCGAGGGAGGGTGTTCTGGGAGGAGGGGGGCATTCAGCCTGATCCCACGGTGCTCCATCAGGGGAAGCATCGACCCCCCGGGGGCACCAGCGTCACCTCCAGGTTAGCCGTGTCTCCATTTGCCCCACTTAGGATGCAGGAAGGGGAGGGGGCTGGTTCCCAGAAGGGCTGAGATGCATTCCCGTGGCTGGCCTCCCGTTTCCCCCACAGCAGAACTTTCCCAGACAGAAACTTCAAGTTCAGGAAAGCACAAGTGGCGGCTTCTTCCGGCCGCCCCTCCCTTCGCCACATTTCCATTAGCACAGAAATCGCAGCTTCCAGAGCCTTGATTCCTTCCCGGCTTGGATAATTATTTTCTCATTAGTTCCATTCACATTCACCTGCGACCTTCATTAGACATTGGTGTATAAAATGGTTGTCTTTTGGTACACACAGCCAAGTGGGCCCCCGAACCTGTTCCCGGCCCTCCGCTGCACGCCCACGCCCTCCGGCAAGGATGGCGGCAACAGACTCCCATGGGAGCCGGAGGGAGCGGCGGAGGGCGGGGGGCTGAACAAGACGTCCCAGCGCCCTCCCCACTCCGCCTCCTCTGCCACCAGCACATCCACCATTAGCAAGGCAATGATAGGGCCTGGATTGCCGTCTTCCTGTGCCCAGGATCATGCGTGGGAGGCTCACGTGGGCAGGGGGAACAGCCGCACCCCTAAGGGCAGCTGGAGTACCTTTAGAGTCTCCCACAATCGCCCGGAATGCATTCTGTCTCTGGGGCTGACAGCCTGGGGTCGGCATTCCAAGCCCCTAAATGGCCACTTTTTTCCACTCACCCACAGCTTGGACGGAGGGCTGACTTCGGGGCAGGCGCTGTTCTAGTTACTACGTGTCAGCAGGGAACCAAAGAAAGCCCCAGACCCATTGACCGGATTCAGTAAAAACACAGGAAATTGCCGATATTTGTCTGTCTTTGACCTATAAGAGCAGCAATTTAATTTAGTTCGACTTCATCCACTGCAGGCCAAGAAAGAGACAATGAACACAGGCCACGAAGGTGTTACAGATGGAAGTGCTGCCGCAGTGAAAAAAAAGCAGGCGAGGGAGCCCGGCACAGGGAAGGGAGACACGGGCAGATGTCCCTGTCGGGGAGGCGCGGCCAGCCCCCGCCACGTCTGCAGGAACAGGCTGTGGGCAGCAGCCCGTGCCGGCCCAGGGTGAGGAGGCGAAACCCACAGCACCAGGAGAGGGAGGAGGCTGCTTTTCCAGGACGCCTTCCTTGAGACTCCCCTCTACACCAGAGACAAGCTCCAGAAGGCGCCTGAGGTGGAGACCACCCCCGCCCGGGTCTCTTGCTGACCTCCCGGTGGTCTTCAGAAGCTGCTTTCCCCGGGGGCCTCCTCCCTGGCTTCCTCCCTCAGGGCCTGCCCTGCCCCTGAGGGGCCTGACGAGATGCCACAGGTCCCGGTGTGGACACGCCCAGGCCCCTCTCTAAGGCGGCTGTGCACCCAGAACAGCAGCCCCGGTGTCCCCGGGGCTCCAGCTGTCCCCATCCTCGGGCATCCAGGATGGTTCCGACCCTTCCTCCTCCTCATGCTGCTCTGGGGGCATTTCGCCTCTGGAGCCAGACCTGGGATTGTGTCTTATCTCTGGGGTACTCTGTGTGACTGTGGGCAAGTCACCCAATCTCTCTGCCCACCTCTGAGTGGGGATAACGGCAGCACTTTCCTCGCAAGATCAATGAGACCGCATGTGCCCCGTCCGCACGGTCAGCATTCACACTGCCTCGGACGCTTGGGTCCTTCTTTGTTTCCCACGGGGTAGCTGTAGGTGGTTCTTGCAATGGAGTCTGCCATGTCTGTCCGGTCTCCAGGAGCCTCCCACACCATTTTCAGGATTGGCTTAAAACTTCAAAAAGATGGCTGACTCCTGACCTTCCGGAAACTTCTTCACAGATCTGCCAGAAAATCTGGTTCCCCAGGAATTTGCCTTTCACAAGCTTCATGTCCAAAGCCTAAATGAAAGTTGGAAGGAAGGATTAACTAGGCTTTCTGGCAGAGAGAAATTGACAAACGGGGAGATGTCTATCAAAAAGCTCATGAGAGGAAGCCCACGCTGTGCCCAGCTCTAAACAAGTCGCCTCTTTGGGTATTTTGAAGGCAAATGGGAAAGCTGGGGGCTGTGAGTGCTTCTTCTGAGTGACATTGACTCCGAAAATATCGCCCACAGCCCTGGAATTCTCTATGCCCCAGTTAGGAGAAACTACCATGCCCCTGCTCCACTGGAATCCTGTGTGCTTCTGCAATGTATTAATGATTCGGAGATCATGTGCGTTTAAGTATCCCATAAAGCAGCATCGCCATCTGATCTGTTAACCAGTTCTCAGACCACAGCTCTTCTGAGGGGGGCTCTATCCCCTCACCCGTCTCCGGTGCTGTCTGCAGTACCTCTGAGAAAGGGCTGTAGGCGAGTGTTGATCCAGCCAAATCCTGGAGCTTGCTAGGGCCTCCCTCACTAGTATGAGATCTGCAGCACTTACACCATAGTTGACATCAGAGAATGGACAACACATCCTAAAATGGAACAGAAAGTGAAGGTCATTGTGGCTGTTCGGAGGTGGCCGGACCCAAGGTGTGCTTTGGGGAGACTGTCTCCCCCCGACCTGATCACTGTACCTCTGGGCTTGCTGCCCAGCGGGTAACTGACAGCTCACTACAAATGCCTATTTTTCTCTCTTCTCTGCATCATATTGGTCAGGGAATCCAAGAGGCCTGGCCACTGAGAGTGAAGTGGTTTTGTGGAGAAGACAGGGTGATGTGTGCAGAGCTGTGTACCCCAAATTCCAGGCACCAGGGTCCCAGGTCTGTGGTTTTTGCACATCTGCAGGCCTAGCCCTGCTATGATTTTCTAAATATTGTTTTGCTCTTTCATTATTTAAATACATGACTGAAAAGGAAATATTACAGCACCACAGCCAGTGGAAAAAATCTGTGTCACGTGACCAGGTAACAAATATCCATGATAATAAACACATGCTTATTAGCATCACAGTCACCCACCTCCGCTTTGCTTTGGGAAACGGAGGGGAGGGTTGAGGGAACAGGAACTCTGGCGTAGGCTCTGGCTGGTGACTGGAGGGTGATGACGCGGTGTTGTTATTTTGAAGATGCCAGAGCTTCTTCACAGAGTATTAGCAAAGTGAAGCATCCTTAGGAAACAACTGCGAAATGAAAAATTCTGAGATGCAGAAAGAGGCCTGTTTTCCCCAAGGTGACACACTTGAGTTTGTTTTGCAGGAATTCATCATCCCTCTCCCACAATGTATTTTTCATAACAAATTAGCATGATGTGGTTTGGGTTTTGTTTTGTTTTGTTTCGAAGAGATTTAATTTTATACATTTATTTCCGAGCACTTATTTCAGATTCAAAAATCAAAACATACCAAGGAGTAAGCAGGAGGGAGTCCGTGCAGCTTCTCTCCTGCTGTCCCCACCCCCGGGAGCCAGGAGAGGGATACACAAAGTGGACACAAGCCAGAGGGTAAGCAGGGGGTGTCCTTGCAGCTTCTCTCCTGATGTCCCCACCCCCGGGAGCCAGCAGAGGGATACACAAGGTAGACACAAGCCAGAGCACATGTGTATATATTTTCCTTTTTCTACAAATACAGATGGTTGCATACTATAAACATCGTTCTGCACCTTGCTTCAACAATGCAATGACGCGTCTCTGATCACTATACAACGGGCCTCCTGGTTCTTTCTTCAGTGCTATGTGGTAATTTCACTGCGATGGAGAAATAGGCTTATTTAACCATCTTCTACGATGGTCCCTACGTTGCTTCTAGTCTGTTGCTATTACCAACGGCTCCACGATGAATAACCCTGTGTACTCATCATGCGGGCTGGTGTGAGAGCAGCAGCAGAGAAATTCCTAGCTGCGTAATTAGCATGCACTTTAGAATGTTGTTTAGCATGTGTTTATAATGTCCCTGTCCCTACGGGACAGAAGATCTGTGGCGAGGACATCAAGACCAGGGGACATGAGCTCCAAAGTGCTGCTTTTTATTTTCTCCATGTCAAGAAAATGCGTCTCCCAGCCTCAGTCTTTAGAAAAAAGAATAATTCAATTTGAGCTGCACACCCCCTGACCAGCTTCTCTATGAATTATGGATTTTTAAAAAGACTGGCAGGGAGGTGAGATATTGCATTTCCCAAACTGGTTTTATCTTACTCAATTTAAAGTTCATCTTCTCGGTCTGAGTTAGGCGCTGGTGTGAAAAGTGGCTGCGGTAGCATCTCTCCGGGCCTTCTCACAATTAGTCCGTGGGTTTATGCAATCCCAGGAAACGAGGGATTTATTTTTCGGCCTTCTGGGGCTCGTTTCTGTGGTTCCTGTCACCCAGACAGCTGGAACACAGCCTGCCTGCCATGTCAGGATTTGTAGGGAAACGGGAGCCCCCGCCCTATGCCTCTCGTAGTCCAGTGGGACCTGCTGCGAGGAGTCGGGGGCTCGCAGACCACCAGGGCTCCTGTCTGGGTGCGGGGCTGTCTCAGAGGGGGTAGACACAAATGGAAAATTTCTGAAGGTGGAAAACACGGGCAGTGACTCAGAAAGGCAGCAAAGCAGTACCCTGATTCAGTCACCTGCGTCATCTCTATGAAGTCCACCCGTTAAAACACCAAGCAGGCTGGAGCCCGTGGGTCTGCACCGGGTGCGACTTCGGCACTCCCCCGCTGGTCATTTGCCCTTGTCCGTGGACATTTCTGGTTGTCAGGACTTGGTGGCAGAGGTGCTATTAGCATCTATCAGGTAGGGGCCAGGGATGCTGCTGAACATCCTATGATGCCCAGGATGGCCCCACAATAAAGAATGACCCCCTCTCAAATGTCAGTGGTGCCCTAGCCGAGAAAGCCAGCCCTCACCCAGTCTTGAGGTGAAATCAAAATCATCCCAGGACTAAATGCTCCCTTTGCAAGGTAGAAGGGCCCATTCTGCACACCCCGAGGGCAGGAGGTACGCAGGGCCCCCCCGTTTCCAGGTCTCTGGCCTGGGTATCTGGCAAGGGGGAGCCCTCAGCAAGGCCGGGTCTCCCCCCATTTCTATGCTGCAGAAACGTAGGGACCATCTCAGAAGGGGAAATGTATAAGAGAAGCAATATCTCAGGATTCTTAACAATTTTTCTCCTCTGAGCCCAGAGAGCTTTTCCAGGACGATGTTACTTTATATTCCTATAATATAATGCAGGAAAGACTGCTCCTCTCACTTTCCAGGTAGACGTATTTTCCGGAGAGCTGTTCCTGACAGCTAGTTAGTGAGGGGGCTGGATCAGAATCGATACGTCCTGGAGCCCTTTTTTATTTTCACAAAATGAAAACAGCTCTTTTTTTTCTGATTATAAAAATGATACAAGCACATTGTTTCTTTAACAATTCAAACAGTACAGAAAAACATAAGAAAGAAAAATAAAAAATTACCCAAATCCTTTCACCAAGAGATAAACAAATGTAGACATTTTAGTGCTTATCTTTCTAGCTCTTTCTCTGTGCGTGAGGATGAGCGTATTCCACCAGCACCATTTTACCTAAATCGGGTTTCTCAGCCTCAGCACTCTTGACATCTGGGGCTGGACGGTTCTCCGTTGTGGTGACAGTCCTGTGAGTCGCAGGATGTTAGCAGCCTCCTGGCCTCTACCCACTGGATGCCAGTAGCATCCCAGGCCTTGCTCCGTGCTCATCCAGTGGTGACAACCACAAATGTCTCCAGATGAGGCCAAATGCTCCCCTGGGGGGCAAAAACCACTGAGACAAAGGGAATCATGTATCTCCTGTTCTGTATGAACCCAGTGTTTGGAAAGCGAAGAGTGAGGCTCATGACTTGCATGTCTTTTGGATTTTTAGCAGTAGAGTCCAGGGTCAAGGTCTACTCTGATAATTATGAGATAAGAACTTCAGGTAAATTCCTAGACTCTCTGAGCCTCACTTTCCACATCTGCAGACTGGGACAGTGACAGGACAACGTCTTGGATTGCTTGGCCATGTCCCAGGCATCACACATGGGAGGGGTGTTCCCGCAGGGCCCATCCCAATGCCATCGGGGGTCCCACAGTGTGCCTGGCTTTGTGAATCCTGCTGCGGGGGCTGGGCCTGGGGAGGGAGCCCCGGAGGGATGGGGTCCAGGCCCCAATATGGTGAGTGGCAGTGGTGGGCTGACGCAGAGAGTCGTGAGGTTCTGTTTGTGCGCTTTGTGTTTTAATTAAATTCTTTCGGAAAACAGATACACATGAGTCTGCTTCCATCCAGTATGCTAGGTTTTTAGGTTTTTTTTCTCATATAAACTTTGGTTTCTTTTGAGCTTCAGATATTAAAAAAAAAGATAAATGTATAAGATCAGTCAGAGTTTTAAGCAAATTGGTTTATTCCATTGCTGGAGTACCGGGGTTGATGAGTCACAGTCCTGGTTTTGTCGGGTTTTTAAACGGGGTCTGTGGTTTCCTTGCTGGTGAAAAGACAGAAGCAGCCTGGCAGCCCCCTCTCCCTGCCGCTCCTTCCATGAGCTCCTTCCTGGCTCCCGGGACGGTGACAGCAGCCCCATGCCCCTGGGCCCACTGGGGGCCAGGTCCTCGTGTGGAAGAGACATCTGTGAAATGATGCCTGTCCTACCCCCTCCTTAAAGACATTGGAGCGTCCCTTTGTTCTTCCGATAATAAGCACAGTCCTTCCAGGGGGCCATGAGCTCCGATCATTGCTCACCCTTCTGTCCCCTGGCCACCCCAGGTTCACTCCCACAGGGCCTTTGCATATGCTAGTCCCTACCCGGTGTGTGCTTGCTTCCTGCCCCTTGTCCTTGGGACCCTGGGATCCTAGCCAGACACCACCTCCTCTGGGAAAGACCCGCCCTTCACTCGCACATCTGCTCACTGAGGTGTGACATGCGCTTCTCTGGTCAACCTATCTCCTCTTATCAGGCTATGAGCACCCCGAGGCGGGCACCTTGTCTGATTCCCACCCACTGTCGTGTCAGGAATGTTCGTGGAATGGTGGTGTAGTCGATACGCTTGTGAAGGAAGGAGTAGGGAAGCGGGGAGATGCTTCCATCTTTAAAAGAGTGATTCTCTTTTTACCTTCAACATGGCGGTCTGCCATGTGCAAGTGCCACATGGATGTGAGCTCTCTGCTCCCTCCCCTTCCCGTCCTCTGGGCCGAGGTGATCATCTCCTATTAGTGAATCTGGAGGTGCATCCATTAAGCCACCTACCTGATGGCCCAGGCAGCCACCTTTGCCGCCAGCCCTCGCGGGGGAGAAGTGATGACTCAGCACTTCCTCGGCAGAAGTGACCAAGTGGCCGCTCCAGCCTTGCAGAGGAGCCGTCCTCCGCCCATAATGGGGAAATTATGTGCGGCGTAATTTATAGTAAAATCAAATGAACATTAACTCTGGTGAGTCATCCATGCAGAAAGGGCACTCAGCAGCTGCGGACGTGGGCTGTGCACGAGGATGGCTAGATGTTTCATCAGAGTGGGGACAGGCTGTGCCACCTGCTGCGGTTCCTGGAGTTTGGGGCAGCGGGGTAGACACTGGGACCTGAGTCCTTTTCAGGGGCTTTGTGGGGTCCCATCCGGCTCCCTCATTTTATAGATGGGGACTCAAAGATCAGGGAGGAGGGAGCAGAGCATCAACATGCCTGTCCCCAGCCTTCCCACCCCTGTCCATGCAGGCCCCAGCCCGCATCCTCCATGCTGCTCAGCCACAGGTGAGCCAGCTCGCAGGAGGTCTAGACTCTGACCTTCTCTCTTCCCTCTGTCACCTCCTCCTGGTCCAGGTACTGTGACCTCTCTACAGGGAGACTCCACCAGCCCCACCCCCACCCCGCATGTCTCCTGACTTCCGTTCTGGCCTCCGCAGCTTTCTAGAAGGAGCTGTCCAAATGCACACAGTGTGTGTCACTGCGTGAAGCAGTGGCTTGTTCCCCTGGGTAAAATCCAAGCTGGGGCATGAGGGGAGGTCAGGGCCTTCCCATGTGCTGCCCCCTGCCCCACTCCATGGGCACACTCCCCTTTTGCTTGGTCGACTGGCTACCTCCTTCTCATTCCACTCACATGTCACCTCCTCCAGGAAGACCTCCCAGTACCTCCCTGCTAAGCCCTTCCTAGTCACTTGGCCAGAGTCTGTCTCAGGCACAGGCTTTAAGCTTTGCAAGGACAGGTCTATGTCCGTCTTGCCCTCCCCTGTGTCCCTGGGGCCCAGAAGAGGGCCTGGTGTGCAGTAAGTGCACATAGATCTGTGAACTGTCTGCAGGGAGAGACAGGTGGTGACTTGCCACAGGCGGTGGTGATGGAGCTGAGGGCCCGCCCCTCTTCCCTTCCTCTTTCCCTGGCCTTTCTAGGCCTCTGCCCAGAAAAAGCTGGTCCTCAGGAAAGCTGAGGAGGGGGTACCCTCACCCCCATGCCCCTCCCAGCCTTGGGCCTGCCTGGACAGCAGGGCCATGTGCTCCCTTCCACCCTGCCCAGACTGCAGGCTCCAACGTGTGAGCGGGGGACAGATGGCTCCCACTTCCAAGCGGGTGCGAATGCCTCGTGGTATTTTCTTTTGGGAGGGTGGAATCAGCCCAGATGCAACTTGAATTACAAAAACGTTCCAGTTTTTGAGAAAGTGAAGAATTTTGGGGGGTGTGGGGAGATACTTTGCGGCAGATGGAGCCTCCCGTGGGTCTTCTGCTAAGAGTGCACTCTGGGTTTTCTCCAGTAGTGGAGCCACCGCCAGCAGCCAGCACGGCTGGGCCGACAGAGCCGCGGGGCCTGCTGGGACAGGCTCTGCCAGGTGGCTGCAAGCTGCGTGTCCAGCCCACCCCAGCTTGCTTCTCCCTCCGTGTCATCACCCCTCCCCCCAAGAGACTGTCCTCTCTCACCTGAGCTGCCGCAGCTGCCCTATAACGGAGCTTCTGCAGCTCCCTGCCAGGTTGCTGGCGTCACTCCCACGTGCACATGCAGACACACAAACACTACACGACAAGTTCAGATACTACACATGCATACACACGTGTGCACTCACTGTACAAGTACTACAGGTGTGTGCAGATGCCGCACATGCGTGTGCACACGCTGCGCACGTGGCTGCATTCCCGCACCCTCCATTGTCTCTGAATAGTCCCCCTGTGGGCCCGGAGGGGCCCCCGTCTTTGCAGCCCTTCCCACGCCCCTGCTCCTGGCCTGCTCTGGGAAGTCAGGGGGCCAGATGTGCGGGTGCCGGGGCGCGATGCTTCTTTCTCTGCTTGGAGTCTGCCTGCATTCCTAGCTCACGAGCGCTGGGCCACAACTGTTTATATTTATCTACGTGCACATATGTTTTAAATAAACCTTTTATTTTAAAACTTAGATTGACAGGAAAGCTGGAAAGCTGGCACAAAGCTCCCGTGCACCCAGGACCCAGTTTCTCCCGCTGTCACACGGCCACGTCTTTTTTCACAGCTAACGAGCCCATGTTGCTGCGCTAGCACTGAACACCATGCGCAACGCACACCTCACCGCCGTCCCCACTGACATTCACGGCTGGGCTGGGCGCGGCGCTGGGGAAGGAAGACCTCGTGGTGCACGTATCCGGGCGCACGGGGCTCGGCACCGATGGCAGTGCAGCTCCCCAGCTCCCTCCGCTGTGAAGTTCTCCCCCCTCTTCAACGTGTGCTCTCTGGAAGCCAATCACTCAGGACTGTGCAGACTTCAGAGGAGGGGAGTCATGTTCCATCTCCCTGGTGGGTGAGTATCTACCCGAATTATGTGGGATTCTTCTGTACAAGAGACTTGTCTCTTCTGTCTACTTACTGAGTCAATCATCTGTCTCAATCTAGACTCACTGGTGTTGGTTCTACACCCTGGGTTACAGCCTCGTACCGGGATCTTCTGCTGGAACACTTCTTACTCTGTCACTGCACATGCTCCGGGCTCATCTGCAGTCCTTGCCCCAGCCCGAGAATAAGCTATTTTCACAAGCAGTCTGGTTCCTTTTATTGGAGGGTGGTAAAACCCAGACCTGGGTGCTGTCACTGCTCCGAGGGCTCTCAGAGGCCCTAGAGAGAGCGAGAGAATGTGTGTACACCCAGCCCTGAACACAAGGGGATGTGCGTACACCCAGCCCTGAACACGAGGGGATGTGCGTACACCCAGCCCTGAACACGAGGGGATGTGGGTACACCCAGCCCTGAACACACACCTACCAGGAATTCTTTCTTCTCTCTCCATCAGGCTCTGTGTTAAGCAGAACATCACCAGGACCCGTAGAAGGTGACAGACTGTCCTTACACGTCAGCCGCCCTGGGGCAGTCGAGATCAGTCTTGTGTGAATAGGGCGCTAGGGCCATATGCTGAGCACACTCCTCTTTTTTCATTTTGGCTAAACAGGTCAAGGTAGTTTGTGTAAGCTAAGTGGACGCCAGTAGTTTCCAACCTGGGGTGACCGTTCCCCCAGAGGACATCGGGCAACATCAGGAGACATTTCTGGTTGTCACAGTGGGGTGGTGGTACCTCCTGGTATCTAGCAGGTGAAGGCCAGGGACACTGCCAAACATCCTAGATGCCCCCGCAGAGAATGAGCCAGCCCCAGATGTCGGCAGTGCAGAGGTGCAGCAGCCCTGGGGCGCTCGCCGGGAGGAACACTGGGGAGCCTCCTGCTGCTCCCAACCCTCTCCCCAGCTCCTTTCCCAAGGGCGAGTCACCTCCCAACACACCCTCTCCGTGTTTGGCGTCTTCCCCTCCCCATGGGAGTAAGCTCCGCCCAGAAGGATTTCCTGCCTCTTTCATGGGCTGCCACGTTCCCGCCCACACCAGGTAGACGCTCAGTGTCTGACGGCTGAGGCTGAATCCACGGGAGATGGGAAGGCGGGAGCGGGGTGGAAGCCACCAGAGGAAGGTCAGCCTGCAGGGGCATGCTGGATTTTCCTGACAGAAACCGAGTGGCAGGCGGAGGGAGGGGAGGCCAGGCCTGCAGCAGGGCCTGGGCCTGTCTGGAGCTGTGATGGGGACTGGAGCTGGTAGGGCAGGCAGGACCTTCCTGTCCGGGGTGTCCAAGACACAGCCTGAGGGGAGAGGGGTGCGGTGCCAGCCTCAGCAGGAGAACAGGGCAGGGGCCTCCACCCCCTTCTCCTCGGGCTGTGTCCAAAGGCCCATGTGTCTGGTAGCGAAGGCCTCTATCTTTGCTCTCATTTCTTGGCCCTTGGCCTCTCATCCCATTTACCCAAGGCCTTTTCCATCTGCAGCCTCACCTGGGGGGCTACACACGCCTGCCTGGCATGACGCACAGGACCCAGCCAGAGGCCAGAGCCGCTGGTGGCTTCCTGGCTTGCCATTGCCACAGAGCCCGGCTCCCACCCCCACTGACAGCCCCCAGAACAGAGCCACCCTGGGCCCGGCCGCCTCTCCTGCAGAGTGGGCACCTCGGAGCTGCACCCCACTCCCCCGCTCCCCCGCTCCAGCCATGGGAGGCCTCAGCTGCCAGGAGGCTTGGTATGAATGGACTTCAGGGCCCTCGAGCCGCTGGACTCTGTCAACTCTGTGTGGGTCCCGCCATGGGTGGAAGGCCCACTGCTCTTGCTAGTCTGAGACTTCATTGGCTCTAATGGGAAGGAGTGTCACCCATGCTCTGCCCCCAGGACAGCTGTGGGGACATCTCTCAGCCCAACTCCTCCTGGCCACACCCAGAGCCTCCCCCTAGGCCATGTCCACTCGAAGGGTTGGGACTCCGCTTATGTCATACTTCCGCTGCCTTTTTCACGTCTTTTCATCGTTTTGCTCTGCCCATCCACTCGTCCGTCCATGCAGCAGTTACCCGAATCCTACTCTAAGTGTGTTGGAAAGTCCTGTCCTTTTGGGGTCTAGCCTGGGGGAGACAGGCAGTAAGACAGTAAGCGCCTGCTCCCATGCTCCAGTGAGCTCTGTGAAGGAAAAGAGCAAGTGGGGACTCGCAGTGGGGCTGACCTGGTCTGGGGAGCAGTAGGGGTGTCAACTTCCCAGTGAGGCCCCCCAAGCAGCAACCATGAGTTAGAAGCAACCTGAGGTCAAGTGAGTGAGAATGTGCCGTGTGCTCGCTTCTAGGACTCTAGCAAGCACAGAGCTGGGCTCTATGAAAAACAAATAAGAGAAGGACATCCACCACTCTTTCTGCACAAGTTTATTAGGCACCTGCTGTGTGTCACGTGTGGAGACAAGCTAGATGACATAACAATGCACAAGGCAGCTTGGAGCTCGCAGTCTAGCAGAGTCAGACGACGAACGAATCGTCCAGCAAAGACCGAGATGCTCAGGTGCCGTGAAGCCAAGTGAGGAGTGGGGGGCTTCCCTGTGGATGCGGCAGAGAGGGCGGGAAGAGCCTCAGGAGGGGGAGCAGGCATGGCGGTGGGCGGTGCTGGGTCCTGCAGGTTTCAAGGCCGAGGTGAGGCGGCTGCGGTGGTCCTGAGCAGCGGGGAGCCCTGGAAACAGAACAGAGGAACAGCGCAGCCAGACCCCATGCCCATGCCCTCTGAGCACTGTAGGGGACCAGGCAGGTGATGGTCCCATGCCCATGCCCTCTGCCCGTGGTAGGGGACCAGGCAGAAAACGGTGGCTCTCCTCTTGCACCAACCACCCCATCTTAGCGCCTGACGCATGGCCCGTGGGTTCGGTGTTACTGAGAGGCCTTCAGGAGAGCCTCCACCCAACCCTCTGAATCTAGTACAACAGGATTGAGGAGGGGCCCTCTGGAAGGTTTCTTTTTCAACACCTCGCACGTGAGGCTGGGCCAGTCTCGTAATCCAACTCAGGATCTCCCCTCCTCAGCCCTCCCAGCCCCCACGCCGGTGGCCCATGGGGGACCCCAGAAAGACACTAACAGTCCCTCTCTGCACAAGGTCTTACGGTATCATCAACCCAGGACTGGCCCCCGCAGCACCTTCCTGTGGACCCTCCTACTCAAACACCTATGACCAAACCCGCCTCCCAGCCACACAGTTCGCAGGTGGCACTGCGCACTTTGAAGCAATGGGCTTTGAATGAGGGTCTGTCACGGGCCTTGGAGCGGGCTCAGGGCACTATGGAAAGAACGCCGTCATAGCTCTGCCAGGCCTCACACGCTACCGCTCTCCTCGACATTCCAGCTGCTGAAGGCTCTTCTCTAAAGGTTCTGTTGGCTACCTTGCTGTGGGTGGCGGGTGTGGTGCTAATGATGCTGTCCAGTGTGGGGCCCTGGGAGACCCTAGGAACCACTGCCTAACTCACGCGCTGCAATGGTGGAGAACCCTGCCTTGCTCTGAACAATGGCTGCAAATCAGAAAGAAGCTGTCAGCTCAGTCCTAGGCAAAGCAACAGGGCAAGTTCCTCATGGTCCAGGAAGACCAGTGGCACAACGGCCTTGCTTCTGTTAAAGGCCTAAGCTTTTTCTCCCGTGTCCTCCAGCGCTGGCAGGCCTCTACGGCCAGGTCCATATAGCTGATTTTCGAGATTTTAGAATGATGGGCCTGGCTGATGAGAACTGCCAGCGCGAGGCTGGTCACTCTGCTTGAGAACACTCGCTGGGCAGAGAGCAGATAGGAAGTTACGAACTCAGCCAGCTGGAGGAGGAGGCATTTGAGGAGTACTCTACAGTGTTGCGGGCAGAGGAGCAGTGCAGAGGCTCAGGCTGTTTCTGCCGCTCCAGGGTTCTCACGGGGAGGAGGCCACAAGTGTAACCGGCCCAGGGTCGGGACAGACAGGGAGCAGGTGGATGAACCGGAGGCTGCCTGCACTCAATGGGATCGTTTATCGTGCAGCAGTACAAAGTGTCTGCTCTATGAATGCTCTGTTGTTGATTTTTTTTTACAGCAGCTGGTTTGGAGTTTCTCACTTACTGCCTGACATGGTGTGGCAGTAATGTGGTACAGTAAATCTTCTCATTTTAGGTGGCTCCAGGTGGTGGGGTCACCACCATGAATTCATCAGGCTGTCTCTAAAGAAGCCTAATGTTAAATCCAAAGTAAACTCTGATAAGGTGCTTCCAAGAGGCTGCCTTGCCAAGCCCTCGTCCTAAACCAGATGTGCCTCAGCTCTAAGCGACATGCAGGTACCGTGATGCAGAGGCCTGTCAGGAGATGGGTTCTGGTGGCAGTTGAAGATCAACTCTTACCTCCACAAGGATCTTATCCCCCAAATTTTCTTTGCTTAGCAAACCTTTCCTTCAGGGGGCAAAGGTGAAACTTCCACTCAGAAGAAGCTGAAGTGTCACAGGTTTCAAACCTGGGGTGGCATTAATGAGGCTCAGAGGCACCACACCAGGAAGTGCCTGGGCCTCCCAGGTGGCACAGCTGCTGAAGACCCCGGAGATACCTGGAAGCAGAAAGGCTTGGGGTAAAAAGAGAAAAACAGAGTAGCAAGATAAACAAAAGCAGACACATACACATATACCCTGAGCAACCTCCCCTGACCATACTTCAACTTGCTATCTTGCTTCCAATGGCCACAACAGCCAGAGGAAGCTGTATTTATGGGCAATCTTTAGGCTACTGCCTGCTGTTGATTTAAGAGAGAAGTAGTCATGGTTTCAAAAATATGGCCTCCTTTCTGAGGAGGAGGAGGAGAGGATGTTAATTAAATGGGTGTAAAGGCCCGTCTCCAAGGCCTCTGTGCATGATCTTAGACAAGTCATCTGCCCAGAGCTGACTTCTTTGGGGTCCTCAGGCTGGCAAGCATGGAGTGCAGGAAGTGAGGTTTAAAGAAGCCTTTTCTGCAATCGTTCTGGTTGGCCAGAGAAAGGAGGTGGAGCTATGGTGCTCTGTTGATCATGGAGAGCTGGGACAGGAGTGGGGACCAAAGCAAATACAAGGCAGCTGAGTCTGTGACTTAGTTCGTCATGAAACCACAGAGCAGGTGGACACCCATCTAGCTCTGGTTCCAACCCTTATAACTGACAACAAAACCGAGGTCCACATGGGTGACATGACTTACCAATGACCCTAGAGCACGATGGAACAGCTGGGACTGCGTATCGGGTCCAAGAAGTGTCCAGGGCAAAGTGGCCCTAGGAACCCCCACCAGGCGACTCTCCTGAGAAAGGGACCGGAACGACCCCATCACCATCGTTACCACAGCTACACCAACTCGTGGTGAGGGACTTGGGCACTTTGTGCCACCCCCGCTGGAGCCCCCTGGGAGTATCAATCACCCAGAGTAAGATGACAGCTCAGTGGGAGCCCCAGGCATGTCAAGGAGACCCCTCGGTGGTGTCCACATGGTAAGCACCAGCTGCCTGCCATTTTCATCACGGGACTGGAGACTGGCCTCAGGCACTGGCCAGGCAAGCCTCAATTTCCTCACCTGCTGAGAAATAAAAATGGGGAAACCCACAAGGCCCTGCCTGCTCACCAAGCTGTCAAAAGGATGGGGATGAGCTGACCCCTTCAGAAGTGCGTCCGCCACTGTCCACAGCCCAGGCTGAGTCTCCAGAACCCCAGCCCGCTCGGCGGCTCTGCGATCTTCCCCCAGCCCAGGCAGCTCTCCAAGGCTGCCTCACCCTGAGCCCACGTCTGTTCTCCAGGTGGTAAGGAGCCAGCTCTGACAACAGGCTGAGCCCCAGAAGGTTGAGGAAGATTCCAGAAGTACCAGGGACTCTTCTCTACATTGTCAAGGAAGAGGCCTCAGAGAAAGAAAATCCTTTCTCAGACTGGACCACTTCAGTGAACAGAGCCCCAACTACCCAGTGGAGGGCAGCTTAGCCGCGTCCATCAAATCGAGTCACCTCTAAGCCTCATCCAGACATCCACCAGCAAGTGCTGCTGCCGCCTAAAGGCACAGTCGCCACTGACGGGCGCAGCAGGCCTCGCCCTGGCCAACTGGTCTCCCTGCTGCTCCTCTAGCGCCTCCCGCTTCACACAGCAGCCAGGGAGGACACCTGTGCCCCGGCCAGAGCCCCCAGGGCTTCTCACTGCGCTCAGAACCCGATACTGAGTGGCCGGACCCTGCCCGCACGCACCACCCCTGCTCCTCCCCCCCCCACTCACGTCCTGCCTAGGACATGGCAGGTGCCACAAACAAGTCAGGAAAATGAAGGACTTCTCTGTGCCAAAAACTGAATATGGGGCAGGTTGTGTGTAAACAGCTAACCCTAGAGTGTCCCTTGAAGCCCACAGGACAAGATTCAGTCCTTAAAAGGTGAGGGGATGTCCTAAGCCTTCATGTAGATGGTACTGAAGTAGTTAAGGCCTAGCTGTGGTCACAACTACCACAGTTTCTTCCCAGAGGCCCGGATGAACAAGAAAGAGGTCTGAACCTCCGAGGAAGAGGAGGAAATTCTGAATATGAATAGGGATTAACTCACGGGCCGCCTGAGACCCCAAGGCAGCTGCCTGAGACCTCAAGAGAAACTCTCCCCCTCTCCCACCCCTCCTTTCTTCCTACCCTATGTGAGAAGCAAGGCCCAGGTTCAGATAGCCCCTCTGGCCTCTCCCAGCCCTTCCTAAGTCAGTCCCCACCCAGTGGAGGGTGAGGGAGGCCCAGGGACTTGCAGATATTATGTTACCATGGTAACTGCCCTAACCCTGTTGTGTTTCTGTTCAGGTTACTAAGGGGCTGCAAAGAGGAAAAAGGCAGCCACGCTGGCTCTGGGGGACTGGTGCTGGCTCTGGGGGACTGGTCCGGGCACTGGTGGAAGCTCACTGCCTGCTCTCCTTTCCCTTCCCCTCCCCAGGCCCAGCCCCTTGATGCTCCTACATGAGCCCAGGTCTCCCAGAGCAATGTCACAGCAAAGTCAAGGAGGCCCTAGCCAGCGACTCAGCGGCTGGGTCCCTGCCTAATTCTGATGACCCCTGTTCCTTCTAAGATAATAATAGCTCCGCTCACTGCAGGGCGAGCAAGTGCAAATGCCTACGGAGGACAGGCTCCACTCAGACATGAGTGATGGGCCCAGGTGGCGGCAGGCGCAGTGGTGGGTGTGCTGCTGGCCAACAGGGGGCGGCCGCCCCTCAGCTGCGGTTGTCTGGGGACAGGCAGAAGGCAGGATCTGGAGAACTAGAGGCTCTGCTAGGCCAGAAGTCAAATATCCAAAGGTTTATGTAAAATCTCCTAACATTTAAACGTTGGCGGTTATCACTCATACTTTAAAAAAAAACTATGCAATTGAAACCCACCATGTCTCTGGGTGGGATTTGGCTTGGAGGGCAGTTTCCAACTCTACTCCATAATGGCGGTTGTTCACAAATTAATTTTTACTATGAATAATAGCGGCAGCCACTTAGGGCCACCCTCCTGAGTATCAGGTGCTGCTTGCCTTAATCCTCGCCTGGCCACTCTGCCCAAGTAAGAAAACTGCCTGGGCAGATAAATAAGTTGTCTGGAGGCCCCAGTGTGGAAAGTGGGTGCTGAGGTTGGCGCTCACTTCTCCTCGATGCCAGAAGAACCCTGAACTGCAGGTTCTCTCCCCCCCATTCCTTTGAGCTAGGGGCTCGGCCCTGACCCTTCCCCTCTGGCCCTGTCCTTGACGCCTACACACAGTTCCATCTGCCCCTGGCCCTGGCATCTGCCCTCTTGTCCGCCCACCACCGCTTACTCATATGATCCTTCCTGCCACCTCTTCAGGGCACTTCAGAGGCTGGGCTTCTTCCCAGGCCCTAATCCTACCCAGCTCTCCTAACCATATCTAGCCGTGGTGATGCAGTGGCCTCCAAATCCCCCTGCCCCTCTATCCTGCTGCCAAAGGAGCTTCCACTTGGCCTGTGACATTTAAAAATATCTGTCCAGCCTTGGCATATAGAACTCAATATCCTCAGCTGTTTAAATACCACTACCTCATTCGGCCCACATGCCTGTGCTACCAATAAACGTATAAGATGACCCAGAACACAGGGCCATTCGAACCCTCTATTCCAATCATGCCAATCTCAATTTGGCTGCTTTGTCAAATGGATCATCAGCGTGAGCCCAATTCTGCCCCTACAAGGAGAAGACAGGCAGGAGCTCGGGGGGCTATTGATCGGCAGGGCAAGGTGCAGGCCGCCTGTGTGCCGGGGACAAGGGAGCACATGCCTGGAGCATGGTGTGATGTCCGCCACAGCTGTCCTCCTCTCCCTGGCTTCCGACCCCAGTGGGCTCCATGGCCTTGCTATTAATATAGTGCAAAGAGGCCCGGCAGCTGGCCGGGGCCAAATCTTTCCACACGGATGGTGACAACTGCCATCACACTGATTTGAGGTTGATATGTTCTCAAAGTGCCTTCTTTCAGAAAAAGCAGAACTGCAATCTGCCGGGGTGTCGCTGAAAATGTGTCCACTGTGCCCTAGCAATGGGGGTAATTGCCAACGATCAACTTGGGAGTCATGAAAGGCAGCCCAAAAGATGGGTGGAAGGTAACTTTAGGAAGCCCCTCGGGCTCACAGATGCAGGGGTCCACTCAGCCTGCAGTTCTGCAGAGGCCCCAGGCCACCGGCTTCCTCTCTCATCAGCGATTCCCAGGAGCTAGCACAGTGCCCAGCGCAAAAGTGCAGCTGAGTACACGTCTGCGGAAGATCAAATACCTCACGGCGAAGAGAAGGGGAAAGTTGGCTTAATGTTCCTGACATGCTGTCTTTGAGGCGGAAGAAGGTGGCTTCAACATATCCCAAAAGAACTGAGAAAGAATGGACCATTAGGTGTTACAGGGCCACAAATCCAGAGCGGAAGAACTCACTCTATTGTCCAAAACTGAGAAGGGTAAAAACGCTATGATTTCTGAGGTTTGCTTTAAAAGAATCCTGAAGAAAAGGTTGGGGAGTGGAGGGAGTGACAGAGGAAACCAGAGAAGCAGAAGCTGCAGGCGCCACAGCTCTGCTGTAGGGCTGACAGGCCTCATCTCTGCCTTGGTATGCTTGAAAATTTCCATAACAACAAGTTTAAAAATATACACGTGAAAAAAATATTCAACAAATATTTACTGAGGGCCTAGTATGTGCAAAGAACTCTTCTGGGCACTTCTTAATTCCTATAAAAAGAAGAAAGGTGAGCAAAGTCCTGCCACACAGTAACAGTGTGGCCTGAAAACAATCTCCTTTTGCACAGCGGCTCTGTCCTCCAAACGCCTTGGATCACCTGCAACTGCCCCATACCACTAACCTATGCAGACAGTCTGAGTATGTACTTTTTAAATTTAGTATTTAAAAATACTACCTAAGAAACAACATAGCCAGTAAGCTCATCTACTGGAATGTCCTCTCCCTTTCCTTGCTGCCTTCCCCACCAGAGGTAACCAAATACAGAATCTTGGGTTTACTGTAACACTGTAGACGTTTTAGCTTTATCATGTATATACTGGCTTAGTTGTGCTTGCTCTTGAGCTGTATGCACCACGTGCATGAATACATAATTTTAGGCACAGGCTTCTTTCTGGCATCCCATCAAGAACAGAGAGCATAGGAAGAGACCACCTCCCTCTACTCAAATCTCCAGAAAGGCTGAAAGTGAGAATAAAGGTGAGCAAGTCGGTTTTGCGAGATGCCTCCTGGCTGGAGCTCAGTTTCAAAACGTGCCAGCAAGAAGCAAAAAGTGCCCGAGCTCATGCTTGCTGGCGTTTGGGACACAGCTCTACTGAGGCCAACGGCGCGGGTGGAACCCTCCACTGATAAGACTGTTTCTTGGCTGCATCTGCAAACATAAACATGTGAAGTGACAGCAAATGTCATGGTAAAGGCAGATCAAGACAACTACATCTGTCAATTTATTATTAGAAGGCAAATGTCATGGGGAGAAAATACGCCTCAAGGAGTTCAGTCCTGTTGAAACTCTGGCTGGAACCAGAGTCGTTCGTGCCACTGCTCAGCTAAGAGGCACCTTACTGGATACTGGGATCAAAATCTAATTTGTCTTCTTTGGGGGAAACCTTTGTGCCACACAAAACCACCTCTTACACCGTCTTCCCTAGAGTCTCGAAGAACATTTACCAGGTCAATGAAAAGAACAAGCAGAAGTGGGACAAAGGTGAATGTGGTCGTTTTAACAGCCAAGAATTATCTTCACGTGTATTTAAAAAATACTTAACCAGAAGCCAAGTGGTACTGGCAACCTTTTTACAGCAGTGGTATAATTTTCCTTTAAAAACCAAATTTATTTACAAAAAGAAAGCTGATTTAAAGAAAACTGTTAAATGTAGTTACAGTATAGGAATATGGCAAAAATCATAAAGATGGTATGAAAATAAATGAAGTTTGAGCAAAAATGGCGGCAGTATCCCTAAGGGACTATAATTTTTTTCTAATTTCTAAGGTATGTTCCAGCCCACACAGTTTTAGCTACAAGCTCTGCCTACAGGTGGCCACTGCCCACACCCAAGCCAGCCCTCCGCACCGAGCCTGCTCTCCTCAGGCCAGAGCTGGTAGAGGCTGCACTGAGCTCCCAGAGCTGCTGAACAAAGCCACCACGACTAGTCTCCTGATCATCACCCTAGGACAGGCCTCTGAGACAGTGCCCGTTTTTCTTTCTCCTGAGCTCGCTGTTTTCCTTACCTGTAGACAATGACTTCAGACAGACAGACAGATGAGCAAATGTCACTTTTCATGCAGACAGTTCACCCAATTTAACAAGTGCTCTCAGCAGGAGAGCTTTCATTACAGTAAAGTCTATTTTAAAAATAGTGGGAGATTCCTGGTACATGTCCTCAGGAAAAAAAAAATAGTGGGAGAAAGAAAGTTACTTCTTTTTCAAATGTGTTAAAAATAATAACATAACATTAATTATCTATGTAATTCTGTATTGAATTTGCACACTTAATTGTAGTATTATGATCATATCATTGATAATATTGATGTTAGCATCAAGGCAAGACTGGGGTGCCCACACAGCCTGGTTTGCCAGGCCTCACCCCATCATCCCAGCACTCCCTCTGGTTAGCATTGCCTTTTACGCTTAAAAATGTCCTGGTTGGATAACAAGTTACATGGTAACCCTAGTTGTACAGTGTGACTAACACATTTATGCCTGCAATGAGCAGGTCAGGGGCCAAGGGTGAGAGGGACCTGGATTTCAAAGGCTGGAGAACATTCTTTAAATTGTGGCTATTCCCAACTTAAACCATCTAGATCTGGGATTAGAAGAGGTCTACCATTTGGGCTTTAAATTATCAAACGATGAGGGGGAGAAATACGTGGTCCATAATCAGAACACAGTTAGGAGTTCTCCAGTAACTACAATCAATAGGAGTTTGAACTATGTTATTTTTTAAAGAACTCGGTCACCTTCATGAACTAAAGGAAACTGGACACAGAACCTGGAATACACTTGGCCTCTCCTTTTTAATATCTTTCAGTTAGGTTTTCCATTGCCCTCTCTTTGGGGCAAAGTTCAACTTCTCTTCTTCACAGGCTGGAGAAAGGAGTGATAGAGCCAAGGTCAGGGGCCTCACAGACCCAGCCCCACGGCAGGCAGGAAAGCAGCTCCCAGCCCACTCTTCTACCTCATGGCAGTCTGCACATGCTGGTGGTACTACTGCTTTCTTGTCCAGAGGAGAGAGGGTGGTGTCAATAGAGCGTGGGAAACAAACATACATGGACTGCTGGCGGGGACAGACTGGTGGCCTCGGATTGAAGGGCAATTTAGCTAAAGCTCTGTGTTGACCTATGACCAGCAACTCCACTGCTTGATAGTAACCCAAAAGAAATAACTGTAATGTGTACACAGAGGTGTATACCAGGACATGGTCTGCAGAGTCCCTAACAGGGACAAAGTGGAAAGAGCAGAAATGCATGTCGATAGGGAAGTAACTATCGATTGTCTTCATTAAGACCATAGGTAATAAGGTGACAGTGAAATATAACCAGGAAGATCTTTCATGAACCAACAGAGAAGGGTCTTCAAGAAATGCAGGGGAGTGAAAAGGCTACAAAGTGACACAGACACTATTTGGGTTTTTAAAGATGACATCATCTATGGAAACTCATTATTTGTGAAACTGGTAACTTCTGGGGGATTTGAGAGGTGGGACGTGGAAATTGTGGCTGTTGAAGGATCATCAAAGCAGACATTAGCCTTAGCTCTATTTAATATTTTAATAAATTATTAGATAATACATGTAATTCATATAATTGCATGTATAATTAAACATTAAAGTTAAAAACTCATGGCTGGGAGAAGCTGCTGCTATGTCATAGGTTTCATGGAGTAGACATCTTGAAAAAGGGTCTTGAGAAAAATTGACTAGCCTTTCTCATACCTTAATCCCCATATTTCGAGGGCTAGCTTTAAATAATAACTGGTGCTTTTGTAGTTGGCTAGACTTTTGAATAACCAACAGAAAAAGAGAGTGCCACCAAATCATATTAGCTTTACCCTTGGCCAAGTCCTTCCCGGCTGCTGTGTGGACTTTGCCAGGCTTGATTATTAAGGGCATGGTATAGTTCTATTTCTAGCTTCCAAACTACGTCTAGCCAGTTCTTGCTTTGCTCTTTCTTTAATAAGGAGCCGGCAGAATGTCAGTTCTAAAGTGATCAAGAAAAGAATGTGAAGCTGTGAGCTGTCCATTTGGTTGCTGACAAAAAATAGATCTGCTATCAAGGGGTTGACATCTGAGCCTTTGGCTCACATGCCACCTCCACATGAAGATTCTCCACTTGGTACAGTGAAAATTCAGGGACAAAACTAGGACTAGGGAAAATTCAGTGTAAGAGCTGGTTTTACCATTAACTAGCAGGTCACCTCCCTCCCTGAGCCTCAGTTTCCTTGCTTGAAAAATGAAAGAGCTAAGACTTCATCTCTCCAGTCCCTTCCAGCTCTGGGACAACTCCTGTCCACATGACTTTCGCTGGAAACTTGATTTCAGGTGTACATGTCTTATCCCTTCCTTAGCACTACATTTATTCTGCTTCCATGACAGCCTCTCCATTAAACTCTAGGCCTGGAATATCTTTCTGCCTTTCCTTTAGAAGGAACATCTGATACCTTCTCACATGTAGCCCTAAGGCGCTCTCCACTCAACACGGCAGAATTCATGGCCTCCCACCACACCACACCTGAGCCTCTTTCCCCGCTTCCCTAGATCAGTGGATAGTTCTGACTTCCATCCAGTTCCATCTGAGCATCATCGTGACATAGCCAATTCTCCACATTTGTGTTGTTGCCAAGCTTTGTTAGTTGATCTCCTAAATAACTATCAAAGCCACTCTCACCATCTCCAGTTTTATGTATTTCTAGAACCAACTACGGCCCTAGACCCAGCTACTAACAACTCTAGCTTCCTCTCGAATTCCATCCCCCAACTCTGTGGCCAGAGAGATATTTGACACAGTCAAGTTGATATCAACACCTCTCCGCCATCAGGACAAGGCCTTTGCATTGTTTGAAGACTACTCAAGACAACAGAAAGACTGCAATTCACCTTGTTGTGCCCAGGAGGCCCTACAATGGCAGCCCATGCCCCTGTAGACTCATTTCCCTCTCTCTCCCAGCTCTGCTGACCACCAGCTAGTTGCCCTAACATTCCCAGCTCCTTTCCATCAGAGGGCTCGCAGGCACACTATGCTCAACTTGGAACTGCACCACACCCCTGGCTACTCCTTGACTTGGAACTGCACCACCCCATCCTTCAGTTCTCGGCTCAAGTGTGTACGTATCACTTTCTTAGGAAAGTATTCCGTGACATGCTGAAATCTAGGGCAGCTTCTTCCATTGTGCACTCTGAAAAAACATGTTTCTTTTCCAGTACCCTTAGCTCAGATTATAATGAGACCCTCCTTATGTCCAGATCCACCACTGCATGTATCAGGTAGAGAAATCGAGTCTGACTTAGCTGACCAGCATGTTCCTGGTGCTTACAGAGTATGCAACCTATGGTGGGTACTCAGTGCTTTTCTGCAGATCAAACTCTTACAGCTTCTAAGGCTTTCCACCAAGAGGTCACTAAAAGAAAGCCGGAAATTTAAATAAACAACACCCAATTTGACTGCCACTCCAACTCCTTCTGCCTAGTTTGGGTTGAAATCCTCTCCCTTGCTCGCTTACCTCTTGGCCTTTATCACCATCACCATCACCACCACCACCACTACGACCATTATCACTATCATCACCATCACTACCACCACCACTATCACTATCACCACCACCACTACGACCACTATCACTATCATCACCATCACTATCACTATCACCACCACCACCACTATCACCATTACCACCATCAACACCACTGTTACCACCATCACCACTATCACATCACCATCATTGTCACCAAGTAACATCAATGGTCAGCTATGAAGCAGAGGGAGGCAAGATTTACAAGGCCTATCTCGTCCCAAATCTGACTTCTAGCCTTTCACCTCCAGCCTTTTTGCTGAGTCCCTCTCACAGGATACCATCTTGTTTCCTTGTAAAGCCCACCCAAATACTGTTGGAGAAAAGACAGAGAAAATCCCTGCAGAAAATGAAGTAAAACAAGGATGCCTCCACTCCATCCCTCTCATTCAGTAAAGTATTAAAGATTCTTGTTTCTCATATACTTTTAGAGAACACAGTAGGGCACAAATGAAAGATGAGGAAATTAGATAAAAATGAAAGAAGTAATAAAAACATCAATCTAAATGACATGACTAACTAGAAGAACTCAAAAGAATAAACTAAAAATTATTTTTGAAATAAAGAAGCCCACATTTACCAAATACCCAAACTGTAACAAGGGGACACTGAATTGGAGGTTCCTAGACTTTGAGACTTCAGACAATGCTAATATTTCAAAAGAACTGTGTGGTATTATCATCTTACCCCAGTCAGAATGGCTATCATTTAAAAAAAATAACAGATGTTGGTGAGGATGAGGAGAAAAGGGAACTCTTGTACACTGTTGGTAGGAATGTAAATTGCTACAGCATCTATGGAAAACAGTATGGAGATTTCTCAAAGAACTAAAAATACAACTACCTTTTGATCCAGCAATCTTACTATTGGGTATCTATCCAAAGGAAAAGAAATCAATATATCAAAAAGATACCTGCATGAAAACTACAGACCAAAATCTCTTATAAACACAGACACAAAAATCCTCAACAAAATACCAGCAAATCGAATCCAACACAGCACATCAAAAAGATAATACACGATCAAGTGAGTTTCATAGGAGAGATGGAGGATGGTTCAACATACACAAATCAATAAATGTGATTCATCACACAAACACAATGAAGGACAAAAACCATATGATCATCTCAACAGACAAAGAAAAAGCATTTGATAAAATTCAGGATCCCTTCATGATAAAAACTCTCAACAAATTCGGCATAGATACCTCAAAACAGTAACAGCCATACCCAACAAACTCATAGCCAACATCAAACTTAACAGGGAAAAGTTGAAAGCATTCCCTTTAAGAAATGGAACAAGACAAGGATGCCCACTTTTACCACTCCTCCTCAGTATAGTACTGGAAGTCCTCGCCAGAGCAATCAGGCAAGAGAAAGAAATAAAAGGCATCCAAATTGGGAAAGAGAAAGTCAAATTATGTCTGTTCACCAATGATATGATTTTATATCTAGAAAACTCGAAGGACTCCACCAAATGACTCCTAGACTTGAGAAATGCTCCTTAACTCATTCTATGAAATCAGTATCACCCTGATACCAAAACCAGACGAGGACCCAACAACAACAAAAAAACACTACAAATCAAAAACATACCTGCACTCGTATGTTTATTGCAGCACTATCCACAATAGCAAAGATACAGAATGGAACTCAGTGTCCACCAGCAGCTGACTGGATTAAAAAACTGTGGTATATACACGCAATGGAATACTATTCAGCCATAAAAGAATGAAATCATGTCTTTTGCAGCAACATGGACAGAATGGTCATTATCTTAAGTGAAACAAGCCAGACACAGAAAGTCAAATGTCACGTTTTCTCTCATAAGTGTGTGCTAAAAAACGTACACATATGGATATAAAGAGCAACACAGTAGACAAGGGAGACTCAGAAGGGTGAGGGAGCAGAAGGGGGTGGATGATGAGAAATTACTTAGTGGGTATAATGTATGTCACTCAGGTAATGGATACCCTTCAGCATTTGACCACTACACAGTCTATGTGTGTAACAAAACTGTACTACACCTCATAAATTTATACAAATTTTTTAAAAAAGAAATGTGTGGTGCTGATATGGGGTTGCCAACTGACTTTTAGTTTTTAATCTGCCAAGTCGCTGAAAAGAAACTAAATAAAAACAAAATTTTAAAAATATCTTCTAAAATCTTTTGAGGGGAAGAATTCAAACAGTTTTATTTATCTATTTTTTATAAGCATTTCTGAACCTCTAAAATCTGAAAACAAAAAACCCTAATTATCACCTATTGTCCTAAAAAGAAATGACATCAAAATAACAAAAGGCAGGAAGTTTATATAGCCTTACTATCAAGATAGTCCCTTCCCTGAATAAATTTAGCTGATGAAAAACCTGCTGCATCATCCTTATTTTTCTCCATTTACTGTGGACCAGCATTTGGGAACCACTTAGTTCAACTCTCTCCCCCATGAAGGAATCTCTCTACCAAATCCTCTAGAAACCTTCACTGACTGCTTGAGCAGACTTCTGGTTGCCTCATAAACAAACCAATTCTAAAAGTACAAGATGAGAAAAATGTACAAAAATCAATATCATTCCTATAAACACACAATAAACAGCCTGAAAATGTAATGAAAAAGAGAGCCCACTCACAATGCAACAATAATATCAAATACTTGGGAAATGATATATATTCACATATCAAACTCCACATACAATATGGAGTTTATACAATTTTATACAATTAAAATTATATAAAGAAAACATAAATCCTTAATGGGAGAAATAGAGACCTGAACAAATGAAGAGAGAGGCCATACTTCTGACTTAAGACTAAATGCAGAAAAGATGATAATATTTCCCAACTTAACTTATAGATTGAATGCAGTTCTAGTCCAAATATCACCAAAGTCATTATAGAACTTGATAAAAATGGTTTTTAAATTCATATAGAAAAATAAACAGGCAAAACTATAAGAGAATCCTGAGATAATATGTAGTAAGAAGGCACTTGCCCCAGTAGATCTTAAAATATAGTATAAAACAATGATTGTTAAGGCTGTGGACCAACCACAGTAAGACGCTGGGGAAAGATGCCAGTTTAACCAACTGAGAAGGAATGAACCAGCTAGAGATAACTATAGAACACACAGGATGCCACGATACTCTGAGGACAGAGAGATATCTTTTAAAACCTTATCTCAATTGTGGACAGGAAGCTTTTGTTTTTGTTTTCTTAACCAACTGAGCAACAGCAGAAATTTTCAAAATGATAAGATGACCACTTCTTGACAGTGTAAAACAAACCTTTCTAATTTCTATGTTTTCCAAGGTTCACCTCAAGCCCCAAACACCACCTCACTCCTGGAGTACTTCTAGTCAAATGCAAAATTTAGCAGATAAATTCCCATTGTTCTCTAATTACCAGTGTGAGCTTGTTGGCTAGGCTGCCTTAAGGCACCTGCATCTCCCGTTCAGGCTCCTTCCCAGGGGCCCTGCACCATCATCGCTCACAGCACCCAGTAAGCACCACACAGTAGGTGCCTTCTTGTGGGCCCCTGGGTTCCTAAATACAGATTATTGCTCACAGCCCACGATCTGATTAGAAGCCTTGGCTTGTCTCAAACCAAAAATCTACTCTTGATTCTCCTTCCTCCCTCCTTGGTGAAGGGCTGGGAGGGAAATGACGGTTACCTCATGCGAGAATTTCTAGACCCACAAAGGGAAAGACTCTCAATTTACAATGATTTTTATCACAACAATGGAGGCGGGAGGGAGGGTCTAGAAGTCATCACCAACCTACAATGCATTCTCATTTCTGATTTTGAGAAGCCAAGTCCTTTAATTCTCCTAGTTTCATGATATTTTCTCATGTACAACATATGCTAATCATGGCCCTATTAAGAATCATATCATCCTAGCATTGGAGGTGCAGATGATCCACCCACAAGGAGACAAGGGATAGAAAGAAAAGACTGAAGTGGAAACCAAAGATCCACCGGGAGGAAGCAAAGGGCAGGTCAGCTGGAACGCACCTTGCCTGGGAACTGATCTGCTTAGAAACAGATCCAGATCAATCCCCACACCTGCCTGGTTGACAGTGTTCTGAGACCCAAGAGAGCCACATACCCTAACACCTGCATGGAGCAGGACTAATCCTCACCAGATTGCCTTTAGCAAAAACAAAGCCAAGTGAAAATAACAAACAAATACTTTAGGATTCTCTGTAGCACAAAGCAATGCTACAATGAAGGAGGCCGATTCCCCCAGGTTATCAGGATGGACTGATTACAGAGCCCAGATTCATTTGCCTGAAGATAATTGCCTCAATTCTCCACTTCACTTTGCACATATAGAAATAGTTCCAATCTACCAGAGCCTCAGTGACTAGACATGTAAAATTGGTCTAATCATATTTTGAAGAGCTTGAGCTGAAAGGATTTCTATGAGCGTGTTCCTGAACCATGACACCGCTAAGGGTTTCTCCCCTCTGGGCTTGATGCTGGCTGGCTGGCTCGCTCCCTCCCTCCCTCCCCCAAGCCTGAAGGGGTGAGTCAGATCCTCAGCAGATGAGATGAAAACAACTTTGAGGCTCTCTGTCAGTGCTGGTGGCTAGGGGGAAGTGGGATGTCCAGGAGAGCTGGACAAAAGACAAAGCTATGAGCAGAGAACATTCCCGACAGTTGAGTGGTCCTTTGCAATCAGCAGTGCTTTCATCCACAGCCCACCAGCTCTAGGCAGAGAGGCTGGTGTGCAAAGCAGAGGTGGACATCCGAGGCCACAATCACCTGGGCTGGGCAAATCTTGAGACAATGAAGTCTCAGTTGGCCATGGGAAAGAACCAGACAAACTTAGTATAAGTTAGGGCTAGACAGACAGACAGACAGAACCAGGACAAGGCAAGGCAAATGGTCAGAGTCCAGGGGCTGAGCCAGGGACCACAAGAAAGCTAAGCTCCAGGGCCAAAGCAAAGAAAGTGAGGCACCATGTCCAAGAAAGACCTGTAACCCGAAGCCAATGTTTTGCCTGAGTGGGGAGGCTCCTAGACACTTCCTGTTGGATCAGGAGCACAGAAATTGCTCCTCCTGAGGCAGAAGTAGGGAGGGAGGGAGACAGGTGCTATGTCTGTGGGAGAACCTCAACAGAGCACAAAGTGAAGAGCAAGGCAGCTCCTGAGGAGACAACTCCTACAGATCTCTGTACACAGGAATATGGCTTGTTTCTGATCCTATCTACTTTCAAAAACAAAGGGCACAAAATACAGTATTGTAATCCCAACAATGGCCTGGACAGAATCCCATCATGTCAAAAAGATGACTATTTTACCCTATAGTTTGCTTTTAGCTCTAGATGGCGTTCCCCCAAAATCACAAAATCAGGAGCTCAGGTTTTCACCATTTCTACTGGCGAGAGCCCATTGATATTAGTGCAATCTAAATAACAGCAAAATAGCACCCTAGAGAAATGAGCCAAATGCTTTTGTACTGTGTCCAGTCATCTTTGGGGAACAGGCGGGAGGGGCCAATGCCAAACTCTCAGTGGGGCTGAACCTTTCTGACTGACTGGCACAGCGAGGGGTGGGGGGCACTTCAAACTCCCTGAATTCATTTCTGTCCAAAGGAAAGTCTGAAAAGCTCTCCATCTCCCAAAATAATCCTTTCCAATGACTGTCCAAAAAATATGTTCAAGAGTGATGATACCCATTCTCCAGGCAGAGCAGAACCAATCAATCCATTATCTTGAGTCTCATCTTGGAAAATGTGTTGAAGTCTAGGGGACCCATGACAATAGCCTCCAAGCCTTCTGAGAACTCCTATGATTCACCTCTGTCTCCCTGAGAGCGACCAGCACATGGCTTTGCACATGGTGGGCACATGAATAGGAACAGATGGATTGAAAGCAAAGGGCTTTTAAAAATCAAAAGAAAATCTCAAAGTTGGACCAGGTAAAACCCACCTCTTTTAGAAGACCATTAGATGAACTCGACCTCTGATTCTAATCAGTTACTCAACTTCCCTCCCTTGTCTATCTCTCTGGTGTGGAATTTCTTATTCTGCACCTGTTGGCTGTCTGTTTTTAATATCTGGGGGCATTTCACACTGATATGCACGTTGTTGGATGGCAGGAATTGCGCACCCTCAATTACTTGATCTCCCCACAATGCCCAGAATAGTGTCTTGGTCATAGAAGTGACTCAATTCATGATTGCTAAATAGCCAATTTCATTTGTTATTTCTGAGACAGCTCCAGGAAGGCAGGCAAAGAGGACCAATGTAATTAGTAGATGGACTTGACTAATTTCTTTGCTTCAACAAGTGAGTTGTGGAGCAAAAAGCCTCAGAGCCCTGCCTCAGTTAGGAAAGCTGCCCGACAGGCTCCATCTGCACACAGCTGTTTGCCCATGTCTTAAAATTGCCACCCAAACATTCCTTCCAGTGGGAAGATTGTGTCTACCAATAGAGCCCCCAAGCCTCTCACCCACAGCCTCCAGAGGCCTTTAATGGAATCAGAAGCTGAGTTGAAAAGACTTTGGTGGGCATCAAGTTCCAACTCTACGCAGCTCATGAGCACCACGGACAACATCTCCAATATGTGGTCATCTGTCCTTTGATTTCTGCTTCTGACAAAGAGCCAACAACATCCTGATAGTCCATTCCATTCCAGAGCCCTAATTTTTGGATTATTCTTCCTTGTGCTGGGCTGAAGGCTGTCTGTTGTAACTGCCACCCATGGGTTCTAAATTTTGCCCTCTGGAGCCACATAAAATAAATCTTAAAGCCTTTTCCACATGATAAACCTTTAAGGGGTTGAAGACAATATTCTTCACAATTCATCCAAATAAGAACCTTATTGTATGATATTGTAATGAGCTGGGAACTGTGCTTTCCTGTTCAACTGGTATAGGAGCCTCCCTCCGGCAGAGCCCCAAAGGTGATATATGTCCACACTTTATTTACCGGCAGACAGAGAGAGCCCCTTGTTCCTTAGCCTGGTAACAACCGAGGTCGTTCATCACCCACTTGCTCCTTTTTGAAATTCACTCTACAGCAAGCACTTTTTAAAGTCATGCACGTAATGCATTTTAAAGAGCATCTTCTGCACAGCTCCATTTGCTCGACCTCGGCACTAAATGCAAGATGGAACAGTATTTCAGTGCAGTGCCCTGCTCCTTTGTCCCAGAGCCTGTGCTGAATGTACACCAAAATGTATCTGTAACTAAACAGGACCGGGGCTGGAAAATGCAGTGTTTTGTTAAATGTTCATTTGCTGATTAAAATGCATCTTGCAAAGAAAGCACATTGCTAATGTAGAATCTATTCCAAAAATATGTATTATGTAATGCACATTTTTTAATAATGCAGGCAATCTCGGTGTATCTATATTAGTGAATCGGCTCTGGGCTGCCATCTCCATTATAGGCATAAAGCACTGCATCTGAAAAACGAAGTACTTTCTTATGTACACTAAAGAATCATAATCTACCTCGTTGCTGACAGCTGGCATTAGTTTCCATTGAAAGAGCATTTGCCAGCACCCACATATTCCTGATTTTTCCCCCCTGCAATGTGCCCTGCAATCAGCTTAAACGATGTCTTTATGCCAGTGGAGTTGTACTAGTTAAAAGAAATAAAGCAGGTGGGTCAATGTGGGCAGACCACTTAGAAATGTCCCATTTGTCAGCAATGAGAGGTGGAGATCAGGATTTGCAATATACAGCTCCAAAAGCCTCTGTGTCCAGTGTCCCATAAGAATATCCACAAAATGCTTAGAGCCATGCAGGCACTTGTGATAGTAAAACCCTTTCGTTTCTCTGGCAAGTGTTAGAGCAGAGCACAATTTGAATACAGACACTTGTCCTTTTATGGGGTTTGCCAAATCAATCCCACTTTATTAGACCAATCAGTATTTTAATGCTACAAACTAACTCACAGAACACGAGATGCAAGATAGACATAGCCAAGACACAGAAATAAAAACCACAACACATCAAAAGCAGTTGCTAGACACATACTGAGGTCTGACCTTTGCATCTGGCAGCTTTAATGCAAGCATGACATTGAAGGTGTGAGGAGAACTTCCACCATGGTGAGGAATGGCTGTGGGTGCATGACTGACCTTCAGCCACCAGGAAAAAATACAGGAGGGAACGCCTGGTAGACCACCCAGAGGTAGCCCCTCTTCTTTAAGTCCCCTCATACTGACTCAAGAAGGAGAAAAGAACTGAACCCATGTCATATGTCCCAAGTGAGGCAACCTTGTTGACATTTCCATGGATTTCAGCAAGACAGCCTTCCTCTGAGTTGTATTACCTTTGGGCTGCCATCTCCATTATAGGCATAAAGCACTGCATCTGAAAAACGAAGTACTTTCTTATGTGCACAAATTAAAAGAATCATAATCCACCTTGTTGCTGACAGCTGGCATTAGTTCCCATTGAAAGGACATTTACTAGCACCTGCATATTCCTAATTTGTTCCACAACATGCCCTGAAAGAGGGGTACCCCATATTCAACAGGGAGGGCAAGACTGAAGACATACATACCCTGAAAGAAGCAGGTTACAGATGGAACTCAAGAGCTTTCCACGGTAGGGATCCCCTCCCGTAGGCTGTGGAGCTCATTTGATTTTCCAGGGCCGAGAGCGTGGTACGAATTCACTCCAGCTCTTTAGCCTTTGCGGAGCTCATAGCATGATCCAGCGGTGTCTGGCCGCCCCCTAGCATTGCTGCTCGTGCTGATCCAGTTGTTTCCTCACGTAGAATTCTGGCTGTATTAAACAATGTTGGTGGGTAAGGAGGGATTCTGACTAATTTAACGTTTTGATTAACAGCAGATTTATCTGAAATATCCTTTGCTTAATGCAAGATTTTCTCTTTTGTTCATCTTCAGCACCTAGAACAGAGCTCGGCATGTGCTAGGCACTCAATGAATATTTGCCGAAAGAATTATCTTTGTTAAAAACCTAGCTAAGAAACAGCCGTAAAGGGACATCTAGTGAGGATTCAGTGATAACTGAATAGCCTCACGGGAGCAGGACTGACAGTGCAGGAAATCCTTACCTTTACCAATGCTCTCAGCTCAGGTCTGCCTTCCAGCAAGTTCTCGGCTAGAGAGAGCTCAAGGCGATCCCCGATGGGTTTGCAGACTTGCAAACTACTGCCTTGATTGTGGGGGCCCTACTTAAGGAATACACTTATTTAGCCAATTCAGACTGCACCGGGCATCTATTTTTTTTTTTTTTTGAAACTTCTCTAATTACAGTCACTATAACAGATCTGCTAAAGGCGGTTTCATGATTAATGACTACCTGAGGTTACCACCCTCAAAATATTAAGCCCTTGAAAATGCCCTTAGCTGGATCATTAATACTCACGTATCAGACCCTCATTCCCCTGAATATTTGCAATGTTGAGGACTAGTTTTCAGCTGCTCTGGGGCTGTGTCCATTCCATCGGTAACCCTGCAGAAGCTGGGAAGGGGCACGACCCCATGGGCAACCCATGCCCAGTTGCCCAAATACTCTAACCTGTGGCTAGCTATCTTGCTTGCTCGCTGGCACCCACCAAGAACCCCTGCCCGTCTCTTCGCCCAAATCCTTTCAAACAAGGTCTCCTCCTGCCACCTGCCGGCCCACTAGGGTCTGCGCCACAGGCTCGGCGCCACCGCGCAGCTCGCGGGGAGGCGGCCCCCACCTCGCTACTGCACATGCCCGGCAGAAGTCCGGGCGCGCAACTTCGCAGAACCTCACCACCCCAGCTCTCCTCGCCTCAGTCTCCTCTTTCCTCTCCCAGGCGAGAGGACCAGCGGAGGCACCTCTCCCGAGTCTTAGACTGCAGAGTCTGAGACTTACCGAGAGGAGCCCCGGAGGAGATAGACTTTTTCTCCCCTTTCCCATTCCTTCTTTTTGCTCAGAGGCAAGCAAAGGCGCGGAGCTTTAGAAAGTTCTTAAGTGGCCAGGAAGGTAGGAGCTTCCCTTTTTCTCCTCGCGCCGAGGTGGGGCTGGGACCTCTGGACCCAGCTTCTTACCTCGTAAGGTGCACCTTTTCCGGCTCCAGCAGCCGATGCGCATCGGAGCTGCTCTCTGCAGAGCCAGAGGGCAGGTCGGCTTCTCGGTGTGTGCCTAAGAGGATGGATAGGAGGTCCCGGGCTCTGCAGTGGCGCCGAGCTCGCCAAAATTACCACGACTTGTGCCCGCCGATAGGCCGCCGGACAGCCGCCGCGCTCCTCTGGCTCTCCTGCTCCATCGCGCTCCTCCGCGCCCTTGCCGCTTCCCACGCCCGCGCCCAGCAGCAGCGCCTGGCTGCCCAACAGCGCCGGGGCTTCCTTAACGCCCATCACCGCTCCGACGCCCCGATATTCCCCCAGACCCCTGAGTCCGAGTCTGACTACGAGCACGAGGAGGCAGACCTTGACCTGTCCCTTCCTGAGTGCCCAGAGTACGACTTCGTTTACGATTACGAGAGCGAGTACGAAAACGACTTCGAGAACGACTTCGACAGCAACTTCGACACCGAGCCCGATTCCGAGTCCGATTCCGCTCCCACCACTGAGCCCGAGACCGAGCCGGAAGACGACCGCGGCCCCGTGGTGCCCAGCCACTCCACCTCCAGCCCGTCTTTCATCCAGCGTCTGTACGCTCTGAGGCTGCGAAGCCCCGACGCCTCCCCAAGTCGTGCGCCGCCCAGCACTCAGGAGCCCCAGAGCCCCAGGGAGGGGGAGGAGCCCGAGCCAGAGCCCAAGGACAAGGATCCGAAGGACCCCGAAGAGGCTGAGGAGCCCAAGAAGGAGAAGAAGCAGCGGCGCCGCTGCAAGCCGAAGAAGTTCACCCGCCGCGACTCGTCCCCGGAGTCCCCTTCCAAAAGGGGACCCATCCCCATCCGGCGTCACTAATGGGGGACTCCGTCCAGATTCTCCTTGTCTTCATGGATTCAGGTTAGTTGGCTACCATTAAACTGGGGGTCTGGGGGCGGTGGAAGGAAAGGAGAAAGAAGGAAAGACAGGGTAAAAGAGCAAGGTGGGAAGAAAGCGGGCTCAGCTAGCCAGCCCGGGATCGGGGGTCTGAGTGAGGTGGAGAGAGCTCCCCAAATCTCCCCAGGGCGCCGCTGCCCCGGTGGCCAAAGGCTTGTTGGATGGCAGGACGCTCCTTGCGTCCCGCTGGAGACAACCTGAGGTCTCTGGGCTGGTGCCGCGGACGCGCGAGCGAATCCGGACAGCGGGGCGCTCCTTGCGTCCCGCTGGAGACAACCTGAGGTCTCTGGGCAGGTACCGCGGACGCGCGAGCGAATCCGAACGGCAGGGCGCTCCTTGCGTCCCGCCGGAGACAACCTGAGGTCTCTGGGCTGGTGCCGCGGACGCGCGAGCGAATCCGGACAGCGGGGCGCTCCTTGCGCCCCGCTGGAGACAACCTGAGGTCTCTGGGCTGGTGCCGCGGACGCGCGAGCGAATCCGGACAGCGGGGCGCTCCTTGCGTCCCGCTGGAGACAACCTGAGGTCTCCCGGCTGGTGCCCCGGACGCGCGAGCGATTCCGGACCGCACTCCAGGTTTCTAGCTGCGCACCAAAACAGCACTGGTAAGTCACTTGTTTTAGGTGTTTCTTTTTTCTCCTAGAAAGACCAGTGTCAAACGAGTTGGCTTTGGCAGCCGCCCGAAATGTGATTCGGAGGTGCGCGCACCGACTTTCACGATTTAAGAGCAGCTGCGCTGTTAGCGACACTGTTGCAATGTGAGGAAAGTAATCAGAATGGGATTGGGCAAGAACTCCGGAGACTCTAGGCTCCGGAGGGAAGTCGCACGGGCGCGCAGCGTTTAAGCCGCTCAGAGCCTGGAGCCCAGGTCCCGGCGCTGCCAATTTAGAGCCCTGGGATCTTGGCACCCGTGCCTCCCGCTGCCCCGAGTCAGTCTTTGCCTCCACCGCCCGTCTCCGGGCGCTCGTGGGGCCAGAGACCGCTGCAGAGAGCGTGCGCACCTGTCGGCGCACCCCAGAGCCGACCTGTTGTAGCGCGCCGGTGGTTTCCCTGGAGTCGCCGGTACTTGGAGGGCACGCAAGGGAGGTATGTGAGTCTCAGGGGGTACCCCTACGGGCTACCAGGGTTGGCGGCGAAGGTTTGGTCACGTCGGGCATTACCAACCTTCTTGCGCAGCTGGTCAGGCGGCGGGTCTGCGTGCAGCTTGGCTGGAGAGGTCCTGGGCTGTTTGTGCGAGGCCCTGGAGGCAGGAGGGAGAGGTTAGAAACCCTCGAGGTGGTCGCGAGCATAAAGGTAAAGAGGAACATGGAATGGGCTGGAGAAGGGGTTTGCGTCTATCATGAGGACACCGACACCGTACAGTGTGTCCTCAAAGAGCGCAGCAAAAGCCGAGCTGGGCAAAGGTGTTGGTTCGTGCGCCAGTCCTTGGGCAATCGGTCCAAGGGCGGGGAGAGGGCAGGGGCAGGTGGCGGCTTCAGTAGCCTCCGGGAGGGGAGGCAGCGTGCTCCGGCCATTTTCAGCTCGGGTGGAGCTAAGTTTGGAATCTGTAACCTGGAGGGGAAACTGCCCTGGTGACCCAGCACAAAAACGCAGCAATCTGGTGGCCCTCAGCGCCAACCCTGGAAGAAAAAGCTAATAAGTGAAATGTATTTACGAAATCTCACTCGGCTTGGAAATTGATCTTTTTGTTTTCCTGGTTTTTTTTTTTTTTTTGGTGCGTGCTCGTCTTGTTTTGCGCCGGCTTGAGTTACTCTGCTGAAAATGACTTGGGGGAAAAGTAAAGCATTTTGATGGCTTGAACTGAAATACTGTCGGGTTCTTAAACTCCTAAGAAAAGGATAGTGCTAGAGGAAAACACTTTAATAAACGGTCTTCCTTCCGGGACCTATGCGTAGGAAAGGTGTTGCAGCGCCCCAGAACTTAGTTATGCCGACGGTTGGATGCTTTTGTGGTCTTCCGCAGTAAATAGGGGGAAGGCAGTTTGTTAGCAAGGGGTTTACCCTCTGCAGCACGGCGGAAGTCTGGGGGCCAGGCGTGCCCTGCTCTTAGCTTGCAATCCTGAAATTGCTAAGTGAAACGGAGCGCCCCTGAAACTGAAATTGCTACTTAATGTAAACAATGACGGTGTGTTCATTTTTGTGACATTAGTCGTTGTTTTTCCTCTGGTAATATCTTAGTAGCCATAGTTCACCAAGCAAAGGTCTCTAGGGAACAGGCAAGAGAAGCCAGAGGTTTTGTTGAATTTTTTTTTTTTGGTGTGCTTTACAGTGTGGAAGCTATCTTTACAGACTGCGTAGTTGGGGGGGAGGGGCTGGTTTTTCATTAAAGAAATTAGCATGTTGCCTTGTTGCAGGATGAATAAATAAGTTTTTAAAAAGTTTTACAGTGCCTAGCCCACACCTCACACTGGTCTTGCTGTTTTTTAAATAGAAGGCAGACACAGGGAGGCTGGTTTCCTTAACTGTAAGCAACGCACCAGGCTCATATATTTAGTGGGGAGGGTCCCCAATCCCGGAACACACAAATAGTTTGCTGTCTTTCACAAACTGCCTCTGAGTCAAAGTTAGAGGATACATGCATTACAGCCGGATTGTGAAAACCTGTTACCCACAGGCACACACCCTCCTCCCCCATTCAGTTCCCCTCCCCCAACTTCCCTCTTTCCGCCCGGATTCCAGGGTGGAAAAGCCATGCCCTAGGGGTCCATATAAAGCAACAGAGAAAAACCAAACACGCAAGAAAGCACCCACGACCCATCCTGAGGAAGGGGTTTTTCTATATATACTCTTCAAACCTTCTTTCTGCCTGAGACACTAGTGTTCAGCTGCCTTCCTTTTCCAGAGACATTTCTAGCAAGTTCTCCAAGCATTCCCAACTCACTAAGTCTTCCAAACTAGCCCTTTGTCTAACCCTGCTAAGCTGGGGTTAGCATTTGAATGGGCTCACTAGTCCTTTTACATAGGTGCGGTCGGTTGAGTGAGAATATGCTCTCAAAAAAAGCAAACCTTAGAGTTAATCACGTTAGAGTTACAACATTTCAAATGTAGAGACAGGAGGAGGAGAAGGAAGAAAATAAAGCTAGTTAAACATGATGGTATATGCAATAGTTTAAGATTCTTCTTTTACTACATTCGTCATTTGCTTAATGGAAATTTGCTTTTGGCCGGGGGTGGAGGGGTGGCAAGGTGCTCTTGTAAATGAATTTCTTGAATTGGAAAATTATGTAGCAATGTTCAAATATTGTGTGATGTCAATAACCTGACATACATAGGTTTACATCTAAAGTTTGGCAAACAAAACTTTTTTTAATCTATGTTTATCAGAATTCAGGAATTAGAAATTTTAAAGTTTAGAATTGTTTGAAGATAATGTTTCTGTAATGCACTAGAAGCTTTTGTACCCTGGAATTGCTTACAGCCCTTTACTCTTTAGCCTTCATTTTTAGCAGCTGTGATAAAAGTTTAATGAAGAAAGCTGAAACTCTAGTCTTGGTAAGAATGTTTTGGTTTTTTTTAAATAATCTGCATGCATTTTACTTAATTTACCAGTATTATTGGTGCTCTTCAAGAAGAGAGAAGCTATTGAGAGGAAACTGAGCAGAAACCATGGTGTGAGGAAAGCATGTCTCTTAGGAAGGTGACCTATTAAAAACCAAATCACTAAAATCATATCGGGCTTCCAGTGGCCGGTGATGTCATGCCAGCTCAAGTGCTCCCTTCCCTAAAAAACTACCCAGCAAAGGGATGAGATTCTCAAATTACACCTTTAATCCCTATGTTCCAGAATGCGGGATGGAATTTCTTGTCCTGCTGTGGGGTTTTGACATTAATGACTCTATTTCCTAAATCTTGGTGCCCCACACTGGGGCAGCAGGATCTAAGACAAAAGGCACCTAACTAATAGCCCAGGCTGCTTCTAGCCCTGCTCCTGCCAAGTAGCCTTAGGTCAGACCTAACACCTCACTGCCTCAGTTTCTTCTAAAGTGAAGTAGCTGAAAGAGATGTTCCTATTATCCCTTTCAGCTCCATATATGTGCAGCTGGATTAGTTTTAGAACCCTGGAGTTGCTCAATTTGACTCTATCCATGATTTTAACATTAATGGAATCTAGATAATTTCAAAAGTTGATCAAATAAAAAGCACCAGCTGTGAAGAAATCTCGTTTGTGTTGGTCTAATGTTAATTTTGTCAAATCTGCTTTTTAATTGGTGGCAAAAATGGTTTAAAAAGAGGCAGGTTAGAAAATGCAGAATTCCACTGTGTCCTGTCCCTAAACTGAGAAAAAGGTGGCCATCCTGAAGCACAATCAGCATTTAGTGTTTTTAATGTGGGGGTTCCTCCCCCAACCTTAGTGTCTGAAAACAAGCCTTTCAGAGCAGAAACAGGCAGCAGGGTTACAAGCCCTGCACCAGTGCTGTGGCGCTGAGATGCTGGCCACTTCAGGACACAGCACTCTGACAGGAGCATTGGTTAAGTGACCACAAGTGTTGAATGTATTATTTGGTAACAGTTTTAAGTGTCCTGATTAAGCTAGACCTAGCTTAATGGGCCTACAGGTTGCAGCTAGTTAGGATAAACCAGTTTTTCCAGCAATGTTTTTCATTATCACTCCCCCATCCCCAGAGTCTTCATGTTTTTTCCCCTTAATTCCCCGTACCCGCAACCCCATCACATTTTAATACCACAGACATATACTATATTATCTGTTTATGTACTGCAGGACTTTGTAATAGCTAAGATTTGTTTTGCACATACCCCAAAACCAATTTTGCCTACATCACAAATGTATGGGATAAAAAAATACATGTTTCAAAAAAAACCCAAACACACAACTGGTTCTGTCAAATTAAGTGACTTAGCATCCCATTTTCGTTTTATAATTTAACTTTTTTCCCCCTCACACATAAAAAGGCTAATTTTTACTGGTGTTTGTTTTCTTTTTTTAAATCTCATGGGTTTTTTTTCAAAAGCCCCCCCCCCATAGCTATGCTGGGCCAAGTGCTAGGGCCTAGTTAATTCATGGGGTAGAAGGGCAGAGAAGCCAGAGTGAACAGCCTAGTGACTTAGTTCCCCCATGGCCAAGAGTCTGCAGTGCAGGGCCACCGTCACCTGTTGACTGCACTCAGCAAAGGCAGGACACTGGAGAGGAGCTGGCACCATGACACCCTCTGAATTGGCGAGGCTGCCTTCCCAGCTTCAAGTGTGGGCACGGCCTGTGTATTTATTCTATGGGCTTATTTTAGTGTGAGTATGATTCAAATTAGCAGGGGGCCATGGCCATTGGAAAGGCCAGGGTGAACCTAGGCTTTACAGACAGAGGGTAGGTAGCAGCAGTAATGTGGGGTCAGATTTGAGGAAGACAAAAGGAAAAGGTTTTGAGGGATCACAGTGGGAAAAAAAGGGGAGGTAAGAGGGCAAGTAAGAGAACCCCCAGGAATAAGCAGAAGAGAAGATTTAGAAATGGGGGGGGCGTCACAAAGGCAGGAAATTTTAGGACTTTATAGAGTAGTTTGAAGGCATAAAAAGAGACTTGGAGAAAAGAAACCTCAGTGGCAAGCTTCATATATCTGGTGGCCAAAGGGGTTAGGACAAGGGGCAGACGTCAGCTCAGCATTAGGAGGAGCATTTTTAACAGACAAAGACAACACTGGAGGTCTACTGATTTGTCACCCTTACCCCTGCTGTCCCCTGAGAATCTCTTACAGACCTGGCCAAGAAATTCCAATTTCACAGGTGCAGTGGAGTTTTCATACAAGTGCCTCAACTGCTTCACCCAAACAGAAAGATTTAACACCTAGGAGTCTTGCTGTCTAGCTTAGTTGCTAAGCCTTGGATTTCATTCAGTTCAGGTCAAACTTGAGGGGTATGAAGAGCACAGGCCAAAGACTGGCAGCCAGCTGAAGACCACAAGTTTCTTCTCCCACCCAGGTGACATCTGGTTTCTGAGTGTCCTGGCTTATGTTGCTGTCTCAATTAGATTTCATTAGGAAAATCTGCTCTGGGTAATGGGTAATTGAGGTTGTGTGAGAAGGTGAAATATACCATTCCCCTTAAATTCAAGCAATGTTACCCAGAATGGCTGGAATTTCCATGAATTACAGAAATTTTAAAAAGAGCTTCCACTAAAGCCAAATTTACCTTCCGGGATCCGGACCCCCCCCCCCACCCCAGCCCTCCACTTCTGCCCCTCTCTTAGTCGCCTTCCTGTGGTGCTGTTCATCTTTTCTGCAATGGCCACTTCTACCCTGAAATTCTCTGCTGCATCATCAGCTAGTCTGGAGAAGGAATCCACAGCCCAGTTCAGGGAACCACAGAGAAAATGTCTGGACCCACACTGTAGGAGCACATGTGGCCAGATGACAGTAGTAAGCCTGGCTAAAGCAGCATTTGTGGCCCTTCTGAGAAGAGGGCTGCTGAGCCACAGCTAGTGAGCTTAGCGAAGGGGTCTGAATTCATAGTGAGAGCTTTTTAATCTGAGCAGATCAAGCATTTTCATAAAGACTGTTTCCACCACCTTTATTATCAGCCTTGCTTCTGCCCCTAACCCAGTGCCTTGTCTTATCCATTTGAGGCATTTTTCCTTTCGTTGGCATTTGCCTGAAACAGCCTGGTCATGCAGACCCTTCTGCAGGCAGCAGTATGCTGCTGCTGCCTCCACCGGCCAAGGCTGGCAGAGGAGACGCTGGAAGGGAAAAGAATGGCAGCAGCAAGTCTTAATTGAACAGTAATTAATTGAACAGCTTCAAAGTCCTATTGCTACTCAGTCAGCACTCAGAAAACATTTGTCACTAGGAGGCTGAGAAACTTACTAGTTGCCTAAATTCTCTTTTCTGTGTTCTATTCCGCTTTTGCCTTTTCCTTACAACCGGTGAAAAGATTCTCCTTTAAAAGAAACACACTGACAACTAATGACATGAATGGGCTCTTCTGCAAACTGCCCCCTTCCCAAAGCCGCAGACCGAAAGGAAAATGACTGCCCAAAGGGATTGTTTGTCCTGGTTTCTGCTCCTTTCCCTGTTGCCCGCCTCCCCTCCCTCTCAAGGGACTCTTCTACTTTGCTTTCTCTTCCTTGGCTACAGGGATGAACCCAGAAAGTTGACAGGCAGCTACCTAAAATTTGGATGTTCCAAATCTGGCAATGAGTAAGAATCCCAAAATATAAGTATAAACACAATTACTTGCTGATTGTGTGCCATGGAGGTGTCAATATAGCAGGAAGCCCAGGGTAGCACGTGTAGCCACCAAGGAAGGGGTCTATGTCCCTGCAGGTGGCAATACTGCTGTAATGCCACTGAAATGTATTATTCCCATTTGGGGTTTACTTGTTTATAAAAAGCTACTGATTTGCTACCTGTGGCACCTGGGCCATTGGGTCTGAATGGGCTGACTTTCCTCAGAAATGCAGAGGTTAATGGAAGCATAAGTAGCATTTCCCATGCCTTTCTTAATTCATCAAATACAGAAAATCTATTATTTTCATGTAGCCAAGAATATACAATTTTCAAGAAACCATTGCCTGGGGTTTGACAGCCAATCCTGCCCTCCCCTACTTGACGCATCATCTCACTATAGCCCTTCAAAGACTGGCACATTCCCCCTCAGGAGTTGGTCAAGATCGTGAAACACAGCTTTTGTCTTTCATCCCAACTCAGCCTTTTTTCAGGCACTAGCTTATCCTGACTTCTTCTTCCTTAGCTGCATGAACCCATTAATAAACTTTCCTTCCTGGTTCCTGCTCATTCCTATCAAATGTTTACTTCTTCTCATGATAGAAATCCATCCAGAATTGGAAACCTACATTTAAGATACTTTGCTATTATAGTTATAATGGCAGATCCTAAAAACAATGCCCCTGGTGGGTTAAGGCCCCAGACTAGGTTGCCCACCAACACCCAGCCTAGGCCATCTCCTTCCAGGTCAAGGCCATGCTTCTGTCTTAAGCCAGCAAGATCGCAAGCCCTCAGGGGGCTCGTCAGACAGTCCAGCCAATCAAGGTGGCCCTAGTCAGCCCACTAGCTGATCACCCCCAGCTCTTACCATATCAGGTTCCTCAGGTCCCTGTGGCCAGGCCACCAGTTGCCTCACACATCTGGCCACACTTCTGGAGTCTCTGGAACCCTAGTACTGATGTGCAGTGGAGTTTCAGCTCTTAACCCCAGTCACCAAAAGGATTTAGGGTTTTCAGATTCTGGTAGCCAGTCACTACAGAGAAATAAACAAGAGTAGAAAAAAAGAGAAACATCAGAGTTTAAATACTGGGATTTATTCTTCCTGGTCCTAATTTCCTTTTAAATTAAGGTGATTTCTATTCATGTGTAAGGGTCCTTTCTCAGCTTATAGCAGTGATTTTCAACCAGGGCTGATTTTGCCCCCCAGAGGACATTTGGCAAAGTCTGGAGACATTTTTGGTTATTAAAACTAAGGGGATGCTACTGGCATCTAGTGGGTAGAGGATAGGGATGCTGCTCAATATCCTACAATGTACAGGACAGTCACCACAACAAGGAATTAGCCGGCCCTAAGTATCACCAGTGCAGAGGATAAGAAACCACCATCTAGGTTAGATATGCTGAGTGGTTCTGAAACCCCCTCCTCAGGAGTGCTTCTGAGCCCTCCCTGTTCTTTCCTGGATTGTCTCACATTTTCCTCTTCAGTGCTCCAACTGTTCAAGATTCTATGACCAAATACATTTCTCCCCTAGAGAGTTATATCTAAGCCAGTGGTCTTGTATCCTAAATAAGGATGATTACCAATTTGAATTTATGGTCTTTATATTTTTCTAAGCTTCTAGACCCTTCCTCCCAAATAATGACCTGCAAAAATCACTGTCCCAACTACACAACCTTCCTTCAATTCTGCCATGTCTGAAACAAAATTGGCTCTGCCAGGACGCCAGCCCTCTTCCTGGCTTCTCTGCCTCATGGCCAGTGTCCCATCATCCAGGTACCACACTTTGGCTCTAATGCCTTTTGTCTTTTTAGCACTGAAGTTGCTGGAGGATCCTGTGAGACTCCTCCTGAGTCCCTTCCTTTAGCCTTCCTGCCTCCTTCACCATGTCTGGGTCTCTCCCTTCAAGGTCTCCTTTATGCATAACCCCTTTCCTTTGTTCTCTTCATCAGGACGATCCTCCACCCTGCTTCTACCTTTCCTAAAACTAGGCTCAAATCCTCACTTGCAGGACAAAAAAAAAAAAAAAAACTTTAAACATCCTCTCTGTTTCCTACTAAAATAACCTCAAAAGTTCTTGTCCTGATACTCCATGGCATCCTCAGAGAGATTCTATCCAATATTTCCTGCTTTCTTTTCCATTGGCCCCCAAGGGCCAGCCAAGGGGGCCTGTTCTGTTTACCCAGCCACGCCCCATGTTTCCTACCATTGGATCCTTTGTTCGTGGTAGACAAACTGTCTCCCATCCCCCTACCTTCTATTCATAGCCAAGGCGTCTATCCTTTCTAGAAGGCCCATTTGGAACGCCATTTTCTCTGTCAAGATTTTCAAAGTTCCCCTAAATGAAGGTCTCTTTTTTTCATTTTTATGATGCTCTACCCCTTACGACAGCGGATTGGTATTCGTCCAACTTTTATCACCCCAATGTATGTGCTCCCCTAGTAAAGAACCATAATACTAGAAAGAACGTTGAACAAAGGAGGCCTGCAGGCCCATGAGAATGTCGAACAGAGATCCTGTACCCGTTCCTCGATGAATGATGCTTTGGGCGTGAGCTCGAGGCCTGGCAAGAGCACACCGTCCCTTTGGGGCACCCATCGCGGCCTCCCTGGAGCTCCAACCCCAGCGTCCACTGACCTTTCACTTCCGCAGGGCTCAGCATCCCTGGGGCCTCAACCCCCTTATCCATCCTTGGCGCTCCTCGCAGTAAGCCCTCTCCTCAAGGTCCTGTGGCCCTCTACCTCCAGGCCCTGAAAATCTTCTTTCTCCTCGCCTCGCCCCGGCGGCGGCGACCCCCTCTGTTGGGTAGGTTAGCCCACCGCCATCAGCGAGCCCGAGGGTTGGCCCTGAGAGCCCCCGATTTCACCCAGCCTTTGCGACCTATGGCGTCAGGAAGAGTGACCCCAGGGCGCTATCGATTCTTGTGGCCTAGTCGCCATACACCTGCCCCCCAAGGCCTTAAAACCACCCCACCAGCATAACCTCTTAGGGCGTTCCAACGCGGCGCCCCCTTTTGGACCTCCCACCCATATCCGGTTTCCGGTCCAACGCCCCCTGCTCATTCGCCAGGCAGCCTTGATTGGCGTGACCCCGGCCCAATGGCTGACCCAGCATAGGGGTCGGAGGGGAGTGAGTTGAATGTTGGGACCCGGTTTGCCCACCCGGTGGATGCCCAGGTGATTGAGCCTTTTCTCGTGGGGGTAGTTACCCAAAGTTTGAACCAAAGTTCAGTGTTGGCACCTGGAAGTGCGTAGACCCGTAGAGCTGAAGCAATACGCTTTTGCAGGGCTCCTAACGTTACCCAGGGTCCGACTTAGTTAGCTTTTATCCGCGGCGCGCGGCCAGGTAGGTGGTGGACGCAGGGGGCGATGATGCACTGTGCCTTGTGGTACCCTGGTTTTAAGAGAAACGTATTACATTAGACCTAACGGGATCGGACCGTGCCGTGGTTCGCCCGCCTGCGGCTCGTATACAGTGGTACGCGCCGAGCGCGAGCGCCTTACTTGCCGCAGCCCACCGTGTGTAACCCTTATCCCGCCTTCCCTCCCCTGGGGTTCTGCAGGCCAGGCGACTGTCTGCCCCCTGCCCTGCTGATCTGCACCTAAATGTGGCTTGCCAGTCATTGTCACCCGCTGGCGAGACTGAGCCGATGAGCGCCTACCGTGTTTTACGTGACCCCTGAGCGGCAATTTTTCCCCTGGAGGAAATCCCTCTGCAGACCCTCTGCAGACCCCTGACCCAGAGCAGGGCGCATGCATGCACCGAGAGCTCATTGGGAAGTCCGGGCATTTACCTGCCGCCAGCTTTGAGCCCATCGTGGCGCGGCAACCGCAGCGCAGCCGGGCGGGTGACCGTACATACGTTTGTGGCCGGGCTTAGTGCCGCCTCAGCGGGCTCGCAGTGGAAAAGTAAAGCACCTGCCCTAGAATACTCACTCATAGCGAGAGGAGAGGGGCTGCAGTGGGGCTAGAGGAACTCACTGGCCGACCCTTGCAGCCAGCGCCGGAAGCCGGGAGCCGCTCACCTCTGCTGCGGTTCGCGGCACGGTGTTTGACTACGGGTTTAAGTGCGCACGGGGTAGTCCAGTCTCCGAGACTACCCCATACCGGCCATAAACCGAAACCAAAATCCCCTTTAACCCTTCCCCAGAACAGTAGGACCTGCGGAACTCTTAGGCCTGCACTCCATGGGGTACCCCCGTGCGCCCCGCGACCCGCCTTCGGCGCCGCCGCCGCGGCTACTGCCTGGGGTGGCTTTGTTTGACTTTCCGCGGTACACACCTGAGACCGACCCTCTCATTCCCCTGCGTCACCATCCATATAAACGGAGAGAATCCTTCCTGCGCCACCCTAAGCCACTGCGGAGACCCCTAGAGTGTGATGGGGATGGGGGACACTAAGTGCTTTACCGGAGCCAACTGGAGCTAACCTTGGCAAGCGGCAAACAAAAGCTGCAGAAGCCGCGGGGAAAGTACCCCAAGGCGTTTTTAAAAACAAATTGTGTGATAGCACTCGGCAGCCCCTCACCCTTGCCTCTTCTCCACTTCTCCGGTGGGCTCACGACCACCTGTCGCATCCCCGCGCGCGTCTGCGCCCCCTTCCCAGTCGCCTACAGCCTTGCGCTCCGGACTTGGGACTTGATACCAGCGGCTGCCTAGGGGCTGGGGGCTACGACTCAGGGGTTCAGGGTATCCTGGGGTGATGAAACCCTCCCACAGTCTCCCCTCCCCGAGGAGAGTCTGTTTGATTGGGGAGGGAGGGTTTCAACTCCAGCGTCCCGAGGCCCACGTCTTGCGTCACGTGTCCCGCAACGCAGGAGATCTTTCTGGTCAGGGGAGAAGCTAGGAGAAAGACTCCAAATCAGTCAGGAAGAGGAGTGGAAGGAGCCAGAACGTCCCTGCGAGGCCCGCGCTCATCAGCCCCCTTACCCAAAGTCCGGGACTGCCGGCGGCTCCTGGAGCCAGAGCTGGCTCGGCACAGGGGCCGGCGTCCTCTGGTGGCAGAGAGAAAGCTCTACTGGCGATTTTCGGATCGAATCGGCGCGCTCCTCAGATCCAGGCAGGCGGGGCTGGCCTGGAACAGAGAGAAAGAGAGAGTGTGAGAGAGAGGAGGGAACGAAGGCAGACCGAGGTGGGGGCCGGGGGCGGCCTGAGAGGATAAAAAGTGGCCAGGGAGGAGCCTAGACTCCACAGCAACAATTGAGTTGCTTCCGCCATGGTCTGGGGTTCCAGGCCCTGAACCCACCCCAACCTCATAGGGGTTGGAAAGTGAGGCTGGAGAACTTTCCAGCTGGAACTTTGATTTTTTTTTAAATAATTTTTTCACCCTAGTTTGGTTGGGTGCTCCGTCTTACGGAGCCCCAAATTTATTTTAAGAGGCCGCCACCGTGTTATGGGCATGCGCAACTGCCTCGACGGCAATCATATGTCAGGACAACGCGATAGCCCCCCTGAAATTGGGGAACAGCCCGAGCAACCACCCTTGGAGGCCCCAGGGGCAGCTGCCCCCAGTGCTGGGCCTAGCCCAGCCGAAGAAATGGAGACCAAACCGCCTCACAGCGAGCCCATCCCCATCGAGAATGAAGACGAGACCTGTGGACCCCCAGAAGTCTCCAGGCCCAACTTACAGGGCCTCAACCCGGCCTTCCAGGAAACAAGAGCCTGGGGAAGCTACAGCCCACCTCCTGAGGAAGCCATGCCCTTCGAGGTCGAGCAGCCCAGCTTGGGAGGCTTCTGGCCTACCCAGGTGCAGCCTGGATCCTCCAGTGAGGCCCATGCAGGCCTGGAGGCCTTTGGCCCAGCGTTCATGGAGCCCAGAGCCTTCGGTGGTGCCAGCCCAAGCTTGGGAGGCTACAGCCCTCCACCAGAAGAAGCTATGCCCTTTGAGTTTGACCAATCTGCCCAGAGAAGCTGCAGTCAACCTCTCTTGCAGGTCCCAGACCTCGCTCCAGGCGGCCCAGGTGCAGGGGTCCCTGGAGCTCCTCCCCAGGAGCCCCGAGCTCTCAGACCTGCAAATGCTGGCGTCGGAGGGGGCTACAGCCCTCCCCCTGAGGAAGCTATGCCATTTGAGCTTGATGGAGAAGCCTTTGGAGACCACAGCCCACCCCCAGGACTCCCCCAAGTTATCCCGCAAGTCGACGACGGCGTTGCCCCCGCGGCCGTCGGGGTCCCGAGTGCGGTCCACCTCGCTCCCTCCACAAACGCGCCTCCTGTCTGGGTCCCGGGCGCCATCGGCAGCTCATCCCGAGAAGCTGTCAGATCTCCTCCTAACTTCGCAGGAAACAGCCCCTCGATGGAGATCTCCGGACCCCCGCTCAAGATTCACAGCGCCCCCATTGGGGTCGACGACGCTCCCGTCAACATGGACAGCCCCCCAATCGCGATTGATGGCCCGCCCATCGAGGTCTCCGGAGCCCCAGATAAGAGAGAGCGAGCAGAGGGACCCCGAGTTGAGAGAGAAGCAGCCGAGATGGAAGGAGGCTCAGCCGCCGCTGCAGAAGGAGGAAAAGTCCTCTCTCCCGAGGACGGATCCCCTACCGCCCAGGGAGCTCCTGCCGCCCCGGCCGCTCCAGACAACGGGGCAGCCCTTGCCTCTCCAGCGATTCCTGATGCCGGGGCAGCCCCCGGAGCCCCAGCGGATCCTGACGCCGGGGCAGCCCCTGGAGCCCCAGCAGATCCTGACGCCCAAGCAGCCCCTGGAGCCCCAGCAGATCCTGACGCCCGGGCAGCCCCTGGAGCCCCAGCGGATCCTGACGCCGGGGCAGACGCTGGAACCCCAGCGGATCCTGACGCCGGGGCAGCCACTGGAGCCCCAACGGATCCTGACGCCGGGGCAGCCCCTGGAGCCCCAGCGGATCCTGACACCGGGGCAGCCCCTGGAGCCCCAACGGATCCTGATGCCGGAGCAGCCGCAGGAGCCCCAGCCACGTCTGACGCCGGGGCAGCAGCTGAAGCCCAAGCCGATCCTGAAGGTGAGGCAGCCGCCAGAGCCCCAGCGGATCCCGATACCGGGGCAGCCGCTGGAGCCCCAGGTGATCCTGAAGCCGGGACAGCCGCTGGAGCCCCGGCCGATCCTGAAGCCGGGGCAGCCCCTGCTGTCCCAGCCACTGCTGACAACGGGGCCGCCCCAACCGATCGTGCCGCCAGGGCAGCTCCTGCCGCCAGGGCAGCTTCAGCCGCCCGTGCAGCCCGGGCAGCTCCTGCAGCCCGGGCAGCGCGAGCTGCCCCTGCCTCTGGGGCCAGACCCAAGCTCCATCACCTCAGACCCCCCAGCCCGGAGATTCAGGCTGCCGACCCGCCTACTCCGCGGCCTGCTCGACCGACTGCGTGGCGGGGCAAGCCCGAGAGTGGCTGTGTCCAGTACTACGAGGAGGGCTTGGTCATCAGCGAAGACTCCAGCGAAGACGAGTCCGACGAGGGGACCTTCGGCTGCCTGCGCTGGTTTCAGCACCGGCGAAACCGCCCGGGTGGAAAGAAGACCCGACGCAACTTTTTCTGCAATTTCCTCTCACAAGGCTTCGGGGGATGCTTCGGTCGTTCTGAGACTCCCCAGCCCAAAGGCTCGCACTCTTCCAAGGTCAAGAAGGCTCCCGTGGTGGAGAAGCGCAAACAGACGCGCAAGGAAGCTCAGGAGATTCGTGCACAGAAGCGTGCACAGAAGAAACGCAGCAAGCTCATCGACAAGCAACTCAAGGAGGAGAAGATGGACTACGTGTGCACGCATCGTCTGCTGCTTCTAGGTAATGCGGCGGACTCTGCCTGCGGGCAGCAGGGCCGCCGGGGACCCGGGGAGCGGGTGGCAGGGCTGCCCAGTGGGGCTGGGTCTCGGCAGCGGGAGGAGGGGGTCTGGTTAAAGGTGGGAAGACCCTGCTAGAAAGTTCCAGGGAGGGACCCTAACTTTGCCCTGGGAGCGGGAGGGGAGGTTCCGTGGGTTCGGGTGGCCGAAGTATGTGCCCTCCAGGGAGAAAAGTGATGCCGAGCGACACTGAGGGTCGTTACCGGCTGGGAAGGCGAGCGCCGGGGACCGTAAGCTGGACAGGCAGGGTCCTCAGGTGAGCCAGGAACTGCCGGGAAGGGGCCCCGGGGCTCCCCTGGCGAGGCTGGTTGGGGCCATGGTGGGCCGGGGTCGTTGGGAAAGGCGCGCCCCCGCCTCGCCTGGCACGGCTGCTTGGACTCAGACAGCTTTTTGTTGGTGTGTGTTGGTGTCCGTATTCTGTGTACGCCTGTGCATGATACGCTCAAGTGTCCCCAGTTCCCATCCTGGCACCCCCAATTTACCCGCCGACTGTGTACTTGTATTTGGGAATGGGCTGTGTTGTGGTTTGCGCGATGGCGCGGGCAAAAAAACTTTCGGTGTTCGTGCACTCCGCGGTACCTGTTCGCGGGTGCCGTGCGGCGAGCGGCGAGCGGCAAGCGGCGAACGGCGAGCGGCCAGCGGCCAGCGGAGCAGGGAAGGTGGCGGAGCATCCTGGGTAATGTGCTGGGCCCCTGGCCAGGGGAGGGAGTGGGGGCCGCTTCCCCCTGGCCTCCATAACCTTCTTCCTGTATGTCTTTCTCTCTTTTTCTCTTTGCGCTAAGCGTTTCCTCACTTCTCATTCGTTCGCCAAACCCTCTCGCCTTTACGGTTGAAAAACCAGACACACAGGTATCTGGGGCATCGGGACTGCACACGAGTTCGGTATTTTGCACACACTCAGCTTACCTGGTGGGGGGATGGAAGGGGGAGGGGGGAACACTTAACCTGCTCTGGGCAACTCAGGATCCAAAACCATGTGGGGCTGGTTCCAAGGGGGAGGGCGTGGCTGTGTTTAAAAAATATGAAATATTTGTTTTCTAGGGAGCAGCCCGAGGTAAGCCAATCATTTACACTTTTGCAAAGAGCACAGGAGGAGGGGCTTGGTTTAAAAAGAGTGGGAGTTGTGTGTGGGGAGTGGAATGTCGTGTTGTGTTTGAGATACAATTAAAATAAAAGTTTCAAAAAATGCTCTGAGTGTATTTTAAGTGTGTGGACAAAGTATGGTAAAACTGTGAATATGATTTGTGAAACATGTAAATGTTTGCATGTGAATTTTTTCAAGCAGCTTTAGCTGGGGGCAAAGAGGCTCAAAGGTAAGGTTTTCTGTAAATTGGCTTTGAATACGAAATAAATAAATAAATAAAGGTCTTTTGATTAAAGTTAAAATAATGCTATTCTCAGCAGAAGGGTACCTTGGCAGACTTCCACCTTTCCCCCTCCTCCCTCCAGGACTCCCTTCGTCACCCCACAGCAAGACTCTCTCTTTTAACTCCAAGTCTTCCCTGGCCCTCCCCAGTTCCCCTCTTCTCCTCCAGCCCCCAAGACTTCTTATGTCAGATCTGAAGCATTAACTCTTTTTGCCACACTTAATCAAAGCAGCAATTAGCAACGGTCCGAAGCTTAAATGGAAATTTTAAAAGTGAATCTCCACAATCTTAATTTTTTAATTTTATTCTCTGAGAACTTTCAAGGGATTTCAAGATCACAATTTCTAAGGCTGTGCTACATTTGTTTGTTAAATATTTTATAATGTGTGATGGTTTTTATTAATGGCATTATTGACATAGCTGTATGCTATTGTGATGTGTCTCCCATGAATCACAGTTTTAGATGTGATGGTCATTTTATGTGTGCCCACCCAGGGACATAATGACATTATCATTTACCCAAAAACATACAAAAGGGAGGTAGTTTTAAATTTCAAATGTCCCAACTGCACTAAAACCATAGAACCTTAAATGACAATATACTGCCTTCCCTGTAGACAACTGATTTTGCCAAAACAGACCCATTTCAATATTCTAAGCATAGCTCTGGGAAGTAAACCTATAAATTGGGGGTAGGGGGACCCAGCTTGGTGCAGACAGGAGACGCATGTGACAGTATACAGCTGATTCCTAATTGTCAAATTGGTAATGTCCTTTACATGCTGGAGCCTCAGTTGCCTCATTTGTGAAATGAAGATTTCCTAGCAGATCTCCACTAAGATATCCTTTAGCTTCATGACTTGAGTCTTCTGTTTTTCCCAGGGGTTGCAGGTAAAGGAAGCATGGTCCACTTAAATCCTGCAGCAAATTGTCCATGTGTGGGGCCAGGTCTTAAGAATATTAGAAGTTTCCCTGGACTTACCTTATTTGTCCCCTGGGGGGGGAATTAACCTTGACAAAAGGAAATTTGCTGGGGTCACCTTGCCATTGTCCCTGGGTGTGAGTGGTCAAGCATGTTTAGATGCGGCATAGTCCAGAAAATAGGCTGGTGAAGTTTGGGTCATGTCTAGCATGAGCCTGAACTACCACAGCCCGTATTACCTGCCAGCTGAAACCATAGCAGTGCAGGATGTCAAACCAGGCTACAGTTTTCTACCAGGCTTCATTTTGCTGAGGTGACAAGAGAGGCTCCCCATCTGGGTCTTATTTATTGAGGAGGGGGAGAGGAGGAAAGATGAGGACTTACCCACATGTAGGATGAGACTTTTTACTAACTTTCTAGTCCCAACATAGACAACAAGACATCCATGCATTCTTGCCACTGAAAATGCAGATCAAACAGCTGTCCTTTGGTGTGGTTCCTAATTTGTGACATGTAGATTCATCTGTTGCTTTAAAAATGTATGTTTATGAGTGTATCTCCTTTGCTTTTATTGCCCAGACAGCTTAACCACATTATAGGGAATCTTAGAAAAAAAAAGAAAGAACATGATGAAAATTTTAGAATAACTAAAGAGTTGAAGGTCAGCATTTATCCAATAATAAACAATTTCCATGGTTCTGTTGCCTTTTTAAATAATTTTGATGGCTTAAACTTTTTTTTTTTTTTTTTGAAACTTCATTTAGGTGTGATTACCTCCTTGTATAAGAATTAAAGGGGGCTACTGGTCAGAAGTTTTTAGTACCTGCTGCATTTATTAAAATGCGATATATATTAATGGCCATTCTATGACACTTTATACAGTGAATCACAGTTAATTGTATGATAATTTATTTATGCCTCCAAGGGCAGCAGTGATGCATTGCATCCCATTTTGCAGAAGTACTTTTTTTCTTTTTTCTTTCTTTTTTTCTTTTTCTTTTCTTTCTTTTTTTTTTTTTTTTATACAGCCATTTGTCTGTATTCAGAATGCGTCCACCAAGCTGTTTGGTACAGTGGGGAGGCACAGCTTCTTAGGCCACAAAATTGTAGAGTTAAGATAGACTTTTATTATTTTCCCTTCTCTGTTTCCCGATAGTATTCATGCTTCTCAAAGGCCAAAATTCTGTCCTGCTTTTTAAAATCCAACTTCCCATAGATTTCTCCCTCAAAAAAACTTTTTCCATATAGGTGGATTAATTTTTTAAATTTTTCCACATTATCTACCATGGAAAACTGGTTTTAAGCAAAGAAAATTAGGAGTCATCCCCTCTGTACATACCCTCCTGACTTGAAAAGGAACATCCCACTGCTCTCAGCATCATTAGTAACCAGTAATATTAATGATAACATTCTAATTGTATTATACATTTTTTAAAAGCCTTTCACTTAGTCATGTTTATCCTTTGAAACAGCTCTGGGCAATAGAAATGCAATAGGACCTCATTTCATAGGCAAATAAAGCAAAACTCAGAGATTAAATATCAGGGACTTTTGCTCGAAGACTGCAAGGTAAGTGAAGGATCAAATTCAGATAAGGTACTGCATAGGGAAAATGTGCTAATAAGCTGTAAACCATTACATAAATGTAAAGCATGATTTTTATAAGTTTACTATGTGCTCTTGAAATCCCTTGTCAAATGACAGGTGTCTAATAGTCTGCTGCTTTCAGAATTACAGCTAAACCCTGACCGATCCCTGGTTATAAATGTCCATTGAGTGTACATGACACGTGAGCTCCCCATTTCTGAGATACCTGTCACTGCTATGGTGATATTTAATTTCCACGTTTGCTCTAACTCATCTGCCAGCATAGCAACACTGCAGTTTTATTTTGTTTGTTGGCCTTTGCTTTTTTCTTTTAAATGCATGTTTTCTTTAAAGTCTTTTTAAAAATCCTCCATTAGATTTCTTTAGCAGGGTCTAAAGCTTTTCTCTTTAGTTAGCTTTCCACTAAAAAATAATAATAATAATAATAATTGTAAGAATAAAACGCAGTTGCTTTTATGCATAGTTCTATTACATTTATAGAATTAGATGGTTTAGAATATCCTAGTCTGGATCTAATGATCTTATTGAAATAACTCTGCTCAATATTCTTCATAGCAATTTTTTAAAAAAAATGTTCTTTACTTTTAGTCCAGGACTAATTCCCACTTAGCAAGAGTCAGTGTATGATCTTAGAAATCACCTTTGACTTTTTATACAGGAAGGTTGGTATTAAGAAAAAATGAATTTTTCTTTGGAGAAAGTAACCTAGATTTGAAATTCTCAATGCCAGCCATCTTCCTTTTTTTGAAAGTCAATTTTGCCTCCAAATAAAACTTACTCCCACTCCGAGCAAAATTATGGCTCTTCAAATGTTTCTAAATAAAGTACCTTTCAGGAGACACATAAATAGTGAATAAAAAATGGTTTTGACATGTCTAGGTTTTGTCTTACCTATGGCAAACGTGGGATCATATCAAACCCACTTTGCCCCTCCCAGGGTTCCTAACGAAATGCGAAAGTCACATGTCATTTGTCCATTTTAAAATCAAATTTCTCAGGAAGAGTAGCAATTTTTCAGATAGGACAGGGCCGGCTGATGTGACAAGGTCCCCACCGTAAATTAAACAGCCAGCCAAGGGAGCTGGAAGCATTGGTCAGGCTGATTGGCCATCTTTGCCTCTGGTGGTCCCCTAACCCCCAGTAACAGAGACTAGAGACTCTGGCCCTAATACCCACCTTGACAGATTTCATTGAATTGGACTGAATGGAACCTTTGTTCCCAATACATTCCCATTCTGGCCTGTGGTCGCCCTGAGCAAAAGATCATTCTCTCTTTAGGAAGTGATAGAAAAATGGGCCTAAGCCTCTCTCTCTGGGGTCTTTATGCAGTTTAGAAAAACTGTCGGGAAGCCACAGATACAAATTGGCTGTGGGGGTGGGCCACGGAGCCCTTGAACAAGGGAGGGGAGGGGTATTTCCAGAAGGAGACATCATTGTTTCCTAATTTCCCCCATAAAAGGGCAAGATACTAGAAGTGAAGTTACATTTGAGAAATCCAGAGAAGCATTTTAAAGGGTAGCGTCCTCAACCTGGTACCTGGCACATAAAAGTGTCTAAAAAATATTAACTATTATTTTTAGAAATTTACTTTTTCTTCTGGACTTGTTTTCTCCCTGCTCCAAGTGAAGTTTTTGGTTTGTTTTGGGTTTTTGTTTTTTTCTGTATTTCCCATGAGACTGTTAATTTAGAAATGCTAAAAGTGCTGGGCACCCCATTCTGTCTTTCTAAGTGTTGCCTATCACCCCTGCCTATCCATCCCTCCCCCTGCTTTCTCTTTTGATTAGCGCCTATCCATAAATCAATTCCATCTGTGGCTGAGCCCAAGGACCTGAGCTGGGATTGTTCTGTGGTTGTTATACCTGCAAAAAAAAAAATGTCTTTAGTTTCCTTCCCCACAGCCAGGTGGTTAAGCAGGCCAGCCAGCAGGAATTGAAGATGAAGAGACCTCCAAGAAAAAGGTAAGAAACAACACACAAAAACACAATGTTTGACTTTTAATTATCGTTGATCATCACAAGCTCTACTGAGACATCAGATGCTTTGGTCTCCAATAAGTAGCACACAGGACGCATCTACCTTTGAGGTTAGAATTATTGGAGCAGTTTTACACGTGAAACATCTGGGAACTGTAATAAGGGAAGAATGTTAGGCAACTGATCTGTGACAGAGCAATGGAAATTCAGGGAGTGTACCTCTGTCGTACTTACTTGGAGGTAAAATCCCAAATTGCATTGCACAGTAATTTGTTAAACCTCAGGAGAATTCATGAGTATTTTGACTCGTGGAGTTCTGCCCACAGAACTTGAACATTGGATCTTACTAAATGTTTTTTAATGATTCAATTTGGGGCGAGGAGAGAGGTATAAAGGTGGTATAAATTGTTATCTGATCTCAAATTTATTATGAGTCAGTCAATGTTTCCGACATTGTCACACACATTTTGTGTGTGGGACAGAGTAAGTACTTTAAACTTCCTTTAATGAGTTGATAATGAGAAAGGAAAATCTCTTGTACCTACTTTCTAAGGAGTGTCACAGTCAAGCTTTCACAGGCTCTGTGTCACCACTGAGTGTTGATTCTTACCAGGAAATGGGGACTTAGGCAGCAAGAGTCTCTCTCTTTTGATTTATACAGCTCTTGCCCCTCTTCCTGAGTCAAAAGACCACACTACCTCTCTCCTCTTCCTTATACGAACAGTTTTGTCATTCATCAAACTGATTGCTAAAGTGTGAATTACTATGAAGCTTTTTTTTTACAGGGAACCTGCATTCAGGTAAGTTTGAAGCTTTGGGATTTTGGGGGAAAAAAGTAGAATGCTCATGACAATACACAGAAACTAAGCCCAGTCATGGAGAGATGGCCTACGGGATGTTGGCAGGGCTCTTCCAAAGGAAATAGGAACAGGTGTCCTGCATCTTAGCTAGTAGTATCCATCCAAACTCCCCAGGGCCTCAGGGACACACATGTCTGTGCCTCAGTTTCTATACTTGCAAAAGTAGCTGGTTGATCCAGTTGCAAAAAATGAATATAAAAGACGTGTCAAGAATAGATGGTATCCCTTAGGAAGTATACAAGTCCTTACATTCCAGGGACCACTTGAACCCATCCTCTTTAATAGATGCTGGTTTTTTTCTTTTTTTTTTTTAATCTATAGTTATATGTGGTAACACCTACATGTCCAAAGGATTTAAGCAGAAGCCCTGTGGGCTTCTCTTTTTAAAAAGACAGGCCTTATTTGTAATCAGCCCCCTTGATTTCTTTGGCCTGTGTGGGCATTTGAAATCTTAGAAAGTGTCCATCTTAATTCCTTAGAGCTATTCTCTCTATAGGTCTGCTAGGCCTACAGGATACTTAATTATCTTAGTAATCAAATCATAGATGTCATTCAGAGGTCCTTCTGCCTACTACCTCCCAAAATGTGATTTTTTTAAATGACTAGACCTAGAAGGGCCCAGAGATAGTGAAGGTGAGTTGATATTTCAGGTGACCACTAGATGGTGAGACAGTATAAGGCATAAGAAAGATGTTATATCCATGGTGAAAGTGACAGGGGCTGAGAAGAGCCAGGAACGGTGAGGAAGGACCCTGTTTCACGTTCACCACTCCCCCCACCTACCCCAGGACAAAGCTCGGATTCAAATAGGCCCCAAAGCTTTAGTCAGACACAGCCTTTTACTTCTAAGCTGTAACTTACCCAGTTATGTTTATGCCAGGATTTTAGGAACATTTTGGGGGCTCAGTCTGACAAAGGGACCCTCCAAATGGCTCCACTGACATTTTGTCCTGGGTGGGGGGGCTGTTCTGTGCCCTGTAGGATGTTTAGCAGGCATTCCTGACCTCTAGAGACCACTAAAACACACACACACACACACACACACACACAATGTGACAACCAAAACTGTCTCTAGTCATTGCCAAATGTCACCCTGGTTGAGCACTACTGCCGTAACATTATCAATAATCAAATTCTGGGGAAGTTAAAGATCATACATATCATAACTTGCATACCTTAAAAAAATTATCTTCAGAGAAAAGGTAGTCTACTTTGGTTACTAATAGCCAGTCCGAAATGTTCATACTTATTTTGATGACCTGCATTCTTGGATAGAAGTAATTTCTAGAAATCTCAGAGAATAAATCGACTTAGATGACACTATAGAATAGAAAAGAGAATTATTTCAAGGAAGTAAACAATGAATTGGTCTAAGACTCTGATGAACCAAGTCTCGTAGCTAGGCGACATCAGTGTTTAGGTAGATTATCACCCCGAAATGATCACATCTGCCACTTCTTTAGGTTGCCTTTGTCTGTAGCAGGCTGGGAATTGTCCCTCTGTCTGGTACACACCAACTTAATTTACTCTGCATTGTAGAGAAGGATGCCAAGACAATAAGGACGCACATTCAGATAGCTGCTGACGATACGTCACCTCTAGGGCAGCAGGGACCCCACCCGATATGTGCGCCACAAAACATTAAGAGTGCCTTTAATTGGAATGTGTGCACACCAGTGACAAGTGTGTGGACGCTGTGTGCTGGGTCATCTTAGTCTCAGGCCCACAGGGGGACCAGCCTGTTGCATGGAGGTGACCTATCACCTTTAACAACTGATCCTTCAAGGCAGGAAGTTACATGGGGGTGGGGGCAGAGGAAGGAATACCTCTGAATGACTGTACTGAGAAAAATAGCAAGATTTTTTTTTTTTTAGAAATAAAACGTAGTTATGCCAGTAGAAGTAACAACCCAAGGACATTTCCTGGTCAAGAGTTTTGCACTTGGTCTTTGATAAAATGGACACCCCCTTCTCCCTCATAGGGCAGAGTCTATAACCAATATCTCTTGGAGTAATCACAACAGGGCTAAATTGTGATTTTATTTTTAAACAGTGACCTAACTCCCCAACTTGCACCTAACCAGCCTCTCTTCCAAGTAACCATTATAGAAGAGGACTTCATTGCTTCTTTATTATATTTTGAGCCTAGCACATTTATATTTTTGTTCCCATTTGGTCTTTTAATAGTTTTCAGATGTTACAGATTCATCAGGGATCTAGTTTTTTTAAAAAACAATGTTTTGTTTTGTTTTGTTTTTTCCTTTCTTTCTTTTTTTCTTAGAGAGTTTGGAATTTGTGACCTCTAAGTTCATTGGGAAGACCAGAAAAAATAAATAAATTAAGACAATAACCACTTTCCACTCCAGACAGGCACATGGATTTAAACACTTAGCTTTTACTATTAGAATCACTGTAGGGTGAGATGTAGAAATGGATTGGTAGTTTCATAAGTTATGTATTAGGCATGCAAAATTTAAAATATCACTTAAAATCAAACTTGTCTGAAGACTAGCTTTATATGTCCCAAGTTCAGCTAAACAACGCCACACTATAATACCTCCTTACTGCAAAATCCTAGAAAATTACCCAAGGCAAGCATTCTGAATGTTGATTTTGACATTTTGCCTGAGACCAAGTGCAACATCTTTCCAAGGAAATGCTTAGAAGACTCAGGGCAGAACCCAAAAACAAATGCCAGAAATTAGGGGAAAATTTTTTAAAGTTGGATTGCCAGAAAACTTCTAGCCATTTATAATTAAGCATTGATGTGATTTTGTTTCTTTCTTTTTAGCTGCTAAAAGGGAAGCACATTAGATAACTTTGTTTTGCAAAACAAATGGCCAGGGTTTTAAGATGGACACTTGGAGGAGGGTCCCCCTTTCTAAGTGGGGGTCTTTGGAAATATTCCTGATGGGGTCCGGTTGTCCCGGAATGCTCTTATGAAGTCGGGCAGTTTGGCGTTTGTGATCTTGCAGCAATGACTCCTCGCTCTGGGGGAGGGAGTGGGCAGAGGAACCCCAACTTTTTGGGAGGGTCCTTGGATAGCGGAAAGAGCACTGGCTTAGAAGTTGGGGGTTCTCATTCCTGTGACCTTGGTTGATTCTAGCACTTTATTCTAGGATTCCATGAATTTGCCAAGTGACGTACAAAAAAGGCCAAAGTTTGATTCTTAAAAATATTGACAAGGCTCTATTTTGTGATGATTCTGCTGAGTATGCCGGGGGTCCTGCCATGGTCAGGGGAGTGACTTAAATTTAATGGGTTGTCCAAGAGGAGACCAGGGACACCTCTCTGTTCAACTTTATGTGTAAAGAAGTAAAGACCCAAGTGGGACAGGACGGGTAGAGCTTGAGAAAGGTAACTCCCCAAAGAGACTTGAACTCAGATGCCGGGGACAAATCCAAAACCCTTGCAGTCACCTCAGCCTCAGACTGAAACTGACAGGTAGTGGATACCTCTCTTTCTCATCTTTTCTTTCTTTCTTTCTTTTTCTCCCTGGCCCTACAACCCTGATTCCCCAGAGTCAGGGTGTGACTTCAGATCCTAAGGTAGGCTCAAAGCGGGGAGCCTGTCCTGCCAGAGGTCAGGAAGGAGGGAGCCCATCACTCTGCTTTAGAAGGAGAAAGGGGCACGTCCCATTTTTTTCATAAGTTGGCACAGCTCAGAAGTAGGGGAGCAGAAATCAGCACCCTAAGGACTTCCCTAATTTCTTTTTTGCTTTCCATTTTCTCTCTCTCTTTCTCTCTTCTGAGATTTTTTTTTTAAAGCAAGGTCCTTATTTGGGGGAGCTCTCTGACCAGCAAATACCTTTTTATTTTATTTTTTTTAAGAGAAAGAAGTGAGACCACCACTATTTAGGGCTGGGACAAGGGAACAATAAAATAAAGCAAGTTTGCTTCCAACTGGCTGGCAGATGGCGCTCGGCATTCACTAATGAGAGCCTGGGAGCCTGGCTTTTCAAAACTCCCGCTCGAGGCGCCTGCAGCAGAACTTCACACCCCTCCCCAAATCCTCCTTCCCAGGGACACAGCCCTGCCCCCAGCCCCAAGGCTGAGGGATATGTTTTAAGGTTTGTAGGTGGACAATTGACATCTGGGGACAAATCCTGTCACTTTTAACCAGGGGTTCTGTAGACCTTAGCTGGGGGGTGGGGAGTGGAAAATGCTCTATCAGGTGACCTCCAAATTCATAGCCCTTGTGCCCTGGTTGTCCTGGGAACTGGTTTGGAGACCTTGGACAAATCTCTTTATCTCCTGGGTTTCCGTTTTCCTCGTTTGAAAAATGAGAGAGATGTCCTTCTCACTTTAAAACTTTTTCAATTCTCCTATAAAAGTTTAAATAGAAGAGGTATGTCAGCCCCTCCCCCTCAAACACACAACTTTTCAAGTAACTGTTCCAACATGGCAGATTATATGGGAAATCAAATTTTAGGGCCACCTGTTATCCTTTAGTAAATAATTCATAATTTCTGGGTACCTTTCACTGGGAGAATCTTTGCAGGAGCAAAGTTTGGCAGTAAAGTCTTCCCACCCCCAAGGAAGGGCTAGAAAAGACATTCAGAGGTCCAGTTTCCACTAGTGAAACCCAAGGAGCCTTCCTGGAGGAGGAAGCATTTAGAGACAATATTGGAAGGTGCAGGGGGATGAGGGAGTAGAATTTGGGGTGCATGCTCAGGGTTTTTACAGAGAAGAAACTGGCTAGGGGCGAGGCTTTGTCACTTTTCCAGTTATGAGAACATCTTTGGGTCTTTCAGGAGCTCTGAGATTTCAAGGCTTGTTTAAATGTTTTCCCTCAGTCCTGCTCTGCTTCTCAGTGCCTAAAACAGACAGTGAGCTGCAGGGCATTCTTATTAGCGACGAGTCTTCCCTCACTAAGCATGGGACCCCTACTCTCAACCTCAGGCCCAACACTGGCCTTGGGACAGGTTGCCTAGTTTCCAGTTGAGGGGAAGCTGGATCTAATGATGTCTGGGGCCAAATGCCTTGGTTCCCGAGCAGATGCGCTTGCCATTTCCCTCCATTCCTCTGCCCCTCCTGTCCCTGCAGCTGCTGGGCCAGCATGAGGTCGTCTGTTTGAGAGGGGCCACATGGGCTTCCCACGGGAGGGCCTGCAGAGTCCTCTAATGGGAACGTCTTTCTTTCTGGTCAAACTTACCCCCAATGCCCCAGTCTCAGACACATCTTCTTCCCTTACTCTCTTGAAATTGTAAAGTCAAAGGAACTGAATAAAAAATGTTAACTTAAGGCAAGCATTTCCCCCACCCTGCTATTAAAAAATTTTTCTTTTAAGTTAACTACTTTGCTACAGCATTCCTCTCTTACACTCACATTCTCCTCAGGATTCTTTAAAGTTTTTCTTGTACTTTGTCCTCCCTCAGCTCCCAATTTCTGTCCCTGAGTGTTGGCCAAGGGCGTGGGGCAGGGCAGCATCACGGCAGGGGGTAACCGTGGGTGCTGGGGCACAGAGGAGGTCAGGGCTGGTGGCCCCCTGTCTTCTGGCGCCTCTCCTGGTTAGTGGAGCTCCTGCCCCACCAGAGGTCAGCAGAGAACGCAGAATGGCTAGGTGGGCTGGCAGGAAGTGGGATCACTTAGAATTCTCTAGATAAAATGTACGAACCCCAAAGGGAATGATGCCCCTGTTTCAGGGGTGTCTTTGGTTGGGGGTCTCGTCGTGTCTTGGGCCACAGGGACCTTAGCTTTCACACCAATACTGCCACTCTCGCTCTTAGGGGGAAGGGGGCTTTGGTCTGTTTATTTGGCGTGTTTCTTTCCCACAAACACACAAATTCTTCCCTTATAGGCAACCACACCCTCTTAGAACCCCCCCTCATTGGGCCAAACTGTCCGCTTTCACTCCCCACAGGACTTGAAACCCCCACCCCACACTTGACCTGGCCCCTTTTCTTCTAGAAGTTACATTTATTGTTAAAACGACATTATAGTATTGCAGGAAATCCCCCACCCTGCCCTCATCCTGCTGTGATTTATTTCTCCTTATCTCCCCTATTCTTTACCCAGACATGTGGCTATTTTTCAAGAGGGTATTAGCCACGGTGGGCAAACAATTTCGTATTTCGCTCCCCCCGCACGGACACTACAGGCTATTTCCTTAGGGGTTTTCTCATGTTCCCCACTGTCTCCCCACAGTGCTTTGACTTGTTAGTCCTTTCACTGGAGTGGGAAAAGGGGGACAGAATCAGAACTCCTGTTTTTCTTTCTCTGAATTTTGCAATCCTAGGATCCTTGTGAACAACTTAGAAGTTAAAACCAACTCCCCTTAGCCAGTTCTTTGTTGTCAAAAGGGAGAGAAAAAGAATGTGCAAAAGGAAGGGAAGAGGTAAATGAACATAGAGATTAAATTAAAAATTTGCAAAGGGGAGAGAGAAGGAAGAAAGAGAAAGGAAAGGAAAAAAAGAAAGAGTGAGAAAAAGAAAAGAAAAAAGAAAAGAAAAGGCACTTTGCCAAGTTTAGCTCTAAGCACCAGATGGGATCCCTGCCCTCTAGGAACTTCCAGTCTAGAGCAGACGGATCAGCTTGCAAGTAATTACAGTCCTGCCAGGCAAGGGATGAACAGCTGCCAAGGACAGATGCCAACACAGCGAGGGGCCAGGCTCAGGGGCAGGAAGGGGAAGGGCAAGCTCTGAAGAAGCTCAAGCCAGAGCATCATCCCCTCCCCACCCCACCACCCATGAGGTCCCAAGTGGGTTCCAAGAGCCACCAAGAAGAGCAAGGACAGAGGCTGGTGGTATGTGCCTGGATGGGGGCTACCACAGGCCTCTGAGCTCTGACCACTGCCTTCTCACCCACAGGGGACCCTTTTTGCTTCCCTGAATTTTTCTCTCCTGTTCCTAACATGGTTGTCCAATTTTTGTTTTATCTTGAAATTAGTAATAGACCTGCTTCTAGCACAACCTGATTTTTCAAGTGTTTTCACATGCCTTATCCCACTTAGTAGTTTTGTTTTTAAGACATCTGGCACAGAGTAGATCTTTTTGTCCTTAAAAAAACAAAAAATCTAATCTTCATGAGTTCTTTGATTCAATAATTACCCAGAACAAAACAAAGCAAACCCTAATGTTAAAAGCAAACACCCTATAAATTAAGTATATATCTCAGATGTTGAGGAAATCCTTAGAATTTTACAAGTTGATATCCTCGAGAAGTTGGCTCCAGCCAGACCCGGTATAAGGCATTGTTTTCTTTTTTTTTTTTTCCCTTCCTTCCTCTCTTCCTTCCTTTCTTCCTCTCCCCCCCCCCAACGCCCCACACCTTCTGAAAAAACAAGTTTTATTCTACTGGGGAACGTTCATTAGAGAGGGAAGACAATTCTATTCAGCAAGGAAGAGAACAAGGGAGGGGAGTATAAAGCACGAGAGCAGCGACAAGACTGATGGCTCTGTGCTGGGTGGGGGCGAGGGTGCAGAGAGTGTCACGGCCAGATGCACGTCACGAGAGCAGACCTTCAGCTTCCTGGCAGTCGTTGGGAAAATATTCCGTCATCTGCCTTTCTTTGTGTCCTGTGATTTATTCATCAGCTCAAGAGGAAAAAAAAAAATCAAAATCCCTCTCCCCTAATTTGTTGTGGTAGGACCCCATTCTCTCATGTTTAGGCCCTTTTTTTATTTTTTATTTTTGTATTTTTGAAGCACAACCACAGAGGCAGAAGTGGCTTCCTAGGCTGACCCTACTTCTTGAACCCTAGCTCATGCTCAAAGTTTAGCCTCTTACCACTAGGAAAAGTGCATATCCTTCCAGGCGCCAAGAGTTAGAAATGTGTTGCTAATTGATTTGAGCTAAATTTGTATTGCTTTGAGACTTAGTGAAATGGCTGATTAGGGGCCAGTGGGGGGAAAAACAATTGCCGTTCTAATAGCCAAGAAAAGGAGCTCACCACAAATATTTTTATAAAATGGGCCTTCTTGTGACATCCCAGAATTGTTGGGGAATTGGGGGTTTGTGGTTGGTCCTCAGGAATAAAGAAAGAAAGGCTGTTGGGAAGTGCTTCATGGAAATTTAGCATAAAATGACATGATTAATTTAGGAAAATAGTTAAGTCCATCATGGTTCCAAAATGAAAACAGTTGTCACAAATCAATTTTTCAAATTTTTGACTATTGGCAGATCCGAGGTTTACTCATATGTAGTCTAACTTGGCAAAAAGCATGGAATACTGCCTAGTCTTTGGTATACATGTACCCATTTTTCCCCACTGATAAGTCATTTCCTAAATTTTTGGTTAACTCATGGGTTGAAATAGACTTGTTTCCTTTTTGCCTGTCTAGTAGCCGCACTAAGCTCGCAGCAGCCAATCACATGTCTGCCACGTCTCTTAGAAGAATGAATCCTTGCTGGGTCGGTGAGTTTGCCTCAATGTAGGCATTTTCATTCATTCATTCATTCATTCATTCATTCAGTATACATGTATTGAGTGCCGAATGTGTGCCCTTCCCCATGGGGAAGAGGAAGGTATAAGACATTGCTGCTCCCTTGATGGTCTCACTATCAAAACAAACCCAGGAAGTTACCAAGACCAGGCAGTCTCTGCTAGATGATTAAGTAGAGAATAATACAGCAGCTAAGGGGACGTGGAAAGATTATCAAACTGCAGACTTCAGCAACCTCCTAAGACTTCTCCAACCCAATCGAGCAAACCAAATCGGACCTTCCGTAAAAGCATTATTGAGTGCTGTTAATTAAAGTGCAGAAACACAGAAAGATCTGCCTGGGTCAAAACAAACAACTGTCTAGACATCTGACAGGCACCACTGTTCAGATTTCCATGCCAGTCTGAGAATGGAAATTTCTGCACAAACAGCAATGATTGAGCCTTCTCTGGTCACAGGGTGGACCTCGGTGTTGATAGCTTATCAGCCGAGGGACTGAAGGAGGCCTTTCTCCAGGAAGGAGGGTTACTGACCATGCTGAGGGGGCAGGCTTGCTTCCAGAAGGGGTTCCAGAGGCCTAGCCCAGGAATGTTGCTGAGAACTGCCTTGTGCCAGGGCCCTTCTTTCATCTGTGCTCTGTGCAGAGCCAAAATATGCCTTCCAGAATCTTCCAGAACTGAAATTCTCTGAGGGGGTGGGCCCAAATTCTTCCACCAAACCTTAGAATCTTCTATCTGTGTCTGGGATTAGTGTTCTGAGAGTTGGACGGGGAAATGAATTTTGCATTCTGCTTGTTCGGGGATGAGCACATGACAAATCTGAGATGTGGAGATTTAGCCTCAGGCCCCCAGGCCCCCTTACCTCCCTGCAGGTGGCTGTGTTCTGTTCAGTTAATCCCATTAGCTGGCAAAGGCTTATGGGGCTACTCTTAAGGGACATTTGCATTTTAATGAAGAGCTCTATGAGGCCAGAAAGCCCAAAGAGTCACATTTTTAACGGTGGGGTCCTCAAGAGTAGAATTTTAACAGGAAGCATTGGAAAGGCACAGGGGAGGGGCATCTGTTGTCCCAGCCTGTGCCCCCCGTCTCCCCCACCCAGGTCTGTGGCTGCCTAGCAGCTCCCAATGCAGCGAATTGGCTTTCCTCCCGTCTGACCCCAGAACATGGAGACCCCTCACCTCCCACTCTCCCGGTAGCAGTGTGGTGCCTTAGCCGTATCCCAGCTGGCAGCAGACGTGCCCCCCCCCCCATTCAAGTGGCAGAGTCAGGTCCCGATCGCAGCCTTTGAGGGTGCCTGCCAGCACAGGCTGACAATGACAAGCCCTGTGTTTTTCTCCAGCGTCCCTGGCTGCAACACACAGAACAGTCAGTAAATAAAAGAGGCTTGAGTACTGTCAGGTTGCTTTGCTGTCTTTAAAAAAGAAATACAACGTGGGGGGTGTGCAGCAAAGGAGTGAGGAAGCCAGAGGTCAGGCCAGCAAGCAGCAATGCAGCCCTGTTGTTTATATGTGACACGAACAGCCCCCAGCTGTCCTGCCGTTACAGCCTTAGGAAAAACTGGGGCTTATTGGCACTTGGGTTAATTTCACACCTTAGCTTAGAGTTACTCAGAGGTTTATTAACGACAAATGATTCCATCGAGGGAGATTGCCATCTTGACTTGCCAGATATTAGCATATCCTTATAGAAACCCAGAAGCCTGCCAATTAAATTCCCCAGTGTCACTTAAAAGGGGCCTTTCTGAGATGCACGATCTTTAGGAAAAGGAAATTAAGCTAATTTTGAAAGCTCCTGACACTTCAGTTTCCTTAAAATGTAAGTAGTTGAAGGCTAGGATGAATATTATGAATTCCTCCTGTAATATGTATTTTGAATATATGTCATGGATTCTAATGGCACAGCTCACAATTACTCAGGGCGTAGGTTCTTTCTTTCTTTTTTTTTTTTTTTAATGTTACCCATCTGACATGTTCTTTTCAGAAAGTTCTCTGCTGGCTAACAGGATTAGAATCACATTGTCACATAATGAGATAGAAAGACCCCTACGTGCAGCGGTATCCACAATGCACAGGAAGTATCCCCCAGTGTGGCTGGGTAACACCAGCTAGGAGGAGGGCATTTCATTATGCATGTAAGTTGTGGCTCATTTCAAACACACGAGCACACAGCCAGCAATGGTATTAAATACACAGTCATGCTTTCCCTCTAAGCATGAAAAGCGTTTGGATTTTATCTTCCCAGATCCAGAAACTCTGTACTTCCTTCTAAATAGCTTCCTGCTGTCCCTTAGTGAAGTCAGTGGGGAGAATCAGCTTCCATGTTTTGCTAAATTGTGTACCCTGACAATGACTTGTAATTAGGGGACCTTGCGTGGATCAGAAGCCCAGAGGTAGCTGCCACCACTGCCTCTGCAGATGAAAATGGCCTTGCCGGCACCTTGCTGCAGGCAGAGGCCAGCTTAAAAACATCGATTTTTCTCCCCACCCTCCCAAGGTTAGGATTCTGCTTAGAACTCTCTACTTTAAGCTAAAATTTCCATCACTAAAGGGCCTGATTTCCAGCAGAGAAAGGACCACTTTAGCAAATGAGAGGAGACAGGAAGAGGTTGGAGAGAGAGGGTCATTTCAACAGCAGCAAAACTCAGCCGTGCCATTTTCCCTGACAGCACTTTAATTATGATGAAAGAACAAGATGTTTTTTGGTTTTTACAGAGGATGCTCATGGTAGGGGGGAGAGGGGGGCCTGAGAAAGACATGTGAGCTGCTGAGGTACAGCCTGCAAAGCTGCTGTCGCCCAGGAATGATGGACGGACTTGGGGGTGGGGAGTGAAGCCCCTCCCTCAGTCTGCCCCACCAGCCCCCCCTGCGGGGCCTGCCTTGCTGCTTACAGCCAGGGGTAGATTGTCAACAGGAAGGGCCCAAAGGGCAGACCTTATCGACCTCCTGGTGCTGGCTTCTCGCTTTCCCTCTGTGGGGCATGTTTGTGCCTCAGAGGAGTTTCAGGTGGTCATGCTCACCCTTGCTGAAAATGATGTTTTTGAGTCAGACGCGAAGTCAGATGCAAGGTTCAAATGGACATTCGAGGGCCTGAGGACTGACGTTCTGATGGCAGAGGCCAACCATGCTTTAGGGACTGGGAAAGAGTTGAGAACCAGATGTCGAGAGGCTATATTCAGCTCCAGCCCAAAGAGGGGAAGGGCCCTGTTTCCCCTTCCCATCTCTTGGCCTTGTCTGTAATTCCTGCTCTGTCTGACTTGAGGCATTGAGTCTACAGGAGGCACTCGTGGGGTTGCTATAACCCCCAAAGGTGGCCCGGGGAACCAGGGCTGTTTAGAAACAAAGAAAAGTGAATCCTAGACTGTTTTTCAGAGCTGCAAAGAGCCTTAGTGTCTGGGAACAGGGAGTAGCAAAACATGTCCAGGTTTGCCATGGGGTCTCCAGGGAGGAAGGGGGCTGAGAGAAAAAAAAAAAACAGACATAGAAGGTGCATTATTTTGCACTTCCTTTTACCTCTCTCCTTGGTTTTAGGGCTCTTTTATGGCATGCAGCATAAAATGCAGGCTGCTTCGAGAGCTTCCAGTGCAGAATCACACAGAGCAGAAGAGCCGATTTGAGCCTGCTCCTCTCGGCTGCTTTTGTGTTAACTGAATTGCAGCGTCTTTGTGAGATGTCGCCGCAGCCGAGAGAGCCCCACCACCTCAAATTAACACCGATTAGCATTATACCCCCACTCCACCCCACCCCAGGAGATATGCCTCGTGGCAACTTCCCCAAACAATTTAGGATTTTCTGGGGTTCCTTATTCCCCTTGCTAGATCGTCATGCTGCTGGCGACACTTCTAATTCTGATGATTATTGATGGACAGCTGGTAATGAAACAGGGGGCGCTCAGGGCTTTGTGCTGGTGAATTATGGACATTTACGGGGAAAACCACTTTATTTCTTACACTTAGTGAGAGGATTAACAAGCAAAATACAACATCTGCAGTATCTTATGGGAGGAGGCAGTGGTCTTGAAATCACAAGGCAGTACTGCAGGGATAGAGAGGTATCTCCTTTCCCCAGAACAATTGCAATCTTCCCATCGGAGCCAACTTGAAACATGAATGTATCCCCTTGTCTGCAGGTACAGTGATTCTGCCTGCTACAGAGATGGAGGAACAGCGATCTCATGGATTTTAATGCACCAATTTAGGGAAAAATACTTGAAAAACATGTTAAAACCCATTTTTCTCTTTTTCCTCTTGGAAAGCAATATTCAGAGCCAGCAGTTCAGTTTGGAAAGGAGAAAGATGCAAGGACAGCTTCCAGGCTTATGACCCTCTAGCTGCTTAGATATTTTATTTTAGAAAGATTTTAGATTGGAGAAGAAAAAAAAAAAGCCAGATAAATCAGATATAGTTGTTTGCCGAGCCTGGAGGTCAAAGGAAACCCACTTTAGGAGATCGTGCATTTTCAATGTCAGAATAAGTAAAGTATTGGAGGATTTCATCCCCTCTTAAACATAAATAAGTACTTTGGAAAAGGAAAATATTCAGATTTTTGAGCAAAATAGTGAGGCGATCAGTTAATGGGAGGTGGTAGTGATTGTAATCATGTCTGAAGAATTGGACTCATTTTTCATGTCAGAATTAATATTGTTGAGATTAGATGGCTTCTTAATTTAGACCATTTACATTTTACAGAGCACAAAAAAGGAGGGAGGGCTCCCAGCCACTTTCTGACAGTGATAAAGCCAAATAAACAAGAACAATATAACCTTAAAAAGGTCTATTCTTTCCATTGTAGCTTTGAGCCAGTAGATTTTGAGTCATTTAGCACAACCTGAAGACTCAGATTTTCATTGCTAGAAATATGTGATGCTTCCTACTCTTCCTATGGCTTTTCATTGCCCACAAATTTCCTATTCTGCTGACCTTTTTGGCTTGAGTTTTTGTCTTCTTGACACCAAGAAGTGTCTCAGAGGCATAGCCCATTTAGACTCTCTTGGCTGGAGTTTCTCCTGATTTCTCTTTCAATGAGGCAAAAAGCAAGGCAGGTGGGGTGGGCGGATAAGGAGAGGCAGAAGGGACAATGGCTCCCTGACATGTCTCCTTTCCTGCTCGTCTTGGGCAGCTCATTTCTATTTGTGAACAGCTCTGCCCAAAGAGAGTATTGATATCACCCCAGATGCTGTCCCTCATCGATCTTACTTATTTTCCCTCTGAGGTGATCAGACCTCCAAAGCCCAGTCTTAAGCCTTTATTTTTATGTTGCAGTCACAGACCTTGAAAATGTGTTTTCAGCAGTTAGCCACAAACTGAGAATTTCAGGGGGAAAAAAAAAAGATCAAGAATTGATAACTTAAATTTTTCAGTAGCCCCATTAGGCAGACCTCAGAATTCTAATAATGGGCCTTGCTAGACAAATCAATGTCATGTTTCTGAAAGCAAAAGAGTGACAGCTGGTTGATTTCACAGAATCATCAGGTATTGGGAGGAAGGGTAAGCAAGAGTTCAACTACTATAAATTACAGTGATTTTTTGTTTGTTTCCCGGGGGGGTTCATGTTGCTAGTGGTTTTTGTTTTGTTTTGTTTTGTTTTGATTTGCAGATCATCTCGTTCTTTTCCCTCAAAATCTCTTCTACTTGTGGCATCCATTTTAGAAAGTAGATCTTTGCTGTAGAGTTCTATCCTGTAGTCATGGTCTATTTTTTTTTTTTAACAAAATTTCCCTCTCTGCCTTCTATACCCTTCAGTAAATCTAGCAGATATGTAGTTATGCCAGGTCGTGGAAAACATACGTATTTAATACATTTAAGAATGTGCAAGGTAAATGAAATATAAAGGTATTTTATGCTGAAGATTAAAATATTAAGTCTACTTGGGGATTATACTAGTTATTTCAGCATTTTGGGTTTTTTATATTCATTCAGCTAACTCATGGCATCGCATTGAAATGATGCATTTAAAATAACTACTGATTTAATTAATAGAAGACTATCTAAGAAACTTACTTTTGAGCCTGAGAATGACTTTAAATTGCTCTGTTCTGACATGCCTTCCAGAGGCATGGGTTAAATAATATCAGGATGTGAATTTTGGGTCATTTGGGTTTTTCTGGACTTTGGGATGCCTCTAATGGTTATAAGTAAATGGAATATTCCTTTAACCTGGAGATGAGATGTCTCTGGGTCCCAGCTAAGTTTTATATCAACTTCCTTTGTGTGGTGCCTTGACAGAAGACAGGGATCCAGGGCCTTTGCTGTCAGTGGAGTGGGCTGAGGAAAGCTTCATTTAGGATCACTCTTGGCTCAACAAAACATAGTCTATCCTTCTTCCTTCCCTCTCCAGACCAGGACGTGCCATGGGGACAGTGCCGTTCATTCAGGCTGGCCTTTGGCATTTCAGGGTTGCCTTCTTACTGACGTGCTGACCTCACACCAGAACCCCCAAGGTTGGGTGTAAAGTCCGCTTGTCTTCCTTTGCTGTTGCCAAGTTCTCTTGAGAGTCAGCTCCTACATGGGCACCTGCTGATTCTCACCTCGGGTTGGACCAAGGAACCCAAGTGAAAGCTTTGCCCAGTGGGTTGCTATGCTCCAAGGTGTTCGTATCTTCTGGATGTGAAGGGCTAGTTTTCCAGAGTGTTTATTTCTTGGTGTTAGGCCACTGCAACCCTGGGATAAAATAGGTATAATTAGCATGTTACAGATTAGACCCTGTGTTTCTAACTTTGTGCCACTTCCTCTAATAATACCAATTTCGGTGACATATTTGCTAGAATCTTGGGCTTGCTTCTATTGCTAAAATCCTCCAAGAGCTGAATGTTAGGAAAGACCTCTTTGCTTTAGAACCTAGAAATGTTTGGTCCCAATTAGGTCTCTTTTTTCCCTACCTACCTTGCAGGTCCATCTCAGTTTTCCTGTTCTTATGACCAGGGAGCAATGGCTCCATTCTCCCTCAAGGCTGACGTTTTCGTTGAAGGCTGAGCCCACATGGTCTTCTGAGCCAGTGGCAAAGGCTCTTTCCTGCCTGGCTCTAGAATCCTTACCAGTTAATTGGGGAAAAATTTGAGTTAGGCATCACAATTTCAGCCAAGCTGGGCATACAGCGAGTACACCTGTCACTTGAGCCAGTATCCAAACTTCAGCCCTATGGATCACAGCTGTAGCATTATTTCAGCATGAGCAATTCAGTATTTAATGTTCCTTAGGAAAAAATAAATAAATCATTCCAAGCTGCTACTGTTCACCTATTAACCCTTTAAGGATTTTATGATGGTGGGAGGGGGAAGTAATCCATAATTTGCTTGGCTAATGGAATAGTACACTCTTCTTCCTAATTCTGTCCTATAAAAGACCATTTTCTTACGTAATGGAGAATGGGAGCTACAGAAACATCCTCTTGTTCTGCAGCAGCCACAGCCTTCCAGAATGAGAAGTTAGACTCTTTCTTTCTTCCTCCCTCCCTCCCTCCCTTCCTTCCTTCCTTTTTCTTGCTTTCTCTTTTCTTTTCTTCTCTTTTTTCTTTTTCTTTTCTTTTTCCTTCCTTCCTTCCTACTTTGACCTACATAGTACAGGTATTGCTTTCTATAGTGGACAGCTTCCATTTCTTTCTTCTTTCCATGGTAGCCTGTCATCGTTGGCACATCTTAATTTACAATTAAGTACTGGGAAAATTCATCATTAATCAGACCTTCTCATTTTATGTAAATGGCCCCCAAAAGCAACACGCATTTTTAATTTGTCCTCCCAATAGCTGAGACCTTCTGTCACCTGGGTCTTAATAAATGAATTGGCCATCTGCAATTAATCTGTGTAATACAAATCCTCTGAAGGCCGAGTCTGTCTGCCTTCTGAAAGAAATTGGCTATATTTAGTTTTTAAAGCAAGTCTGTTTTGTGTTCTTTGTAAAGTCAGCGACATTCTTTCAATTTTTTCGGTGTAATTAGCACAAAAGGAGCCGTAATCTGAGAAGGTAGTAGAGACTAAGGCAACTGAGAGACAGGAATGTTCAGGAAAGTTGGGAGAGGCAGCTTTCCCAGTACTGGGCGGTGTGTGGAGACCCCGGGATGTGGCTGTGGGTAGAGCTGAGGTATGTAGCTCATAAAAACATCTCTTTTTCATCTGATTCCCAGACTGGTTGCAAATGCTCAATGCTTTGGCTGAATAAGTTTCTCCACCTCGTAACGGCCAGAGGTTGGCAAGGACCTTAGGAAGACACAGTGCCATCTGGGCTCTGCTGGTGTTGGGTGGGCTGCTGACAGGCCAGGGAGGGCTGTGCACACCACCAGGCGGTCCATAAACCACTGAGCAGAGCAGTAGAGGCATAGCCTCTGGGCTGCCCAGCAAACACTGCATTTTGGCCAAATGGGGGCTAAATGGAAATTGTACAGAAGCAGGCTGGGTTGGCAGGGGAAGGAGAGTGGCAGCTCGTGTGGAGCCACCTGGAAGGGAGGAGTCAGCCTTTCTCATTGGGAGCTGTGCAGTGTGTGCCCTGATGGTTAGTTCCTCCCCAAGATAAAAACCCAGGGAAATAGGTGGAGCTAAATTATAATTACACATTTTTAAATTTCACTGTAAACGTGTGTGGGCAAACACACAAAGATGAAAAAGTACCTACATTTCTAGATGAATTAAATGTGTGACTAATTATGTCACATTAATTGCTTAATTCCAGGTTTATCAACAGCACATGGAAGTGGGACAAAAAGAGGGGGTTTCAGCTAGGAAGGCAAATGACACCACAGCCCAGTCAGAATCCCAGTTGTCCCAAACTGAGGCTGTTCACTAATTGCAAGGCTGTTTGAAAATGATCACATACATTTTCTTGGTAGGTAAATAAAGTAAAAACTGAAGATGGAACACTTCTATTTAGCAGTTGTTTCATTTGTGTATATCCACACAGCAAACTTTAATTGTATCGGGCTAAACTTGAAGAATTGAATACAATGAAAAATAGCCTAAAATCTTTAAAATCAGAGAGATTCTTCTTTTACCTAAGGAGGTATCATTAGAACTTCACACTGCTTGATGGGTTGCAGCATCACATCTCCAGGTGCACCAACTCATTTTTCATTTTGTTCTGGTATTTGTTGAGTAAGATGCTGGGTCAAAATGTCATTTAAAGAAGGTACCTTGTAAATAAGAACAAAAATGAACTGGCCTATGCCTATTTTTAACTAGTCTTGCTGCACTGTTGCCCATCCTGGATGAGTTTCCATCTTCAAGGCCAAGCTAAAAGTTCTAAGCAACAGGTTTTCCCATTACCTTAGTCCTCATGAAATTTTTTCCCCCAAGGGAAGTGAAGGATATTTTAGTTTAGGAAAATTAACTTTCCTGCTGTAGAGTGGTAAACGCTTAAATATTTTTTTTTTTAACTCAATTAAGATCTCCATTAAGTGGGCCCACTGGTCTGTTGTTGATGTTGACATACTCCTAAGAGAATGGGGCTTGCTCAGTCTCCTTCCTGGCTTTTACTTTTAGTTTAGCAATTCATTGTTTATGCTGCTGTGTTTGGCAGGTGGGCCTCCCTTTTGGTTATGCTGGTGGGTTTGTCTTTCCCTCTTTGATTGTCTATCTAGAATCTTCAACCAAAATTAATATGTATATCATATGATTTAGGTTTAAGTATTAAAAGGAACAAAGTAATGCACATAGTCTCTTTTTGTTAGCTCCCCCCAACCCCCTTTAAGGTAGATGGTGGCTTTGTTAAAAGTCCATACCCACTCACACTGAGGCTCATGGAGATATTATGAGAAAGGCACCAATGGCCTTGGGAACTGTACCTCCATGAGGACCAGGACGTTCCTCTCATAGATGATGGCCTGCCCGTCAGAGTCAAGGTAGAAGAAGAAAGGCCGTGGGAAATCCCAATTGCCTTGATATTGTGCACCATAGTTTTGAGTAGATGGTTGAACAGTATCTCAAAGCCATTGGCTCAAGAAATTGGGTCCAAACACATTGGCCAATGCACCTCCACATTCTGCTTGAATTGGAGTATGTTCTGAATTAAAAACAAATTATTTTAAAATTAGTTGATGGATATTAAATAGGGAAATTTCATATGGCCAGGTAGTGAGTTCTTCAGTAGTTGACTTTAAGATTTCTGAAGTGAAGTTTTACATCATGTTTAGTTTTGAATACAAGTTTAGGGTTACTTTGTGATTGAAGTTACTAACTAGTAATATGATAAGAAAAAAGTTGCCCTGGATAATCACTACATTATATTTTTAAGAACTTTTATCATCCTAAGTAATAAAACTTTCTTACAGGCATTAAGTGGGACTAGGAAATGCTTGTTACAATTCCTACTTTCATCATCTACATGGCATAGGCTTCAACATTCATTTGCAATAACAGTTTCAGTCATTGTAGTTAATGAAAGTACAGAATGTGCTCTGAAGACAAGTATCGTGGAAGTGCTAAATACTATTATTAAAACCTTACAGCCAAAGTTTCTGTTTCAGTGGAAACCTATTTATTGTTTCCAAGGCTATTAAAATACTATTATAATTATATTTTCTCTGGATTCTTGGAAAATAACTTAAAATGACCCCAGCTAATGAAAGGCCAAGGAGAACACTCTTGTCCAAAAACTGAATTACATCATTAAGTATAACAGTGTATTTAAGAGTCTAAGCTGTAGCAAGTCTATTGCTTGCAAAAGCAGACAAGGCATTCTTACTCAGAAAGAGGCAGAAGAGCCAAGGAACACAGACTCCATCCACAAATATGAAGCTTACAAGACCACAAAATTCAAACTTCAACATGTGAATTCATCCATTGTTGTAAAATATGGAATGCTGGAAGGAAATGTTGCTAGGCCATCTCTCTGTGTAGCGTGTAACACCACCTGTTTAACCAAGTTGTATTGTTAAGTGACCTAGATTTTAGGTTAGGGATGTATTATTATCTCAACTGTCTGGCTTTGGCATGAAGCAAGTCACCTGAGCCAGGGATCTGTGCACTCTCTGGGCATTTTATACCCAGGACATTCTAGCCCTTTGTCCCTTTCTAGAGCTTGGAGTTTCCATAACTTCTATCTCTTCTTGAGCCAAATGAGAAGCCCCTTCCATTGAAAAATGCTAGTCTGGACTGTTCTAGGAATTATGCTAATGAATTACTCCTCTCTCAAAGCAATAACTTAAAACAGTATTGATCTATTAAAATAAATTATTAATTAATCTGAAAAGATCACACAGGGTAGCCTCCAAATCTGAAAGACTTTTTAAACAATTACAACTTTTAGGGCCTGGGGAAGTAAAATGCTAGGCCAAAAACTGTAGATATGGTGTCAGCTCACCATACCCATTAAGCAAAATCTCTTCTTTTACTTTGTGTCCAGTGAAAACAGAAAACCCAACAGACCACAAACCAGCTTGTGTTTCAGAGCTCTTGATGTCATTTGCTTACCTGTAAACTTTTGGTTCCACCTGTTGCCATTTATTTACAAAGTAAATGCTTTATTTGTCCATCAGTAGTTAGTCATAATAAAATATAAGTGAAACCTACACTTAGAAAAATTTTTTTCAAAGATGGCCTGATAGATTAGGAGTTGAAAGGAGTAAGCCTGACCTTGCGTTACATATTTCTAAGATGGTAATCCCAATTGTGCCCTGCCTAGAACACATGTTAGTATGTGACACAGGGCAGTTTCACTCCTTTTAAAGTTCAGGTGTGCTATTTATCTAAAAGGGGAAGGTGGTAACCCAACTCAGAGATTTCCAAATAAGGAGACTGTCCATTTTATTCATTTGTAACTATGTAGCTATTGGCATAAGTATCAAGGTTGTATTGGTTACTATTTACCTTGTACCTCTTAAATACAATGTATTTGTGCTTTGCCACATTGGAAGCAGGAAGTCTTTGCTGTTGAACAAGTGGAGCATAACAAAAATTTCTGGCCTGTTTCTCCCTCTTAGAAGTCTTTACCAATTTTTAAAAATGACAATTGATGAATCAAATTCAACCAATAAGTTTTTATTTAATATATGAAACTTATGAAACCTGGGCCCTGTCTTCAAGTAGTTCTAATCTAGCCGGTGAATGATAGTGAGCCGTCTCTTCAAACAGCCTTGAAATACTGGTTGTAAGGCCTTACTGCTGAATTTTCATATGAGCACGTTCGGGTGTATCAGTTAAATATTTTTATTTCATTTTGGTTAAGTGAAAAGTATCAACCTAGGTGCTTTTATGAAAAGAAAGTGTATTTTTGTGTGGAAAAGAGATCATGATCCAGAGTGTGACAAAGACATGGCTTGTGATGAGCAGAGAGAATAACAACTTTTGAGCAGTTTGGGAAATGCAGGGGTCTGCAGGTGATTCGGGTCTAGCATCAATGTTTTGCTTCCTGTTCTTAATTCCAAGTGTTCTTTGGTGATGTTGAATAATCCTCTGTTGTCCTTTCGCTTTATAAAAAAGAGGCCTTGTAGAGTGGGGGTAGAGGTGTACCTGAAAGGGCCAAGAAAAATAATATATGGCATCTTCATCTGTTACACCTGTTCTTACTTGAAGCTGAGCAGACGGGAAAGGGAGGATTTCAATGGTCCTGTTGAGCGGGTAACAGTGTCTTTTTATTTTCAAAGCTACCTTAAAACTATACCCAACAATTTACTCAAGGCCTCTGGAAGTATCGGTCAACTCATACCCCTCGGGACTGTTAGATATTCCTAGGTAGACTTCTTTTCTCAAACGTCCCAAGTTAGAAGTCAAAGAGAGTTAAAGTTGGAAGACAGTTCGGGATTACTTTGCAGATCTGGGTTTACTGGCCTTGCGGGTCTGTGTGCCATCCAAGGTCAGCACCATGTCTTTGCCTGATTACCTGGCTATCCTGTTGGCTTGGGCACGTGGTGGGCCACACCAACCCGCATGGACCGAACATTTATTGAATGAATGAATGAATGAATGAATGAATTGTACCCAAGCAGATACACTCCGGGCAGCAAGGGACCCAACCAAGATCCCAGGAAAAGTGGGCCGGAGTCAAGTGGTTGAAAGTTTAGTGTCCCTGCCCTTTTCTACTACATCCTAGTGTAGGGATGAGAGAGGGGGCGGGACACTTTAAACTTTTGAAACAATCCTGAAACAAGTTCATGTTCAGTAAACTACTTTTCCCTCTGTTTCAGGGTCCCTGCGGCGCCCAGGCCGGGCCACCACCTCTCCCACCTGGGAGGACGTCCGATGCACAGACTCCAGAACTCTCGCCTCTGTTCCTTGACTCTCCTGTCGCCGGCGCGCTGCCTGCCGCCCGATTCTTCTATCAATACTAGTTTTGCGCGCCCATCGTACTTTTCTTATCAGAAGATCTGAAACTCTGTCTGGGAGTCGCCATTAATTAGAATTAAGCTTGCCGACACCTACCTCCGCGGGCACGCGCCGCCGGGAGGGAGGGGTGGGTGGCCGTCCCGCGTGCACTAACCGGGAAACCGGAGGTAAGGAGGCGCGCAGCAGGGGTAAGCGCCGCCCAGGGCTACACCACTCACCGAAAATTGGGAGGCAGGTCTGGGAGGCGGGGTCGAGAGCCCACCGTCTTGGGCGCGCTCGTGCCCCCCACCACGGCGCTCCTCGCGCCCCCTGACCACACCCACATTGTCCCCGCACCGGCCCACACCCCTAGCATGCGCGGCGGCCCATTTGGTTGCGTCCTCGATGGGCCGATTTTTTGCGCTTCCCCTTCGGTTTATAGGGGCCGCTGCGGTGGGTCGGTCCTCTGAAGAGGCTGGGGCGTCATCGGGCCGGTTAGAAGCTCTGTTCCCCGGCAGGGACACTCAGTCGCGTCGGCACCGCGGAGCGGGCTGCGTCTGGTGGCCGGCCCGGCACGGCGCTCCTTCGTTCTCTGGCTCTCTGGCTCGGGGCTGCGGCACCGCGGCTGGAGAGAACTCTTGTCCCGGCGCGGGGCAGCGGCGGGCGGCCGGCAGGCAGGCAGGCACTGCCTTGCGTGTGAGTGCACCTCACTCACATGTAAGTCGAGGGGCGCCAGGGCTTCCCGCGGAAGTGCAAGTCGTCCAGCGCGGGCAAGAGCCACCGGGACCGGGACGGGGCAGCGGCGCCCTGCGCTGCTGTCCTGCCCTGTGCCTCCCGGGCACCCCTCAATTCTCTCTCTTTTCTCTTTTCTCTTTTCCATTGGCGTGCCCAACAGCCTAACCAAGGAGCGCCTGAGGGTAACAGCAAACTCGTGCCATCGCGCCTTTTCACTTTTCTTTTTTGAGTTGTTTGACATTTCTTGGTGTTTTTGGTTTCTTGTTGTTGTTGGGTGCTTTTGGTGTGTTCTCACCCCTTTTTCGTTTGCTCATCCTTTTTGGCGCTAACTCTTAGGCAGCCAGCCCAGCAGCCCAAGCCGGGGCAGCCGCGCTCCACGGCCCCGGGGCAGCGCAGCAGGACTTAAGCTGAGACCCCGGACACGGGGCGCACAGGGGCTGGACAGCCCAAGCCCGGGGACAAGCAGGGTACCCAAGCCAGGCGGGAGCCGGGCTCCCCGAGGTGGTGGAGCCACCATGCTGAAGATGGCCAAGAGGCTCCGAGCCCGGGTGGCGGACAGTGAGAGGAAGACGGCCGCGGCGGCTGCCGATATAGCTGCCGAAGCTGCCCTGGCGGCTGCGGCGTTGGCAGAGCCGAGAGAGCCGCTCGCCGCAAAGCCCCCGACGCCACCCAAGAGCGCGGGGCGGCACGGGATCTCCGAGAAGCAGCGCAAGAAGCTAGAGAAGAAGCTGCTGGAGCAGAGGAAAAAGGAGGAGAAGCAGCTAGAGAAGGAGAGAAAGAAGCTGGAGAAGATGCTGAAGAAGACCAAGCTGTCGGACGCCCCGGAGAAGGCCCGACGCGCCGAAGCCGCCGCCGCCGCCTTCGCGGCCACCTTCGACGACATGGGTGCCGCGCAGGGCGCCGCCGCGTTCGGCGAGGGCGCCGCCGGCGAGGGCACGAGCAGGGCCTGGGCTCAGTGGGAAGCGGACGAGGATGACGAGGACGACGACGACTACTATGCATTGCCTCATGTGCGGGGCATCGTGTGGCGACCCAGGTCGCTCAAGGCCGGAATACTGAGGGCCCAGCTGCCCCTCGTGGTGTTCCTGTTCTTCTCCGTGCGCAGCCCCTCGTGGGTGCTCAACTTAATGCTGCAGAGGCGCACGGAGCCGGGCCGTGGCTGTGGCTTCTTGTTCGGGGCGACCTGCTGCCTCCAAATGTTCCTGGGCTGCGCCTTCTTCAGCTTTTGGAGCACCCGCGCCCGGCGCAGAGGCATCTGCCAGGGTCGCTCTGGGGCCAGGGGCGCCTTTGGCTCGGCCCCTGGGGCCCAGCGCCACTGGCGCCGGGATCTGTACATGTAGACAGACCCCCCACCCCCCCCTCCCCACCCCCCCACCACCAGACACCACCATCGCTGTGTAATGTGGAGTTTTATTAGTATTTGTGTGTGTGTGTGGACACATTTTCCTTTTCGGTTGCTCTGTACTTTGGTTCGTGCTCGCCTCGCTTTTTCCACACTCTGCTTTCTGGCTTGCTCTGTCTCTCTCTTTTCAAAAATTTTCCTAAGTCCGGGCGCACACTCCCTCCCTCCCCTTCCGCCCACCCCGGTCCCTTGGCGGCGCCCGCGGGAGGAGGGGGGAGCGAGGCTTCGGGGGCCGCTGGGCTACGCGGCCCGGGGGGTGGAGCGTTGGCGTCGTGCGAGGGGTCGTCACTGGTGCGGAGACGCCCCCTTTCCCCTCTCGGCCCGGCCCGACTTGGGCCTGAGCCCGGGGGGCGGGGGGGCGTCTCCCAGCCCGTCCCGTCCTGGGCCGGGAGCCGGCGGAGGGACCCCCCTTCCCGGGCACCCCGGGGGGACGCCTCCCTCCGCCGGCTCCCGCCCTCCCCGCCGCCGCCGCGGCTGCGGCGGCTGCTCCTCATCCCCTCCTCCTCCTCCTCCTTCCACCCCCCTCGCCGCCGCCGCCTCCTCCTCCCCCCGCCTCCCCCCGCCCGCCGCGGCGCTTTTTGGGTCGGGGCGGCGACGGGGGCCCGGGCCGAGGCAATAAGAGCGGCAGCGGCGGCAGCGGCGGCAGCAGCTCCCGCAGCTCCTGCTCTGGTCCGCCTCGGCCCGGCGGCCATCAGTCCCCTCGGCTTCGGCTCGAGGGGCGGGGAGCTGCGCGCGCCCCTCGGTCCGACCGCCACCGGCCTCCCCTCCGCGCCCCGCGGTCCCCAGTCCTCCCCGCGCCCGGCCCGCCCGCCCGGCGCTGCCCCGGCCCTCCCGGCCCGCTTGAGGCCGCCCGCGCCCGCCGCAGCCGCCCGGCCGCGCCCCGCCGCCGCCATGGGCTGTCTCGGAAACAGTAAGACCGAGGACCAGCGCAACGAGGAGAAGGCGCAGCGCGAGGCCAACAAAAAGATCGAGAAACAGCTGCAGAAGGACAAGCAGGTCTACCGGGCCACGCACCGCCTGCTGCTGCTGGGTAAGGGCGGGGCGGGGGCGCCGGGCCGGGCCGGGCCGGGCCCGGAGGGGCGCCCTGCAGGCCGCGCGCGCCGAGCCCACCCTCCGCCTCGGGCGCGCGCTCCCGAGCCCGCTGCCCGCTCGCGGGCTCTGTCTGTGGGGGGCGAGGCCGGAAGGGGGACCCCGGGGCGCCAATTTGGCCGGGTGGGGGCTCAAAATGGGGCGGAGGGCCGTGGGGACGCGGGCGTGGGTCCCCCTGCCCGGCCCGCCCGCTCTCGTGTGTGTCCCTCTCTCTCTCTCTCGCTCTCCCCTCGCTCTTTTCTCTCTCTCTCTTTCCTCGAGGCCTACACGACGCCAGGGGTTTGAGTGTGTGCTGGGGAGGGGGAGGGGAGGCCCACGGGGCTCCGGAGACTGCGACAAAAAGAGGGTTTCGGGGACAGGAAATGGGGTGGCGGGCCGAGGGAGGGGGACCCGCCTCCTTGGGGTGTGTGATTTATTGGGAGAGGGAAAGGGGGAAGAAAGAGGGGCGAAAAGAGGAGGGGGTGACGCTGGGGGCGCCGTGGTGGCGGAGGGGCCTCGCCAAAGGAAGGCTTTGGCTAGGGAAGTGGCCGAGGAGAGTGGGGGGGCGGGTGACATCAGCCCCTCGGAAAGGCTTGGAGCCGTAAAGGTGGTGCAGTGGGGGGGAGGGGGCGCGAGCGAGTCGTGGCGCCTGAGGGGGGGAGGGCGGCAGCCTCTGGGCGCGACTTGGTGCGTTTCGGGCAGGACGGACCGTGCGCGGAGCAGACGTGTCCCGGGCCAGGCCGGGCCGTGGAAGAAAGAGGAGAGTCGAATAAAATACAGACCCCCCCCAACACAAAAATGCATACAGTTGGTACCAAAAGTGCCCAGTGAAGCCAAATGACACGTCATTTTACAGTGTGACCTTTTTTTCCCCTTCCAGACTTGCAGGCTTTTGAAAAGCAAAGAAGAGAATTAATTGTAGCAGCTGCCCCCCAGCAGCGGCCCCCGCCTCATTTTAATAAACCATTAAAAAACACACATTTTCCTTCTGGTTGGCCACATTGCGAGTGCTTTATAAAAAACGAAAAAACAAAGATATTCACAAATCATATAAAACTGGAAAATGACATTTGTCTGTAAATGGCTTCTTGGTCTGGAAATGGTGTGGTTTGTTTGTTTGTTTGTTTTTTTGGTGCTTTTCAAGGTGGGGGGGTGAGAGCGCTCTAAGGAGAAGACTTTTATTCCAGGTGGAGGAGATGAAAAGACATTAATTAGTTGTTTGTCAAGTGACATTTGGTTGTTTGGTTTTTGGTTTTTCTTTTTTGGTTGTGATTTTTCCTCTTTGACCAAAAAAATGTTAAAGGAGATGGCTTTCCTCCTTTTTTCTTTAAGGTGCTGCTTTGGGAAAAAATAAAAGCAGCATAAAAAATTGTTGAAATGACCAAAAAAATTACAAGCATTAATTAGCATGGAAGTTTTCCACTTCCTTGGTAATTTGGCTATCTGAATAAATTTGTCAGTTTACTAGGTTAAGACCTAGTTCATGGTCACTATTTCAACAAAACAACTTGATTATAAGGAATAAAATGTAAAAGGCTGTTTTTTTTCTTTGGTGGTGTTTGGTTTGCTCTTTTTGGATGGGTCACGTCTTTGTTCTCCCGGGTCCAGATTTATAAAAGCAGAAAATAATTAAGTGAAAATAAGTGTCTTTGGTGTTTATGCATTTGCAAATTCAGTTATTAAATGGTACATATATTGAAGTCTCATCTAAAACTTTTTAAGGCAGAATTATGTGAATATTAATATGCATGGGACTTGATTTCAAAGTATAAATCTGGAAAAGTCTAGAATATTTCCCATGAATGCTATCTTGCTATTTGAATACTAATTTAAGTGTGATGCTAATGGTACCTTAAATTTCTAACACCTTTTGTGCAGTAATTACAAAGTCTCCACTTAATTTGAGACTGTTACTCTGAACACACCTGGCATCACTGTGGGATAATCTTTTTAAGTGTCTTAGTCTATATGGCTGCATTTTTATCATGATTTATTGACAGCCTCTGGCAGAAAAATCTGTAGCCCAAGCCAGTGACACAACATTTTGCTTTTTTAAAATGGTGATTCTCACCAAATAATGCCTCCCCCCAAAAGAGGAAACATAATAACACCCTAAATCCTTTTTACTCCATCTTAATTTAATGGCATAAAAATTAAGTGAATTAGAGAACCCTAAAAAATCATACAATAATTTTTCAGCCACATTTCATAAATGTGGAAACTGAGGCACAGATCTGTTTGTGCCTGTAAAAGATAGTGTTGCACATTTTAACACTTCCAACATTAAAATATTGGAGATCCTGATTAATATTATTAATTCTCTTCATGGAATCTCTTAATAGTGCCTTTTATATTTTAATTTAGGCTCATTAAGATAGAGTGTTTGCTTTGAAATCAATGTTTCTGTGGAAACTAATTTTAACTTTTACAGATATTGATTACAGCCTTGAGAAAAGGCAAGCAAGGGAGGAATGCTGTGCTATCTGGTCATTAAAACAAAACAATTAATACAATTAAAAGTAAAAAAAAGGGGGGGGGGTAAAAACCAAACAGATTTGTGTGGGAGGAGGGCAAAAAACTGTTCACACAAGGATTATTTGTTGGAGAGAGTGCATTGCAAAAACCAAAATGCAAAATAGCAGCAATCCTCCCTCTAGCTTGATGGAAATGTTTGTTTTTCCCATAAATGTGTACATATATATATATTTTTTTTAACAAATGAAAGGTGATTTAAAATGGAGGCATGTGTTCCTTCATATTTTTCTAGTTGGGAAGGACTTGGGATCTTTCAAATTTAGTGGATCCCAGGAATATTTTTCCTTATGATTTAAGTCTTGTCCTTTTATTACTCCTTACTGTTGTTGCAGGTTACTAATATTAATGCTAATACAGTCTCAAGCACTGTATTAGATATTAAAATGTGGTTTTTCAGAAGATGACAGATAATTGATATTCTTCCATTTTCCTCTGCAACATGGCTGTTGTATCCAGAGGGAATTTAACTTTAGAAAGATACAGTTTGCGAGGAAAGGGGGGTGGACAAGTAGATAAAATATAATATTGTGGTTTATGGGGTGGATTTTTAAGTAGCCCAAGGGGTGGGAAACCTGCACAAAACCTGCAGTTTGAAAATGTTTAGGAGGGAAGTGCTGCATCAATACGTGATGTGGAGGAGCCTGCAGTGTCTGTGTGCTGTTTGTGAGTCCTGGGTATTTTAACCATGAAACAACACCTGACAACTAGTAGTTATCTGGCTACATACACTCATGTGTACATGTTACCAGTGACTGCTCGTTTATCAAGAATTCAGTTTCACAGTTTTAACTTCAGTTTTCTTGTTTCCCCCTCAAATGACAAAATTGTGTCATTCCTTCTCTTTGCCCCTTTCCTTTGCCACCCCACAGTTTTTTAAACACCCAAAAGGGGGAGAAAAAAAAACCCACTTAAAAACAGCAAAATATTTAACTCTTGCTGTTAATCTGATGGTGAAATACCGCAGGTAGACACCGAGTTGGATATTTATTTCATTTTCTGTGCGTCGAAATGTCAAGGAAAATTGCAAGTCTGTTGTGTTTGTTTTTTGTGTGTTGCTTCTATGGAAAAACAACAACAACAACAACAACAAACAGCGGTCCTTTCCCTGCCCAAAGTGTGTAACAAGCCTGCTTCATAACCTGAGACTTACTTTCATTTTCTAGGTGCTGGAGAATCTGGTAAAAGCACGATTGTGAAGCAAATGAGGATCCTGCATGTTAATGGGTTTAATGGAGAGTAAGTGTCAAATCTGCGGAAAGGGCACGTACTAAGGGCCACAAACTTTATACTAACCTTTAGGGAGTGTAGGTAGGTTTTGAGGGCTGGGCAGCCAATTTTCACTTAATTTCTTCCTAATTTACATATTAGAAAACTCTGGTAAGACGACATTGGGGCTTCCCCCCCACACACACAATCTTAGGCGCAACAAATAATAACAATATTAATAAAGCACCAGTGTTTGTGTAAAACATTTCCCTATCCCAGGAAAATAGTGCCTGGTTGCAGAGGACACTTAAGAGTACTTGGCCCTGTGACAGCCTCACTGAGGCTAGGTCCTCTGTCGCAGCCTCCCAGATTTTGGTGCAGTGAGTCTTCAACATGGCTGTCAGGGCCGTGGCCACCCCCTTGCCTGGCCCATGCTGACCACTGCAGAGGCCCCCCCCCCCCCAGCAGATTTCAATGTAATGGACCAAAGCAGGGGTTTGAAACTATTAGGGAAACATTGTTTCAATGATATTCTCACATTGGAAGTGGCAGCCCTTGTTTACAATTCTTTTTTTTTTTTTTGCCCCCTTTTGAATCATGATTATGGGTAAATTGTTTCCATTTTTAAAAAAAATCAGTATCCCTGCCTAAAGAAATGAAAAGGAAACATGTAAATGATGGGAAAACTGGAGATTAGGTACTTCCGGCCGTATCCAGGAGCAGTTTTGCCTTTGAAAAGTCCTTCCAAGCATCGTGGTATAGGACAACGTGGCAATACTGCAGTGAGAGAATAAAGATTTAAAAAAAGAGAGAAAGACAGCTTATGTTAGAGGTGTGAGAGATGGGGTCCTGCTTGCCATGAAGAATGCAAACGGAGCATTCAGTAAATCAGGGAATTCACTTTTGTCCCCAGGCTCAAGATGGGGCCGTTGTAACAAAATGTGTAAAACAGAAAAAAACTAAGTTTACCAGCCTGTTTTCACCAGTGTGAAAGGGGTTAATCTCACTAGATTCACAAGCAACTGGAGGCGCTAGTTTGCAATTACTAGCTGGTTAGCAATCTTACTCCCTTTCTTAAACCTGGATCCAGTTGGAAATTTACCCTCAGTTGCGCATGGTTTAATTCAATTATAAACCCCAAAACAAAAAGCTGCTTGCTATTGCTTACTACGCACTAACCACTAGGGAAACAAAGGTAAATTTTATCACCTTTCAGGACATGGAAGGCAGCTCTTTATGGAAAATTCTAGAATTTGTTAGATCAGGTAATCGGGGGTTAGAAAAAGATGACATCACCAGTACAAATGGTCATTTTAGTTTAGGATGCTTTTTATAGTTTAGCTGTGAACCCAGAAAGATTGGTTGTTATGCAGAAAAACGGGAGAGTTTACCAATTTTATTTATGGTGACTCTCAATGAGTTAATCAGTGTGCACACAGATGCTGTTAAGTCAGTCACCTTCACTTGTCACAAACCAATTCTGAAATTCTTAATTCTTTATATTTAGTGCCAGAGGAGAAAATAAACACCATTCACATAGGTTGAGCTAAGCTAATCAATTACAAAATCATGTAGCAGGTTTAGCTATTATGCCCTTCCACCTTCAAGGAGAAATTCCTACTATTTATGAAGATCAGGTTTGGGGTTTTTTTGTTTTGGGGGTTTTTTTGGGTGGTAGTGGGGGGGGGTCTTTTAATTTTTCTGCTGCATCACAGTCCAGACATAGTTTTAATTGATGACAATTTATAGAGAACAATTATTTATAAATAAAACATCTTACAATTTCCTCTACTGCAAGAAGGGAGGTCATTAATTTTATACCAGGAACTCATGGGCAAAATCACCTATGCCTTTGCGTTTTCATATGCAACATTGTGAAGATTCTGACCTGGGAGCCTCATGCGCTGCCATATTCTCAAAAGAATTGTGAGATAAATCACTGTTTTGTCTCCCTAATGCATGTACATTTAGTGAAAGCACAAGAAAATAATTATCTGTCCCTCCTGGATCGGACCAGAGTCTCGAGAGGGCTCTGTTAATACTGCAGCAAAGGTGTGGAACTTTTCCCCCTATGGCCTGCAGTCTCCATAGACATTCCAATTTAGCCAGAAAGGCCACCTAAGAATTAACGACCTAAGAATTAACGGGAAGATTGCGCGCGAATTGTTGCATTTGCTTTTGGCTGATTGTTTAGGGATGTAGACAGGCTTTGTGGGGTGTGTATGAAATTGCGGTGCCTTGCAGATTAGGTGAGCTTTCAATCTCTCTTTAAAAGGGGCGGCGAAGAGGACGCACAGGCTGCAAGGAGCAACAGCGAAGGGTAGGCACATTCAAAAAAAGGAAAATTTTTTAAGAAAACAAACATGAAGATCATACTGGGAAACTGAGGACAGAGACCTGGGAAGAAAATGAAAATCATTTGCGGGGGGGGGGGTGGGGGGGCATCAGCCATATTGTTATACATTTGCAAATAACATATAAACAATCTCTTAACATTTTGGAGCAAGTGAAGTGCAAAACAGTTTTTGGCCATGCTTAAAGTATAATTAGATCCAGCTGGGGGAACGTTATAGATTTCGGCTTTAGATGATCAGTTTAGGATTTTGAGAATTGATGTTTTTCCATATGGTTTCTATTTTCCCCCAGTTCTCCATTTGAACCAGCTACTTGTTTTTAAAACTATCTACTAAATTCCCAGTGGTTGGTCTGATTTTAAAATTTCAGACCTCTTGGGAAAAAAAAAAAATATATATATATATATTTCCCCTCTATTAAAATACGTAATGCGGCACCATCCTTAATTTTGAAAAATGCCTTGGCATCTTGGAGCAGGTCGTTGTTAAAAATTATCTGGAAAAGCCTCTGGCCTTTTAAAAATGATCAAATTTATTTTAATCCAAAGCACTTCACATTAGCTAGTGGATAAGGAAATTCACAACGGCATCCATTTTTTTTCCATTCATTATCAAATTATTTATTTTGCTTCCTGCATCCCACATCCATCACATACAAACATACATGCGCATGCCAGGTAACCATGCTAGCTCTGCTTGCATATATTCTGCATGAAGTGATTGGAGCAGCTATTTTTCATGAGAACATGCAGAGCCATTAACTTAGCCTAGGGCCTCTCAGAGAAACAGCTTCTGTGGCCAGGTGGGGAGGGGAGGGGAGAGGAGGGGCAAAGGATATTGGGTCGGGGACAAAGTGACTGACACATGTTTGTTCATCTGTTTCTTTTAGAATATTTTATCCCTAGATGATGGCTACAGTTTCTCCTCTTCCCGCCCTGTCCTATCACAATTTGCATGCTGGAATTGCCCGGGCTTAGGAACTTCTAATAAGAATACTATTCTGTTTTCTGGGGGAGGGGGGATGGGGCCCCTACTACCTGACCTTGAAAGAGATTGAAAAACAACAAAAGTGGAATGACATCTTTAATTGGCAAAAATGTAGTAGAACAGTTTTTAAAAAAATGGCTAATTGACAAGCTACTGTACCAAAAGTTGGCATTTGAGAGAGATGACAAGTCCTTCCTTATTCAGCATCCTGCTGTGTACTAGATGTTGTGCTACACCCTTGAACCCTACTAATACCTTGCCTGCACGTCTCTGTGACTCTGTTCTAAAGTAAATATAAGTATTAACATTCCTGATAAATAAAAACTCTCTGCATGTTTCAGCAATCCCTGTATCTTGAGTCTGTCTTCTGTCTTCCTTCTTTTGTCTGTCTTTTCCCACAAAAGCACAAAGATTAAGGTATAGACCTGAATGAAACTTAGTACAACATAGCTTTCCCTACCACTTAGTTAGCTAAAGGGGTGGGGGGCTCTTAAAATTTTAGCCCACCTAATCTGTTTTATACATGGGAGGGGGGAGGGGACCAGCAATATCCTAAAAGTACTTCCAGGCCCCATTTTTTAGTCAATCAGAATTCTAGCAATCGGCATATATTTTGCCTTTGTCAAGTAGTTTAGAGACATCTAAGGAATTTTCTCTGAATTTCACAATCAACGTTAAATTCATTAAGTGATAGTAAAAATGATGATAAACCTGCCAACCCCCAGTATAATATCTCCATCTACATAGTAATTGCTTCAATGGAAGAATTTTATGTTTTAGTATTACACACCCGAATTAGATTTTAGATTTCTATTTTAGCTGTTTTATACTTGATACACTCCCACACCTATTCACATACGTAGATGAATACTGAACACGTTCTCAAAATATCTGTATTTTAAGACTGGAAGTTTTCCAATTATACTACTACTACTTAGACCAAAATATCAAACTGAATGAAAAACTTGTTTCTGGAAATACTTTTCTCTTGCTCTATGCAGATCTGGGTATTTAGTACCCAAACATATCTAATTTTACTGTTGTGGAACCTTAAAACCAAAGGTTAATGGCTTTCATTACCAATGAAATGGAGCCTGTTTTTAATGAATGGGAATGGATTTGTCCTAGGGGGGTTTTAGGTAAATTCTGAATCCAAGAGTGAACATTAGGGGCAATCAAACACACGTCCTTTTAATCTCTAACATCTAAATAATTGATCTGAAACTATAATACCAAGGCTGGAAATTCTTAATTTCAGAAATGAGCTTCAATTCTGCATGTACAAAGCAGAATAGTCCCACAGGGTGGTCAGGAGACTCATCTTCTTGCAAGAATAGATGGTCCTTTAAGAGTCCAGGGGCCCAAGGCAGATTTCAGTTTTGTGCACAAGTTCCACACTTGGGGTCTGCAGCTTACCTCTGCCCATCTCTGCCCCTAGGTTCTCTGGACTTATAGCACTTAAATGGCCCTTGAGAGGATTTCTGGTGACATCTCCCCCCCCCCCACATCCCCCACCACTGATGAGTGTTCCTGGTAAACTCTGTGGGCCCCTTACTCCAAGATCAGTGTTACAAAAGGCCTGTTTAAGAGAAAGCCCCGATCCTACGAAAAGGGTGAGATGAGATCATTCAGAAAATGAGGGCCCACCCCTCAAATACACAAATATTTATTCAGAAAGAATAAAATGCTCAGGAAATATTAGCTATTACAATTCTTTGAAAAAGGAAAGACCAAGTTGGGCGGGGGGCGGGGTGAGGGCCTGTTGACAGGCATGTGCTTGACACCCCCTTCTCCCCCCACTGCATCACTAACCACCCCTTCAGGCTGCAGTTGCTATTAACCCCCCCTCTGCATTTCCTCTTTTCTATTGTGTTCCACTCCAGAGGGATTATTTAATTTCTCCCTCCATTCTATGACATGGCAAATTAACCAAGTGAATGCTTTGAAAATTGGGAATCTCAGAAGATTTTTAAAAACAAACCACAATGAAAAAGATAACTCTGTCCCTTCTTCCTCCGCCCCACCCCCACCCTGCACCCTGCCCCAGTTTCTGCCTCTGTGATGCAAGACCTTTCCCCTCTCTCAGCCTCAGTTTCCCCACCAGTGGGGCAGGAGTGCAGCGCCTGCCTTCTGCATGAGGATGCAGTCCCATCCCGGGCCTGACACGTCGTAGGCATGCTATGCATGTTGTTTCTCTTCCCCCCACTCTAACAAAGAGGGCAGGGTTTGGGCTGTGGGTGTGGCAAGATGTTCACTCCAAGCAAAAGGCCCAAGAATCTTCCTCGGCTGTGCCTCTAATGAAGGCTAATTTCTGAAAGACATGCAACATTGGATCAGTGTAATCTGGTGCAAAAATTAACATTCTGTCAGGGGTGCCCAGAGGCCAAAGGGCATGGCCTTTACCCATGGGACCAACGACTCTGAATATAGCTCACTGCATGAAGACCACATAGGCTAGCTATTCTATATATCTAGTTAAAAGAAAGAAACAAAACCCCTAACCTCTATTTAACAGAGGGACCTGACCCCACCCACCATCATAAGCACTTCTGGGGGTGGAATCTTTAATTTCATTCCTGTTCACATTGAGGGACCAATGTCTACGAACATTCCTAAACTAGGAATGTTGTTCACTGCTGCTAGCTGCAGTGCCCAGAACAGCATACACATAACGACTATTTAAATAAACAAACAAATAATAAAGCCACAAAGCCTTGAAATCTATAATTAAGTATTGTTAACACCACCACCTGCATTCACTGGTTCTCAGTATGCTAATTTAGCAACTGAGTGAATTCCAAGTCAAACCATAGGGCTGTTTTTCTCCCCACCCCCAATAGGATGCCAATAAGGGTCAGTGGAAACCTTTTAGGAAGTGTTAGTGTGTAGCGTGTGGGGGCTTCAAACCCATGGGCCCGCATATGAGATAGTAAATGGACTTTGCAACTTCTGGTACAGTAGCCTCAATTGTGATCACAATGCCAGTCTGCTAATCTGCCCCACTGGGTGTGTTCTCAGGACACATTCAGGAGGTTATGATTTGAAACCACCTTTATTCAGGTACTTCCAATCTCTGCACAGATCTGAACCCACCACTCCTTGAAGAACAGAATACTATGCTTTTTAGTTGGAATATCTTGATTAAAGCAACACTCCCAATGGACAGTATGCAATATGATTTTTTTTTCTTTTCAATCCCACTGCAGTGATAAGGCAGTCAAAGTGCAGGACATCAAAAACAACCTGAAGGAGGCCATTGAAGTACGTGCTACCTCCTTGCCCTTTCTGTCCTTTAGCCTCCCTCTCAGACAGTGCTGTCCCCTGACCGCTTTGCTAAATCACTTTCAGACCATTGTGGCCGCCATGAGCAACCTGGTGCCACCTGTGGAGCTGGCCAACCCCGAGAACCAGTTCAGAGTGGACTACATTCTGAGTGTGATGAACAAGCCGGACTTTGACTTTCCTCCTGTAAGCCGCACCCCTCTCTTGTGGCCTTAGCCCCGCCCACCTGAGCACCGATCACATAGGGACATCAGTGATAGCCCACACCCCGGCAGGTGTCCAAACCACACTTTGGGGCAAACACATTGATCCTTAGGAAAAAATTAATCTCGTGCATACCCTTAATGTTTAAAAAAAAAAAACAACTAATGATCATTAGGGCTTTGTTCAAGATGGATAATGAAAATTCTGTCACCCCTTGTAAATCTTGGCTTACCTTATCCTCAAAAATAAACAGCACCCTTTAATTCTACAATTCTTACTTTATTAGATTATAAATTTTTTATGAGGGAAAATGTCCTGAGCTGTGGCAGGCTTAATTATTCCCTCATCCACATCTTAGGACAAACAAAACTGCATGTTAAATATGGCACACAGGTACTAATTGTCCAGTTATTCCACTGAGAGCACCCAAGGGTACCTTGGGACTCTCACTTTAAAGATTTTTATGAGCATTAATTCATTAAATGGGCTCAAAATTCAGATTCACACCAAGTGTAGGTGACATAGTAAACTATGGTCCTAGAGTTCAAATGACAGTGTTCTTGATTTGTTGGAGCTCCGATCTTTCAACATGTTCTCTCATGTTCGTCTTCAGGAATTCTACGAGCATGCCAAGGTTCTGTGGCAGGATGAAGGAGTGCGCGCCTGCTATGAGCGCTCCAACGAGTACCAGCTGATCGACTGTGCCCAGTAGTAAGTACCCTTTCAGCACGTAAAGCAGGCAAACACGGAGAAAACAAAAAAACCTGCCACTCTTGCTTTTAAAGTCACTTCCTTTCACAGAGGCCAACCAGTTATCCTGCTTGCAGTTAGAAAGTTCTAGTCTGATTCATTTGTTTTATTAAGAAAAACTCTTAATTGCATTTTTTTAGTGCAGTGACATTATATTATATAAACATTTAATGCCTGTTAGAGCAAAATGATAATTACTTTCAGTAAAGTGATGCTTATACTTAGCTTGATGTAATTAATTGAATTGACCTCCAGACATTTAGGGAAACAGGGCAGCTCTCCCACTTGGGATAATGTAAAAGTATTACATTTTACTGCAGTAATTTAAAAACATGACAAACAGGAACGGGGAGGACAAAAACATGCTTCCCCTCCTTGGTAGCTAACTGCTTTGCTGATTCTGCTGTCGGGTGACCGTAGTAGCTGCCATAGTCCAATATTATTAGATTAGTGAATCTAGATGGAGTGGAGTTTTGTGTTGTCTTGACTTTTGAACTCTATTTCATATCATTTATTCCTTCACACCGGGTCTTGATTCAAGGATGGTAAGTGGTCGGTGGATTTTAAATCCTAAACTGAACACCTAAACAACACAGCACAGTGGTGGGGTTATTTTCAAGTAAAACAGATTACCTGAGAGGATGACAGGTTAAGGGCTAGCCAGAGCGATGTGAAAGACATCTTTCTCCAAAGTCCTATAGACAGATTTTACTGCACACCTCCACTTGATGCCTAAGCTGCTGCACCAGTTGCATGATACCTGCCTTGCCTTTCCCTGGGGGACCCTCCCTCCAGCCACAGCACCCTTCGTGGTCTCTCTTCCAGAGGACGTAATACCACATATCTGGAAAGTGGCCTTTTAAATAGTTTATGACCTCCCTCCACCCGCACATGATATAGCAGACATATGGTGGTCAGGGTTATAAAAAAATTTAAAGATACTTTTGTTTGCTGCTGCTGCACAAACGCACAAAGCAATCTCAGTGAGTGATATTCTGTAGTGGGGGTGTCTTTTGTGACTGGGGGAGGGGTAGGCAGTAGAGGTTTGGTGTTTTAGCTTTTCTTATTATAAGTAGCTGAAACTCTGAACCAATTTTGCTATAGAAAGTACTAACTAATCAGAACCAAGGTACCAGGCTGGCTCACAGACAGCTAAAATTGCATTAGTTAGTAGCCCCAAGCCTGAGGAACTGATTGCGAAAACCAGTTTAAAAAGTAGGAGGGAGGAAGAGGTAATAGCAGTCAAACAACAAACAAAAAGCAAGTTCTTTAAAATACTGTTTTCTACAGATTGCATAGGCTTGGGTCAGGGTGTGCGAAATCTGTCCATTTATCCTTCCCTTGCACTGCTTTCCCATAGGAAGTTCATTTGATTACTTTCAGTTGTCACATACATAGATATTTCATGGTTTAATATACAAGCAAACTTGTATATTTTTTCAAGGAACAGAAAAACAGTCCATCTTGGTCAGCCCCCACTCCTCCTTCAACAAAGTCCCTGATTTTCTGAAAAGTTTGATCTAAAAGCTGGAAGTGCTAATTATAGTAACGCAAAACAAATGGAAATCCTGGAATTGTTTGCATTTTGTATTTTGGATCCAAGTCAGAAGTTAAGTACAGGTACAAGATTAGGAGGGTTTAACCATCCCAGTTTTAAATGCTGGGGGTGGAATAACAAATTTATTAATTAACAGTAGTTGAGCCAGGTTTTGGGGGGCAAAGGTCATATTATTTAAAAGTTTTTTGGTTTTTTTTTTTTTTTTTATTAAGCAACACTTGATTACTCCTGAAACTAAAAGCTAAAAAGTGCACCATTTGCACAGATTATGAAAAGTTTTAAGGAAACTCAGAGAAAAAGAGAACAAAGTAGCTTAAAACTTTTAAAATGTCTTCCCTTATGGGATGGTTCAAACAGCCCTGCATTTGCAATGACCAGTATGTTTCTGGTTGAACTGCCTTTATGTTAAAGTTGAGATACTGGTACCGTGCCCATTTCTTAAGCTGCCTATTTTTATTTGTTGAGCTGGGGTTTGGCTGGCCCCACTCCAGATGTCTCTCTCACAAGATTTGGTGCTGATGAGCTATTTATAGAACTGTGGTTCTGTTGCCATGGCAACATGCTGGAGGCCAGGGTGGCTGGGGAGCTATTTCTGGCCTGGTGCTGTAATGTAAGATTGATTGGGCAAGTTAGTATATCCTCTAAGCCAGACTAACTCTGAACTGGTAAAAAGGAAGGGGGAAAAAAACTTACGGAATTTCTTTAAATAGACTTTTTTCCCTTTGTGATTTTTCTTTTTTGATTAGCCCACTTTAAAACAATTCCAAACTCTACCCCCCCCCCGAAAAAAATGGCTTTAACATTAATTTTCCATATTAATTAAATTACCCCACTCTTTTAAAAGTTAATTTTCCTGTGTGTCTAGTCAAGCAACACAAGCAAGATACTTTTTTAAACTAAAAGTTTAATATCTGGAGTGCTCTCTTTCATGGACCAAATAGAACGGAAGGGAACTCTGTGTTTGTTTCCTGCTCAGGGTGGTTAAGGGCAGGAAGGGCCTCTTTGTGCCAACCTCTTTTGTTCTCTTTAATCAATGAGATTCTTAAAAAGTAAAAAGGAAGGGATACAGATTCTCAGTAACTAAAACAATCCCTTTTGCCCTTGAGGGGAAAATCCTTGCTGCTCTCAAGTGTGCCACTCTACATGTTTTTTACAATTGAATGAGGTGGCATTAGACAATTTTCATACCATGTGCCATTTTAGTCAAGCAATTCAAAGTTTTGTCAGTCGTTATCAGACAGCACAGAATCTGATAGTTCTGCTTTGGGGTCCTCTCTCTACTGCTTGAGATGCACAAAAGTAAACTTTTAAAAAGAAGAACTTGAAGAACAAAGCTCCACCACTGCCCTGTGCTATGTGTGTAGTCTGGGTGCCCTGAGAATTCATAGATAGCTGCTAGACACGTTTCTAGTTCCCCAGTTCCTAAATTTATTTAAATTCTGTTTGCCCTAACCCCTTTAAGGCTAAGCTTTGAGTCATAAATGTAATCAATGTGCAAGCAAAAGTGCCATTGACTTAATGCTCTATAACTGTGGGACAGTCGTTTCCGTTTAGCCTGACCTTGTAGAGACACAAATAGTTGGCAAATAGATGTGCGTGCTCTGAACACCTCCATGTGTCTTTTTGTCCCAGCTTCCTGGACAAGATTGATATCATCAAGCAGGATGACTATGTGCCAACTGACCAGGTATGCAAAACTTCTCACAATCAGAGGACTCAGCCCCCTTGCCAAGCTTCTCAAGATTTTTGCTCTAGATTGGCAGTTATTCTTATTTCGATTGGTTTGTGTGAGAGCCATTGTCCTGAATTTTGTTTTAGGACCTGCTTCGCTGCCGTGTCCTGACTTCTGGAATCTTTGAGACCAAGTTCCAGGTGGACAAAGTCAACTTCCAGTAAGAGAATAAATAGTTCACTTCTTTATAAAATGGAGATAGTGGTTTCTTTTCTTTTTTTTTTTTTTTTAATTCTTATTTCAGCATATTGTGGGGGTACAAAAGTTTAGGTTATGTATATTGCCCTTGCCCCCCATGCCCCCGGGAGATAGTGGTTTCTTGATGTTCCCTCTGGCGGTTGGAGCGATGGCCCCTTTGATATAACCACGTGTCCTTCTTCCCCGCCAGCATGTTTGACGTGGGTGGCCAGCGCGACGAACGCCGCAAATGGATCCAGTGCTTCAACGGTAGGGATGCACTCGGCCTCGCTCTTAAAGCACATTTTGCTTTTGTGATCGTCAAGGACCATGTTAGCTTCTAACACTCATTGCTGTTGCTCTCTTGTGGCTAGATGTGACTGCAATCATTTTCGTGGTAGCCAGCAGCAGCTACAACATGGTCATTCGAGAGGACAACCAGACCAACCGCCTGCAGGAGGCTCTGAACCTCTTCAAGAGCATCTGGAACAACAGGTTTGTGGAGTAAAAACCCACCCCTGCCCTGGTTTGTCCTGTTAGCAAAAAAGGAGCTAGGGCGAGCGTCTGAAACCCGCCTCCATCCTTGCTAGATGGCTGCGCACGATCTCTGTGATTCTGTTCCTCAACAAGCAAGATCTGCTCGCTGAGAAAGTCCTTGCTGGGAAATCGAAGATTGAGGACTACTTTCCAGAGTTCGCGCGCTACACTACTCCTGAGGATGGTACGTGTGGCTTCTGTTTTTTGGTGGCTGCCCATTTAGGTGGTTCTTTCTCAAAAGGCTGGGCTGAAAACCCCCACCCCCTCCCACCACCAAACTTATAAAGGATTTTATAAGGGAAGCAAGAAAAAATTATTTCTATTTCTACTTCAGAGTCCTAAGAAGTTAGGGGGCTACAGTGATATTAGCACCCTAGATCTGCTCTAACCTTTAATTACCTTAAGTAATGAAATATTTCTATTTTTTACAGCTACTCCTGAGCCTGGAGAGGACCCACGCGTGACCCGGGCCAAGTACTTCATTCGTGATGAGTTTCTGGTGAGTAGAGCCTGTTCTTTACTTCCCTCTCTTGCTCCCCCCTCCCCACTTTATCCTATGGCTATAAACATAACTTAATGCTAAATTTGGGGATTGAACTATCCAGTTCTTCACCAATACCCAGTGTGAGTTTTAGCTGTGTGTACCCCTTCATTGGGTTTTGTCTTAATACAACACTCCTAGCTAGGCAACAGTCATCATCCCTGGTAGATGTCCCCATTGGTGACAGGGTGGTTCCTATGAGGGCATCACTGACCCATCCCGTGTTGTGTCCCCACAGAGAATCAGCACTGCCAGCGGGGACGGGCGCCACTACTGCTACCCTCACTTTACCTGCGCCGTGGACACCGAAAACATCCGCCGTGTCTTCAACGATTGCCGCGACATCATCCAGCGCATGCATCTTCGTCAGTATGAGCTGCTCTAAAAAGGGAACATCCAAATTTAATTAAAGCCTTAAGCACAATTAATGAAAATTAAAACGTAATTGTACAAGCAGTTAATCACCCACCATAGGGCATGATTAACAAAGCAACCTTTCCTTTCCCCACTGATTGTTCAAAACCCCATTTTCCTTCAAAAACCCCCATTTTCCTTCAAAAACCCCCATTTTCCTTCAAAACCCCCCATTTTCCTTCAGCTTGCTTAGATGTTTCCAAATTTAGAAAGCTTAAGGCGGCCTACAGAAAAAGAAAAGGCCACAACAGTTCCCTCTCACTTTCAGTAAAAGATTAAAATAACAGCAGCAAACAGAAATAAATAAATGAAATAAATGAAATAAATAAATATTGTGTTGTGCAGCATTAAAAAAATCAAAATAAAAATTAAATGTGAGCAAAAAGTGATGTGACTCTTGTGAATTATTCGCGGCTCAGAGCAAATAAGGTGGGAGGCCCCAAGTTGAGGTACAAGCCTCAAGGTGAAAATCTCACCACTACATATTTTCGGGTGACCCAGTCTTTAGGTTTCTTAAAACAATTTGCAGAAAATATGAAAAGTCCACTTATCCTCCTTCTAACTAAACCTTTACCCCGTAGTAAACCATTATGCCCTACCCTAGTTAATTCCACATTTTAATCGTTGCTGCCCTATCCAAAGATTCTACCAACTTACACTGTTACCTCATCACGTGGTTTGCCTGTTTACGCAGTCTCCCCCCCAAAAGGTGTATTTTTTACAATAAGGACTAAATTATGTGGTGGGAAAGTGGGGTTATTAAAGAAATGGTGTTGAAACCACTGGTTAGCCATTTGGGACAAATGGAAGCATTCCACATCAATCACACACATGTAAATAAAAGGGGTAGTTTTTAAAAAGTGACTTCACAATTAAAATCTGGGGTTTATAGACTTCTATACAGCATGACAATAATACCTAAAGACCATAAAGAGGAAAAGTAACTATATAAAAATGAAAATCACATATAAAAAATGAATGGGGGAGAGGTTTGAGTTGGGTAAAATTCTAACAAAGGGTTGACTCATAAGCAAAGAGTTCTTAAGAATCAATAAGCAAAACCAGAAAAATGGGTAAAATATATAAACATGCAACTTAAAAAATACAAGTAGCTAACAAACGTTTGGGAAAATGTGGAACGTCACTCATAATGAAATACAAATAAACTTTCATGATAATGGGGGGTGGGAGGTGAAGGGTGGGGGGTGGGGGTGGGGGTAGTGGTTGGTACTCATGGGCCCTGTATCAAACACAATGAGGCCAGATTTGCAGTGGGCCTTGGATGGGGTCCACACAGGCTCCCTAGTCTTTCACCTCCAGGTTTATCCTGCCAGCTTGTGTCACCCATGGTGTTGGCTCCCTGAGAGGGTGGAAGGAAGGGGCCTATACTGCCCCTAGCATTACCCTCAGCCTCAACCTCTGTGCCCTCTAAAATTGGCCAAATGGGACATCAAGTTCATTCTGTAATCCAGGCCCCAAATCCATTTCCTGGCCTATTTTCTACGTCAAGTTAATCCCAGCCAAATTAGTCACCCAGCATAGCCCACCAGGGGTGTGCAATAAGCCCCAAGGAGGGCAGAAAAAGCAGCAAAAACCTCCATCTCCGTAAACCTTTCCAAGATTTTGTACATAACATTCAGTCCACGTAACTGTTTGCTATGCAAATTTTAGTACAAAACCACCCCAAAGGCCCCCAAATAAACATATACTCCAAGTAAAAACTAAGGCTTGCTTGCTATGCAAATATAGCCAGAAGACCAGCCCACAAGTTCCCATAATCCTCCAAAGCACCCCAAAAAGCCCACAACTGAAACTTGTGCGGGGGGTCACAAGTGCAACCACAAGGCCCCAGTGTACCCCATGAACACTCACTCCTGTAAAGGCTGTTCTGAGTGGAAAATCAAGGTTGAAACCCATCCCCTAGCCCCTCCTCCAAGATAGCCACCTGTATGCCCCTCCTCCAAGATGGCCACCTGTATGCCCCTTCTCCAAGATAGCCACCTGTATGCCCCTCCTCCAAGATGGCCACCTGTATGCCCCTCCTCCAAGATAGCCACCTGTATGCCCCTCCTCCAAGATGGCCACCTGTATGCCCCTTCTCCAAGATGGCCACCTATATGCCCTTCTTCCAAGATGGCCACCTGTATGCCCCTTCTCCAAGATGGCCGCCTATATGCCCCTCCTCCAAGATGGCCACCTGTATGCCCCTCCTCCAAGATAGCCACCTGTATGCCCCTCCTCCAAGATGGCCACCTGTATGCCCCTCCTCCAAGATGGCCACCTGTATGCCCCTTCTCCAAGATGGCCACCTATATGCCCTTCTTCCAAGATGGCCACCTGTATGCCCCTTCTCCAAGATGGCCGCCTATATGCCCCTCCTCCAAGATGGCCACCTGTATGGCCCTCCTACATATAAATTCTGAAACCCTCTTTGCATAAACCACATAAGGTTATCACAGCTCTATTCACCTATCCACCAAAATTATCAAGCACAAAATTCCCGGGCCATAGAACAAGTTATACCAAGGAAAATGATGCCCCAGAACCCCACCTTGCTGGTCAGCACCGACAGAGACTTCATGGTATCTTCTAGAAGGGCCAGAAACATCAGTTATCAGGCACCTACCATGTGACAATCACCACCCAATGAGATAGATTAGGCTGTTGCCACCATTTTACCAACTAGTATCAGAGGCCCAGAGAGGCCTCAGAGACTTGGCCAGTAAGCAGGGAAGACAGGCTTCAGACTCAGGTAGCCAAAGCCCACCACTTGACCCCTACAGGATACTGTTGTCTTGAAAGATGCAGGAAAAAGAGAGAAAGGTCTCCCGGTGTTCTTTCCATGATGCCAGTTGCCCATGACCTATGACCCCGAGAGGAAATCCTTCAGGGCACCATGAGATTCCACACCCGAGTGTGTAGGTGGGGCTGTCTTCCATCAGGGTGGCCTTGGGTGTACCCCTGCTCCCTGCCAGGTCAGGGCCTTGTCCCCACCAGGCACTCGGTTGCATCTGAGACTTGCTTCTCTACCTTAGGACTCATCCGTTCCATTTAAAACATTTTTGTTTCCATTTTCCCTTTGATCCCGGTACCAAACCTAACTTTCATAGAGTTATTTTAAAACTAAACTTTAGGATCTTCAGAAAGAAAATGAAAATTGTGAAGAATTTCATCTAAGCCTTTTATTACAAGAAGCCATTAAAAAAATTTAAGCTGAATTTTAAATTTATTCAAATGCAAAACATTATTTTTCTAAAGGTAACAATTTGTACCACACTTGAATGTGTAAGCCCAGTGTAGATGACTATTCACTGATCTTTTGGAGATTGAAAATAATAATAAACAACTAGGCCCCTTCACAGTATGAGGAGGGCCTAGAATTGGGCAGAATTTTTGCCTACCTCCACTTTTATTTAATTGTGTGCAAAATTATACTAAAAGAAATGGCCACATCTGCATAGCCCTCTGCACACATCAATGGCATTCTCTTATTATAACGGTTTTCTTGGTTTTAGTCATCTTTGCGCTCAATAAATGTATACAGAGCAAGGACTCTATGCCAGTGGGAGTTCTGTTTTCATGGGGTTTATGTCCCAGCAGGGAAGACACATACTTAACAAATAAATAATTAAAAGCATTACAGATGGTGACAAAGTCTCCAAGACAATAAACAGGATGGAGGCAGTGGGGAATGGGAGATGTTTGAGGTGGGACTCCACTTTAGATAGAATAGCCTGGGAGGGCCTCCCTGAAGATGCACATTTTCTTATGAGGATGTGAAGGATGAGAAGAAGATAGCCATACAAGTACCAGTGGCTAACTTCAGTATTTTTTATTATTGTTAATTATTAAAACATAATGTTAACATTTATGGGGCACTTTATCATGTGCCAGGCACTGTCTAATACCTTTATGTGAATTATCTCATTTAATCCTTTCAAAATCCTATTAGCGTGTGCCCCATAAATAAGTCCCATCCCATTGTACAGATGTTAGTTCAGAAGTAAAAAAGGTAAAATTTTATCTATAACATTGTGAATAATTTATGCAAATTATGCTTTTAATAAGGGCTACACTAAAAAGTTCATTGCAATAAGCACTTAACTTGAGTAATTGCTACCCAGGTTCCTATTTTAGAGCTGGGTAACTGTGTCTCTAGGATAATCTTCTGGCATTTAAACATTCATATGCTGTGAACAGGGCTTTACCTATCTTATTTACTGTAGGAATGCATTCAGCTGCGAATAACAGAACCTTGACCCAGAGTGACACAGACATCTCACCAAGAATTCTGGAGGTAGGTGGTTCCTGGTGTTATTTCAGCAGCTCATCAATGGCAGGGCTGATGCCTTCATAATATTCTTGGCTTCTCTCTCATGGTTGCAAGATGGCATCACATCATAGCTGAAGGCAAAAGAAAGAGGAAAGAGCTAGCCCAGCCAAATCTCCTTTGTCAGTCTTTCTTCAGGGCCCTTCCATTCACTGTCACCATGTGAAATACACATAGATACCTAGAGAGCTAGATAAATAGCTAGACAGCTAGCTAGGCAGATACACAGATGAGTGTCCTTTCAATAACACTATTACACACACATACACACACACACACACACATACACATATACACGCAGGGATTTATAATTTCCTATTGCATGTACCTGGATGGAACATCTGAGAAAACATCCAGTGCTCGTAGTTTTAAGGATTAGAGAAGACTGGGGGAGGGGGAACTTTTCAAATGATAATAGGGTAATTTGCACAATTCTATGTAAGTAAATTTGAACACCTAGATAAAATAGATAATCTTCCAGAAAAATACTATTTACCAAATTTGACCCCTGTGGAGGCATAAAAAATCTAAGCAGACCAGTTACCATAGGAAAACTATACAGAGCACAGTGGGAGAACTCTATAACCAAAAGGCTCTAGACTCTTGTTGGAGTGGGACACTAATGATGAGAAGAAAATATGACGGAGGTTTCTGGGTGCTAGTAAATTTCTGTTTCTTGATCTAAATGCTGATTAAACAAATATATTCCATTTGAGAAAGTTCATTGAGCTGTACACTTAGGAGTTCTCACTTTTTAGTAAATGTATTACATTTTCAATTTTTTTTAAATGAAAAAAAGAAAAAAGGCACCAAACCCAGGTGGCTGCATAGGGGAATTCTACTAAATCTTTAAAGGTTGGATAATCCCAGCCAGGCATGGTGGCTCATGCCTGTAATCCCAGTGCTTTGGGAGGCCAAGGAAGGAGAATCACTTGAGGCCAGGAGTTTGAGAATAGCTTGGGCAACATACTGAGACCCCATCTCTACAAAAAATAAAGAAAATTAGCTGGGTATGGTATGGTGGCAGTTACTTGGGAGGCTCAGGTGGGAGGACTGCTTGAGCCCAGGAGTTCAAGGTTGCAGTGAGCTATGATCATGCTACTGCACTCCAGCTTGGGCAGCAGAGTGAGACCTCATCTCTAAAAAACAAAACAAAACAATAGTTGATTAATCCCAATGCTACTTATTATTATTCCAGAGCATAATAAAAGGAGAACTTTAAAATTATTTTTATAATATATAACATTTATTCTAAAATATGCCAAAGATTGTACCCCAAAACAAAATTACAGACTAATCTCACTTATGAATATCAATGTAAATATCTTAAAATGAAAGCAAACGGAATCTAATATTACATTTAAAAAAACACATCATGGCCAAATAAAATTTAGTCTAGGAATTCAAGGTTGGTTCAATATTAGCAAATATAGTAATATTTGCCAAAATTTAATAAGCATTCATATTTTAGAAATTCCATAAAATAGTACTTTCTTATATGACTATATATGCCATAAATCCATTATAATATACACAATACAATATATATTATATATAAAGAATCTCCCAAAATTAACATTTTAATGAATGAGGGACTTCTAAAAGCTTTTCCACTAATGTCAGGAACTAGAAACAAGACAGACAAGGATGCCTCATATCACCATACTCTTTATCATTGTATTGGATGTATAAGCTAATTCAATTAAACAAACAAAAGCAATTAGAGGCCTGAGAATTAGAGAGGAAGAAGTAAAACTATCTTTTATTGCAGGTGATATATTATAACTCCTCCCCAAAAATCCACAGGAAAATAATTACCAAAAAATGAGAGGATTTAGTAAAGAACTGGTTCTAAGATCAACATGCAGAAAATCAATAGCATGTGCAAGGTAAAACAATAAAGCTTTGAGAAGAAAATACAGGACACTGCTGCTGGGGTAGGGCCCACATGTTGCCTTTGATCAACATGTCTCTCAAATCTGGTTTAATTTGTAGGTTGCCCATCTCCTTTTCCTCCCCCTTACAATTTAGTTGTTGAAGAAACTGTGTTTTTATCCTCTGGAATCTTCCATACTCTAGATGTTGCTGATTGCATCCCCATAGTACAGATCTTCTGATTGAACCAACTATTTAAAAAAGTATTTTCAGGGAAATTTGAACAATGACTAGATATTTGACAATACTAAAAAAAAAAAAATAGTGTTAACTTTTTTATGTGTCATAGAAGTATAATTTTTTAAAGAGTTATCTTTTAAATGTTCACATTGAAACAAAATATTATAATATGATTTTCCAAAGTAATCCAATGAGGTGGGCATGGGGTGGGGGTAGAAGTTGGAGCAATGGTGTGCTGGCAATTGTTTAACAACAGGCTCTCCATGGGGGGTTGGGGGGAGCCTTGACTTGTAGTGTTTGCCAATTTCCATGGTGTAAATACTCCCACCACGATTGATTTCGAACTCCCAGCAGTATGGCATTGTATGTGGAGTTGGGAAGAGACACGCACAATCAGCTTTTGTCAGGCAGTGCAAGTCGGCACACCCCTGATGGGGGTAGAGCTAAGATTGGATATGAGTTGATTCTTGTTGAAACAGGATGATGAGTACATGGGGATTTGTTACACTATGCTAATTTTGTATATGTTTGATATTTTAATAAATTTAAAAATAAGAAAAAGAGAAAAATCCTAAATTTCAATATTAAATTTTTTAAACCTTCCAATGTTAGGGGTGGTAGCCATTGCAAATAATTATGAAAAGGAATTAAGTATAATCATATCAATGGTCCGTGAGAAACTAAACTAAAGTGATGATAATAGTAAGAACAACTATGTTATTGAGAGCCTACTACTTACTTGGCCTGGTGTAAGTGCTTCACAGGGGATAACTCAAGGTGCTGTTATTATTCTTGTTTTGCAGATGAGGAAGCCAAGGAGTAGGAAGTTGAACAACTTCCTTGGTTTAAGATCATGTAGCCAGTAAGTGGCAGACTCTGGATTTGAACCCAGGTAGTCAGGCTACAGAGCCTGCAATTTTAAACTCCAATCCAAGACACTTGATTCAAAAAAAACATCTGAAATTGAAAGATTGGAAAGAAACTCAGTGATGTTGCTGAGTGACAAATAATCCTGTTTAGTGGACCCTTCTTCCCAACCACAAATTTGTTGAATGCCTCCTTTGGACCAGTGCTAACCAAGACGCTGGTGCCCAGGATGGATTTGGCTGCATCCTAGTAGAGCAAGCTCCTATACCATGAGGGAAATCACATTTCCAAAATGGGATTTCACCTATATGGGGCTTGGTGAGGCAGGGGAGAAGGGGATGATCCATATAAGTTTCTGGGTTAGTCTTTTATTGCCACGATGTTCTAGTCATTTCTTTGCATACATCTGTTAGGAGTAATTTTTCTATATTTTAAGAACAAATGTTTTCATCTTTTGTCACAGCACAGATTATTTTACCCATGCAACAAGTATTTATTGGGCACTCACTATCCACCAAGCCCTGTACTAGGTGATACAGTGAAAAACACTCTCATTCTAGAGGGAGAATTGAGACAATGCAATGGTAACCAAATAAATAATCAAGATAATTCAGAGAGTCACAAGGTCTCCCTAAAGCAAGCTCAGGTGGTGTGGGGAGTCATCGCTCTGGAAGGTGTGAGTAAGAAGATCTCTTCCAGGAGGTAACATTTGAACTGAGACTCAAAAGGTGGGCAGAGAGCGAAAGTCCCAATGGATTTATCCACCATGAAAAGCTTCAGAAAAAACATTCCCAACACTACCAAATCCCAGATGACTTGGTCGCTGATGTCCATTTGATCTTCAAGAACTGTGAAAGTTTTAATGTGATATGTTAGCTTCCAACCTACAGAGTTCATTAGTTTTTGTTTGCTTGTTTTGGAGGAGGCAGTGGGCAAACACCCATGAGGAAGGCCCTGGGTGTACACCACATATTTCGAGCATGCATTTTAAGACACAAATACATTTTTGTGATTAAGGACTTTTATGTCTTGCTGCCTAGAGATCCTGGCATCTCAGATTCTTCCCTTTCCAAAGTTGGCGACACACGTTGTCGTGGGAGGGGTCAGGACTTGGAGTTGGAGGTAGAAGAGGGTGAATGTGGGTTGGGCTCAGATGTCAGAGTCTGGGATAAAAGGCGCTGCTGTCCCTGCAGAGCCCAGGGCAGTGCCTGGTACAAAGTTAATGTTCCGTGAAGAGTTGTACAGAGCCAACTGGGGAAACAGGAGGGCTGCTCAATAACTTTTCTCTTGAAATTGATGGACTCCGCAATGTGGCTCTTACAATAGTGAGTGGGTGAGTCTAGGACCCTCTGCCCCCAACCACCTGCAGTGCTCCTCACATACACACTTTGCCACTACAGAGGTGAAGTTCAAGTGTGAGAATTGAGATCAGCCACGAGAAAGAAGGGTCTATGAAGCAGAGACAAGAAGTGGTTCTTCTCTTTTCCCAAAAGGAGAGAAATAATTAAAGAAAAAAAATATTGTGACCCTGATCCAGAGGGTCAGGGTGCCTCAAAGGAAATAAAGAGTTTCCTTTGAATTGGGTTTCAGGGAAGGAGGACTTTGAGAAATGGAAAATTGTATGCAGGGTGGGGATTACCAAACAGCCCCTGGAGCAAAGGTTAAGAATGCTTTTGTGTTTTCTTATCATTTATTCCCTGATTGTCTAGCACTTGCGTTAGAGTTTTATAGATCATTAGCAAACCGGATCCTTGTAAAATGGTGGTAGCTGGCCAGTGAGGACATTCTAAACTATGTTCTTTAGGGTTTTATAATTCAATAGTGTTTAGCAAACATCTGAAGGGCCATTAAAAATCACAGTGCATTTGGTGAATCTGTCGTCATTCATTATCTCCCCGTTTCATCTTTCCTTCCCAATTGCAGCCTTTGATTGCAGGATTCAGAATGACAGCATTTTCCTAATGCCTCTTGAGATTGTAATGTCTTGGCCTCCCCCCGCCCCCAGAGTGTAAGGAACCCTTTAATCTCGTTTCATTTGGCTAATTGGTGCTAAAATTTTATCCTTAATTCCAAACCGAAAACTTTCTTAGTACCAGATCACTAATAGATTGGCCTTAGAATAAAAAAGCTATCCATCAGAGAAGTGGAGCCTCCCAATAAGAAATGGTAAAAGGTGGGGGAAAAACCAGACTGCAGGTATGCAAAGCTTTAAGGAAAGATTAAAGTTTACTTGCCATATCAAAGAAGGGAATTATTATCACTGGAATAGCTAGAATAATTCTCATTTGTCTCCAGGAATAAGAATCAAATGCAGAAATGACTCAATTTCACCAAAGAAAAGAGGCCTTTTCTTCATTAGTAATTGGAAATCTAAAAATTGACAAGTAATACAGGATAAATCCAAAGTAACAGTACATGACAACTAAGCATCAAACCTTCACCTGTAAAATTATAGCTCATTGTACAACAAATTGAGAAATTACCCTTTATGGAACCCTATAATTGCTTCCCTCCACAACCATAAACATTTTCATTATCTTCCTATAGAGGGTCAAATATTCTTATAACAGTTTCAGTAATAAATTGAAGTTGTAATAGTAGCTTATTATTTGCCTGAAGAGTCTTACCTTTATTAAGTAGTAATCGTGGTGGAGAAATCATCAATGTTCCTGATGTGTGTCTGCGACAATGTGAGTTATCTTCCCTGATTTTCAAGTCTCAATGAGACCTGATTCTTCAGAGACAGCACCTATGTTGAAAGGAAAAGCTCAGAGTCTTGTATTTCTGTCTATATACAAAAGGGTTTGTTTTGCACTTGCATACCTCTAAAAATTTAAATTATAAAGTCCTTTTTTTTCAATTAAAAAAAACCATAGAATTAGCTGATCAGCATACCTGATCAAGGTGAGTGCTCTTCCAGGGATAATTCAGGACGTCTTCTGAAATCCAAATCTTCACTGTAAGTGTTTAAATTCACTGGAGTTTTGAGAGTCAGTTTCTGTCAACACCCTCAAAATAAGCAATGCCAACAAATTTTCTTGTGCGTTTCACCAGAGCACTGGCTTTGCTGGAGCTGGTTTAACAGCCTGGCAACGCTTGGGGAAGGTTGTCATGTTGAGCATCACTTCTTGCTCACTTGGTTCTTCCAAAAATGATACTGATGCTTTTGATCTCCCTCCCCAGTGCTTGACATGCTGCTTGCAAAGTGAGAGATAAATAAAAGGTAGCAAACAGGATCCAGGCCACAGTGGGAGGGTTCACCACACAACGCAAAGGATGAGTATCATGGAATTTGTCAACATCTTGTCCATGTTAACAGGTCAAAAAGAAGACACGTTTGGCCGCTCGACAGGGGTTGAGAAGGCATTTAAGAGCACTGGTTCCTTTCTTGGTTTTGTTTTTGTTTTTAAGGGCCCTTGGCAAAATAGTAATAAAAGGATATTTCCTTAATGCATTTTGTGTGTCTGCTGATATATTATAGATCCGACAGCCAACAATATTCTTAATATTCTTGAAATCAGGAACAACAAAATGGTGCCCATTCTCACCACTGTTATTTTTGGTCTGCAAGTGCTGGTTAGTACAATTTTTAAAAATTGGAGTTAAAAATTTGAGAAAGTAGAAGATTATATTGTCATTATGTATGGATAACATGATTGTATAGCTTAGAAAAACCCCCAAAGAAAATTCACTGTGTACTATAATAAAAACCTAACAATTCCTGAGAGCCAAGGCACTGTTCTAAGTATTTTAATACTCACTACTGTAGAACTATAATAATAAAAAGTTAGCATTGATGGAATACTTACCATGTGCCAAGTACTGTTTAAGTACTTTGCCACTCATACGCTATATAACCATAACAATAAAATTTTATACATACTGTTTTTATTATGTGCCAGACCCTAGCAAAATACTTTAATACTTGTAACAATTGTAAGAGCTTTTCAATCCTATTTGTTATATTATATGATACCATAGTTAATATCATATTACTACATATACATTTCAATAATATAGTTAATATTATTCTCATGTAATACATATTAAATTGTATGTGATTTATATTATACTATATTACATTATCTATTTTAATTATATATTATAGATGATTAATTATTTTATATTATTACATATTTATGTATTTTGTGTATAATCATATACATATAAGGTGACAGTATATATTATATGTAATTTATGTATTATACTATATCATACTTTATTATATAAATGATACATTAATATACTATTAATATATTACTACATATTTATACTTATATATTTTATATCAGTTTATAATTATACATGTATAACTTGATATATTACATATTAAATTATATAATTTATACTGTTACATCTTATTTTATATTATAGATTAACACTGTTATCTTTTTATATTACTACATATTTACATACAGTGTATTTCATATAATAATTATACATATGTAAGGTGACATTACACATTACACATTCAATTATATAAAATTTGTATTATTTTATGCTACATTATATTTTAAAATCTCACCATTTATGAAGGCTGAAACCAAGGCACAGAGAGGCGTCACTTGCTGGCGGTCGTAAAGACAGTCCACTGGCCCAGCTGGGATCCCCACCCTTTGTGGCCCAGAGTCCTCGCTTCTCACCACTGCCCTCCCCGCACTCCCAGAAACGTCCAAGGTCTTCCTTGGCTAAGGGAGGCTTCGCCTGCCCTGCTCACCCTCCACTCTGAAGGGAAACAGCGACAGCTCTGCTAAGGGCCAAGAGTTGTATGAGTGTGAGTGTGAGAGAGAGAGAAGAGAGAGTGTGAGTGTGTGTGTGTTTGTGTAAGTAATTTTTTAAATCCCAAATGACGCTACTCCTATTCTCCCGGCTACAGTTGACTAGAGGGAAGAACCAGCAGCCGAAATGCAGAGGACCCGTTGGCTGGTCACAAAACCAGGAGGCAGTGCAGTCAGACCTCCTCCCTCAGGGAAGTGAGGAAGGACCACCATGCAGGACCAAGGCTGGGGCATCTGGGCCATTGCTGAGCTGAAACCAGGCGCCTGGAGGAAAAGCCAGATGGCCGAGGTGGGAGGGCAGAGCTGCCCACAGGCCAGGTAGAGAGCCGTGATGGCAGCAGGCGGCTTCCTGGGCTCTCCCTGGCGTCTCAGTTCAAGTTCCTTGGAGAAGTGCCTTATTTTCCTACCTGGATTCCTCAGGGCCACCACTAAATGCCCACCCCCACCCCCACCACACACACACACACACACACACACATTTTGATTCAGCTACTTTGAGTAAGTCTCCATTTCTTGCAACAAATAGACTCATTCTAAAAATCCCTCAGTGGGCTAGGTACAGGATAAACACACACACACCATCTATACTAACAATAACCACTTATAAAATACAATCAAAACATCAAGAAAAATTACAAAATACCCAAGAATAAATATAACAAAAGTACAGAATTTTATTAAACACTTTAATTTTACTAAAATACGTAAAAGAAAATTTAGATAAATGAAAAATCACTCCTTGTTCTTAGCTAGGAGGACTCCATATTTAAAGATGTCAATTTTCTCTAAATTAACCTCTAACTTTAATGCAACCTCAGAGTACCCTGATTTAATGTGGCAAAATTATTTTGTAGTTCATCTGGAAGAATAAATTATATAATAGAATAGCAAATGGAATGTCAACAAGGAAGTCTGTTGGCCATGGACTTGCCCTACCAGATATAGCACACATGATAAATATGTCCTAGTGTGGTTCTAGTGCAGGAACAGACAAAGCCTGGAAGCAAAACAGAAGCCCAGAAAAAGGCCCAAGTTTATGAACATTTAATATACGAGCAAAATTAGTGGTATTTGGATGTATTGGTCAGGATTTGTTTGGTTGTATGTAACAGAAACTCAATTTAAAAAAAAAAAACTTAAGCAAAAGGTTTCTAATACCCTGGAAAGAGCAAGGCTGTATATTTACACTTGGCTTCACTCTCCCAGACCAATTTTTTTGTCTTCCGATCTGTGATAAAACCTGTGGCATGTCTCAGAGCTTCCGGCCTCACCCTCACGGACTGAGGAAACAAGCAGCGAGACAAGCAGTGTACTCGCTGCTGTGCTTCCATTTGTGCCAGAGGCGTTTGGGTGAGTGGGGTGATGGGGAAGAACGTATATATTTGTGTGAATACGTTTAAAACTCCTGGCTGGTATCATTAGATGCCCCCGGGGAAGGGATATATAGCAGCAATCTTTCTCCGCTTATTGGACCTCAGGAGAAGAGAGTTATGTTCTTCATTTCACGGCCACAGTGTCACCAGTGTGTGCAAGGTGACTATTTATTTACCTGCTCTCTTCCCCGGTGGCAGCAATTCTAATATGTCTGACGTGCACTCTCCTGTTTGTGTGTGTTCTTATGAGACGTGCAAATTGTTCGGGGCACATCATTTTTAATCGATGTAAGTGGTACGGGGCTGTAGATCCCATCGGTTGTTTTCCCGCCCAGCCCTGTTCCTGAGATCTACCCGTGTCGCCGTGTGCGTGCCCAGCTCTTGGCTTCCCACGTCTGCAGTTCTGCACGTGGCTGCTGCATCAATCGGGCTAGGGGAGATGCGGCTGCGGTAACAGACACCGCCCAGCTCACAATGATTTAAAGCCACCAGGCTATTTCTCATTCCTGACGCGTGTCCACCACAGGTTGGCAGGAGGGCTCCGCTCTCGTAGTCGCCCGGGGACCCGTATCCCATCCCGGCCATCGGCAATTGCTAGGCCAGAGATAAACAAGCAAAACAAAACACGCACTGACCCTTCATTTCCATTTGGGAGTGACACACACGACTTCTGCCCACATTTCCGTGGTCAAAGTCAGTCACGTGGCTCCACCTAAATGTAAAGGGCGGGGAAGTTCCGTTCTACCACGTGACTGTACAAGGTGAAAGCTGGAACACTTGTGAGCCGTCCTCACGACTGCCATAAACCCGCAGGCTGCCTTCAGTTCCGCGCTATCCCAAACACTGCTGCGGTGACACCTGCCTGCACGTGTCCCCCGCAGACCCAGATGCTTTGGGAGATGCAAGAAGTGAGATTTGGGGGTAGAAGAGCAGGAATTTAATTTCTGTATTCCAGATTGTTCTCCAGAACCCCTGCACCAATCTATGCCAAAAGCAGGCCCAAAGGCACATATATCTAATATTACCGAGTCTTGCCAATGTTCAACAATAACCAGCTTTAAATTTTTTTGCCAGTCAAATAAGTACAAAGTGGTAGCTGTTCGTGTTCTAATCTGTAGGTCTTTGATTTCTCATGATTTTAAGCATCACTTTATATGCTTATTAGCCTTTTAGATCTCCTCTTCTTTAAATTGTTTGCATCTTTTTCTTATTTTTTCTATTAGAATTCCTGTATTTTCCTGTTGATTTTCGAGATTCCTTGTAGAGATTTTTTTTACTGCGTATCTTTTAGTATCTTTTGGATGTTAAACAATATGAATATATTCTTGTTCCCCTAGGAAAATAATATATATTTCTAATAGATTGCATCTCATCTGAGTTCTTTGAGAAAAACAGTCTCAAAGAAGGAGGATAGGCCCAGCTTGAGCCAGGAGCCATTCCTGAAACAATCAAAGTGCAGGGCTGGGGTGCTATAAAGTGACAGCTTCCATACAAACCCCAAGGCTGGGGCAGAATAAACCACTTTCCCAGAAAAAGTGAGGTGTTGCTAAGGAAGCTGTTCTAGGCAGACAGAGCAATAAATGATCCCTGGCTAAGGATTTGGTGCAAAAAATAAGGTCGTGTGTCCATCACGACTCCTTTGATTGCAAGTGACAAAAACTCAATTAGAAACTAATTTTTTAAAAAAGAAGGTATTGCTTCCCGTAACTCCAAAGTCCAGGGGTTAGCACAGCTAAATCCAACTGGTCAGATAATGAATCAGATCTCCACCTTTCTCTCTCTCCACCAAACTCTTCCTAGGTGGCATAGTGGCCACCGACAGCCAAACATATACAGCATTTTGCCTCACCTCAAGAGTCAAGAAAGTTGTTCTTTCTCAATTATTCTGGCAGAAAAAGAACATCTGAGGGAGACACTCTGATTGGCCCAACTTAAATCACATGACCCCCCCCCTTTTTTTTTTTTGAGACAGAGTCTCGCTCTGTTGCCCAGGCTAGAGTGAGTGCCGTGGCATCAGCCTAGCTCACAGCAACCTCAAACTCCTGGGCTCAAGCAATCCTACTGCCTCAGCCTCCCGAGTAGCTGGGACTACAGGCATGTGCCACCATGCCCGGCTAATTTTTCTATATATATTTTTAGCTGTCCATATAATTTCTTTCTATTTTTAGTAGAGACGGGGTCTCACTCTTGCTCAGGCTGGTCTCGATCTCCTGAGCTCAAACAATCTGCCCGTCTGGGCCTCCCAGAGTGCTAGGATTACAGGCGTGAGCCACCGCGCCCGGCCCACACGCCCCTTTTTGAACCAATTGGTGTGGGCATAGGGTTGGAGTAGTCTGATTGGTCAGACATGAGTCAAGGAGGGGCTCAGCCCCACCCAGATCACATGGAAAAGAGCCCCGCGAGGCCGGGGGTCTCGCCGGGAGCGAGGAGAGATGCTGGACTGGCAGGACCCAGAGATGCCGGGCACAGGCCACATCTCTGCCTCACTCCTTACACCAGCGTGAATTCCATGTGGATCAAGGACTTAGTGGAGGAGAAAAGAAACCACAAAAGAGAATGAAATATTGGTGACAGAAAGAATGAAGGGCTTAGAAAATGCCTTTTTAAACATGACACTAAAATCAGACGCCATAGAGGAAAAGACTGATGCACTAAACTTCTGCAGCACGAACCAAACAAAACCACCACAGTCTCCATACGCAGGATTAAGAGGCCGTGGGGATGGACACGCTTGTAGCTCTGACTCTGTCCAGGCAAAGAAAATGTATGTCACCTAAACATTTGTACCCCCCCTAATATTCTGAAATTTTAAAAAAATGATCTCTTTTGTGTAAGAAATAAATATATATGCATATATGGAATTTATATTGATTTTTACACTAAAAAAGTCTCAAAAGAGATAAAATAAAAAAAAATAAGAGGTTAATGACAAATTAGGGTAAAAGAATTCATAACCTACCCACCAGACAAAGCATTGATATCTCATCTGGGCCAAAGAGTTCTTAGAGATTAATACAAGACTTCTACCCCAATAGAAATCTGAGAAAAGGACATGAACAATTCATAAAAGAAGGATGTAGGAAGTACAATAAATACATAAAAGATATAAATAATAAAACTTTTATAAGATTGCCAATTCCCAGTAGAAAAATTAGCCTACTTGGGCATGGTTGGTTATAAATTTGCCCAACCTTCTGGGAAGATAGGTTGGTTCTATGTCTCAGAAAATAAGATTCATTTGTTCGTTCAGCAAATATTAATTGGGTGCTCAGTATGTGCAAGACAGTGCTCTGAGCACTTGGGGAAAACTTGTGACCAAGCAGCCACAGAGTGTCTGCCCACTTGGAAGCTACAATTTATAGGGAAAGCAAAGATTATAACTCACAGGATGAGTTATCCCCGTATTCAGGGCTGTAGAAAGTACACAGTCAGGAAAGATGAGATTTCTGTAAAATTGTCCAATGGCAGCAGGTGGAGGTGCAAGTAAGAATTGCAAATATTGATCATTATTGTTGCAGTTGAGCAGTGGAGGTTCATCATGTTGTTTTCTCTAGTTTTTCATACATTTGAACATTTCTAATTAAAACATACATGAACAAAAGAAAACAAATCTATGTGATATGTCAACATACCAATCATTTATGACTTTAACAAGAGGAGTTAAAAACCAAAACCCAGACTGGGGAGACGTGGGGTTTGTGGCAGCGGAGGACATTAGGAAGGTAAATACAGAAGCCCATGTTTTCCACAAATGGCCCCTTCGACGTGGTCAGTTCTACATGCTCTTCCGCAACCTTGCCTCTCTCCCCAGACCCCGAAATCTGGGCACACCTGTGGCTTCTCTGACCAGCAGAGAACAGGGGATCTGATGCCATGTGCCCTGGAAGGCTGGGTCATAACAAGGATACAGCTTCTCTGGTTCTCGTTCATTCTCACTCCTTCTCAGTCGCAGTAAAATACATTTCATGTAAAATTGCCTATCTTAACCACTTGTAAATGTAACAGTTCAGTGGTGCTAAGCATGTTCACATTATTGTGTATCCAATTTCCAGGACTCTTTTCATTTTGTAAAACCGGAACTCCAAACCCATTAAACAACAACTCCCCAATCCCCACCCAGCCCCTGTGCCCACCATTCAGCGGTAGGAGAAGAGACTCAAAAGTTCTTAACATCTTTGCAGAGAGACAGAAAACGTGTTGACCTGAGGATAGGAGGAGGATTTGAGGGCAGATGATTTGGTTGATGTTGGTGATCAGGAGTTGCGAGGAGATCAGGTTAGCCTGCTGTGGGCTTCTCTGCACAGAACTTAGCTGCCCAGGAGTAGGTAGGATGCATGGCTGGATCCACCCAGAACTGGGTTCTGCCAACACATGTGATCATAGGCTGAGGGGGCAATGGATGTCAGGCAGTAACAAGGGAGTGACTGACATGTCGGACCTTGCAACTGAAGCTGGCAAAGGAGGGAAATCAAGGTGGCATGGGGACTGGAGCACAAACTTGGACTTGGCATTCCCACTGCTAGGAACTCATCTGGAAAAGAGCATTTGCTACAGCCACACTTGCAAGAATTTTCATCACAGAATCACATAGGATATTGGAAGATTGGAAACAAGACAAATATCCATTAGTAGAGTATTGGGTAAATAAAGTACAGCAATTCCATACAACGGAATACTATGCAGACATCTGAATGCCGTTTTGGGAACTGTAGGGTTTTCTTTGTCATAAGGAGAAAGCCTGTTGGCAATGGGAGAGGAGGGACAGGGGACAGCTGGAATCCTGGTAAGTTTGATCTCTGGTTTCAGTTACTGTGTAAATGACCCCCTGTATTCCCCAGTTATGTGAGCTGGGGAATTCTCTTTTGAGTAATCTAGTTTGAATAAGGTTTCTGGTGTCTGCAATTCAAATAACCCTCCCATGCTCTGAATGTTTCCATTTCCCTCAATTCATATGTAGAAATCCTTTTTTTTTTTTTGTTCTGGGTTCCTAAAATCACTTCTAAGACATACGTAGAAATCCTAACCCCCAAGGTGAGGATATTAAGAGGTGGGGCCTTCGGGAGGTGGCGAGGTGTGCGGTGGAGCCTCCTGAGTGAGATCAGTGCCTTGTGGAAGAGGCCCCAGGGAGCCGCCTTGCCCCTTCCACCACGTGAGGACACATTGAGGAGGTGGGGCCGCGAGGAAAGGGGCCCTCACCAGACAGGCAGGTGCTCTGATCTTGGACTTCTCGGACTCCAGAGCTGTGAGAAATAAATTTCTGTTGTTTGTAAACTACCCAGCCTCTGGTATGTTGATACACCAGCCTGAACAGGCTAAGAGCACCCTCCACTAAAATAGCAATAACAGGAGTGGGGTGCAAAAACCTTACAATGTGGAACTGGCTGAAGTGAGAGAAGGCAAGTGGGCAACGGGATTATGCAATAGATAGCTGGTCTCAAACCACAGCTGGCTGCATTGTGAGAATTAGATCATTTGACCACTGAAGTTGGACCTTTAGGTAAATTGGCAGAAAAATATCAGAGCACTGAACGCGTTGACAACTCCATAGTGCTTCCCACCTTTTCTTTGAAGGGTTTCGCTTTCTCTGTTCGCAGCAGTCCTGACAGGCCTGCCATGCACAGCGTCTCACTGTCACGAGGAGGCTGCCCTGCTGGCCTGTCTCCCGGGAAACCTTGTTTAGCTCTAGAAGACAAGGACTCTTTTGAATATCATGACACCATTATGACACCTAAAAGTATCAACAACATTCCCTTAATATCAAATAACCCATCACTGGTCAATTTTCAACTTTGAATTGTCTCATGAATGCTTTTTTAGCATCATAAAGATGAGGATTTGAAAATAAGATTCTGAGATATGACTTCCCAGAGGTCTCTTTGAGTTTGTAGGTGCCTCGATCTCCCCATTTCTTCCTTGAGACAGTTTATTTGCCCCAGTCTGAACTTTGCCGATTGAATTCCTGAGGTCTAGGTGAACGTGTTGCTCTGTCCTCCGTATTTCTTGGAGACTGGGAGTCAGGCCTAGAGGCTTCATCAGATTCAAGTTTGATTTTGTCACGAGACAGCTTCACAGGTGGTGCTGTGTGCTTCCATCTGGAAAAACAGAATGTCTTGCTTTCTCTCCTATTGTTGTGAACAAGCATTGACGTTCAATGTGTACATTCATTAATCCATCAGGGGCTGAAAAAATGGTCAAATTCCAATTTTAACCATTCCTTTTCCATGTATTAGCTGGGATGCTTCTCTAAAAAGAATCTTCCTCTCATCTAGTATTTTGTTACTCAACTATACGCTGGTGTAGGAAAGGCAAGGTAAGGGCTTGATTCTCCCTCTCCATTTACCCATTTTTAAAATGATATATAAATCCCCTCACATCCATCCTTCAACTATGACCAATTATTGCTGTCATTATTAATTCCAATCTATTTAGTATCATATTAGCATTATTTTTGATGTGCTTTAATCTATTACAGGTTTATTCATATTTTTATTTAAAGAGTTCCACATAGCAGACATAGACAGATCATTCCACCCAAAAGCAGCAGAAAACACAATCTTCTCAAGCACACACAGAACATTCTAAATATGATAGATCACATTTTAGGCCACAAAACAAATCTTAATACATTTAAGAAGACTGGAATCAAATCAAGTATCTTGTCTAACCACAATGGTATAAAACTAGAAATCAATAACAAGAATTTCAGAAAATTCACAATATGTGGAAATTAAGCAACATGCTCCTGAACAACCAATGAGGCAGGGAAGAAATTTAAAAATATCTTGAGGCAAATGAAAATGGAAACAATATATCAAAACTTCTGGGATGCAGTAAAAGCAGTTGTAAGAGGGACGTTTATAGCAATAATTGCCTATATCAAAAAAGAAGAAAGATCTCAAATAACCTATATTGCACCTCCAGGAACTAGAAAAAGAAAAAAAAAAACTAAGCCCAAAGTTAGTAGAAGGAAGGAAATAATAAAGATCAGAGCACAAATATATGAACTAGAGCCTAGAAAGCCAATAGAAAAGATCAGTGAAACTAAGATCTGGTTTTTAAAAAAGACAAACAAAATCAACAAACCCTTAGGTGGGCTAACTAAGAAAAAAGAGAGAGGACTCAAAATCAGAAAAGGGGAAGAGGAGACATTACAACTGAAACCACAGAAGTGCAAAGGTCATGAGAGACTACTATAAACAATTATATGCCAATACATTGGAAAACCTACAAGAAATGGATAAATTCCTAGAAACACATAACCTACCAAGATTGAATCACAAAGACATAGAAAATCCAAACAGACCAGTAACAAGTAAGGAGATTGAATCAGTAATACAGTGTCTCCCATCAAGAAAAACCCAGGATCTGATGGCTTCATAGTTGAATTTTACCAAACATTTAAAGAAGAACTAATACCAGTCCTTCTCAAACTATTCCAAAAAATTGAAGAGGAGGAAATACTTCCAAACTCATTGTATGAGGCAAGACAAGGACACTAGAGCCAATTAAGAACACTATAAGAAAAGAAAACTATAGAGCCAAATATCCCTAATGAATATAGGTGCAAAAATACTCAACAAAATATAAGCAAACTGAATTCAGAAGCACATTTAAAACATCATTCACCGTGATCAAGTGGGAGTTTTCCCTGGGGTGCAAGGATGATTCAACATATACAAATCAAGAAATGTGATATTCCACATTAACAGAATAAAGGGCAAAAACCATGAGATCATCTCATTAGATGCAGAACAAGCATTTGACAAAATTTAACATCCTTTCAGAATAAAAACTCTCCAAAAATTAGGTATAGGAAGAATGTATCTGAACACAATAAAGGCCATATATTGAAAGCCCATAGCTAAAATTATACTCAACAGTGAAAAATTGAAAGCTTTTCCTCGAAGCTCAGGAATAAGACAAGGAAGCCCACTCTGAAAACTTCTGTTCAACATAGTATGGGAAGTCCTAGCCAGAATAAGTAGGAATAAATAAGAAAAAGAAGGAAAAGGCATCCAAATCAGAAAGGAAGAAGTTGAATTGTCTCTGTTTGCAGATGACATGATATTATATATGGAAAATCCTAATGACTTCATCAAAAAACTGTTAGAACTAATAAATGAACTCAGTAAAGCTGCAAGATAGACAATATACAAAAATCAGTAGCATTTCTATATGCTAACAATGAACTATCTGAAAAAGAAATCAAGAAAACAATCCCATTTATAATAGCTACAAAAAAATTACTCAGGAATAAATGTAATCAAGAAGGTGAAAGATTTATATACCGAAACCATAAAACATTGATGAAAGAAATTGAAACACAGACACATAGATGGAAAGATATCCTGTATTCATGGTTTAGAGAATATTGTTTAAATATCCATACTACCCAAAGATATCTACAGATCCAATGCAATGCCTATCAAAATTCTAATGATATTTTTCACAGAAATAGAAAAAATAGTCCTAAAATTCATATGGAACTACAAAAGACCCTGAAATGCCAAAGCAATCTTGAGCAGAAAGAACAAAGCCAGAGGCACCACACTACTACAGGCTGAGTGCAGTGCCTCATGCCTGTAATCCTAGCACTTTGGGAGGCTGAGGCAGGAGGATAGTTGATGGCAGGGGTTCAAGATCAGGCTGGGCAACACATTAGCAAAACCTTATCTCTAAAAAAACATAGAAAAATTAGCCAGGAATGGTGGTGTATGCCTGTAGTCCCAGATATTCAGGAGGCTGAGCCAGGAGGATCACTTGAGCATAGAAGTTTGAGTTTGATTATGCCACTGCACTCTAGCCTAGGTGACAGAGTGAGACCTTGCCTCAAAAAAAGGAAAAAAAAAAATCCCAAACTACAAAGATATAGTAACCCAAACAGCATGGTTCTGAAATAAAAAGGACACACACACCAATGGAACAAAGTAAAGATCCCAGAAATAAACTCATGCATTTATGGTCAATTGATTTTTGGCAAAGATGCCAAGAACACACAATGGGGGAAAGACAATCTCTTCAATAAATGGCATTGGGAAACCTGGATATTCACATGAAGAAGAATGAAATTAGATCCTTATGTCACATCATATACAAAGACCAACTCAAAATAGATTAAAGACTTGAAACTGTAAAACCACTAGAAGAAAGCATAGTGGAAGAGCTCCGTGACATTAGTCTGGGCAATGGTTTTTTGGATATGACTCCAAAACTACAGGCAACAAAAGCAAAAATAAACAAGTGGGATTCCATCAAATAAAAAGCTCTACACAGCAACAGAAACAATCAACAGTGTGAAGAGACAACCTACAGAATGGGAGAAAGTACCTGCAAACCATATATCTGATAAGGGGTTAATATCCAAAATATACAATGAACTCCAACAATTCAATAGGAAGAAAACAATCCAATTTTAAAATGGTCAAATGACCTGAATAGACATTTCTCAAAAGATGAAATAGAAATGGCCAACAGATATATGAAAAAAATGCTCAAAGTCACTAATCTCTGGGGAAGTGCAAATTAAAAGCACAAGGAGATATCACCTCACATCTGTTAGAATGGCTACTATGAAAAATAAGAAAGATAGCAAGTGTTGGGGGGAGGTATGGAGAAAAGCAAACCCTTGCACATTGTTGGTGGGAATGTAAATTAGTATAGCCATTATGAAAACAATATATAAGTTCCTTAAAAAGGAAAAAGTAGAACCACTGTGTGATCCAGCAATCCCAGTTCTGGGTATATATTCAAAAGAAATGAAATCAGTATATCAAAGAGATATCTGCACTCCCATGTTCATTGTAGCATTATTAATAGCCAAAACATGGAATCAATCTATGTGTCTATCAACAGATGAATGGATAAAGAAAACATGGTATATATACACAATGGAATATTAGTCCACCTTTAAAAAAGGTGGAAATCCTATCATTTGTGACAACTTGGATGAACCCGGGGGACATAATGTAAAGTGGAATAAGCCAGGCTGATAAAGACAAATACTGCATGATCTCACTTATATGTATTTAAAAAGTCTAAAAAAGTTGAACTCGTAGAAGCAGAGAGTAAAATGGCTGTTATGGGGTCTTGGGGCAGAAGGATCGGGGAGATGTTGATTAAAGGATACAAAATTTCACTTAGGAGGAGTAACTTCTTGAGATCTATTGTACAACATGGTAACTACAGTTAATTACAGGTATTGCCTACTTGAAAATTGCTAAGAGACTAGATTTTAAGTGTTCTTACCACCAAAAAAGTATGTGAGGTAATGGATATATTAATTAGCCTGATTTAGCCATTCTGTAATGTATATGTACATTAAAACATTATATTGTTCCATAAATATATATAATTTTTATTCATCAGTTTAACAATAAATTAATTTTTTAACAAAGAATCTCATCTGAGCATATTTTTTTCCTGAGAATTTGAACCTGGAATGTGGACACACAAAGCCAAGAACAATTGTTCCTGAGGCGACTCTAGATTTCTACTCACAAGACCCCCAGAACTCACTGGCTTCTTCCCTTTTGTGGTCTGGCTAGTCACCTCTTCCTCTGAGAGGAAACACCCAGTATCCTTATGGCCTTCCAAGAATCCTCCTCCTCCTTTTTCTTTCTGTTAAAGATGATTAGATTTGTATACTAATTAATAGAAACTGATAGCAGAGAATGGAATTCATGAAATAGACCCTCAAAGACATATGAAAATTTGAAATTGAAAATCAAGAAAGGATGAGGGGCCGGGCACGGTGGCTCATGCCTGTAATCCTAGCACTCTGGGAGGCCGAGGCGGGTGGATCGCTCGAGGTCAGGAGTTTGAGACCAGCCTGAGCAAGAGCGAGACCCCATCTGTACTAAAAATAGAAACAAATTAGCTGGCCAACTAAAAATCTATATAGAAAAAACTAGCCGGACATGGTGGCGCATGCCTGTAGTCCCAGCTACTCGGAAGGCTGAGGCAGGAGGATCGCTTAAGCCGAGGAGTCTGAGGTTGCTGTGAGCTAGGCTGATGCCACGGCATTCATTCTAGCCTGGGCAACAAAGCAAGACTCTGTCTCAAAAAAAAAAAAAAAAAAAAAAAGAAAGAAAGGATGAGGGAAAAGAGAGTAGATATTCATTTATATTTAAGAGTGGGGGCCGGGAGCAGTGGCTCACGCCTGTAATCCTAGCACTCTAGGAGGCCAAGGTGGGTGGATCATTTGGGCTCAGGAGTTCGAGACCAGCCTGAGCAAGAGCAAGACCCCATCTCTACTAAAAATAGGAAGAAATTATCTGGACAACTAAAAATATATACAGAAAAAATTAGCCGGGCATGGTAGCACATGCCCGTAGTCCCAGCTACTTGGGAGGCTGAGGCAGGAGGATTGCTTGAGCCCAGGAGTTTGAGGTTGCTGTGAGCTGGGCTGATGCCACGGCACTCTAGCCCGGGCAACAGAGTGAGACTCTGTCTCAAAAAAAAAAAAAAAAAAAAAGAGTGGGAAACCAGTACACAGCATGTGGTAGATGAAACTAGCTGTTTTATCAGCTGAGGTCGCCTGTAACCAACTAGAAAGCAACTCTGACCACATACCTGCCACTATATACCAAGTGCTGGTAAATATTTTTAAAATTGAGGTAGCATTCACATACAACTCATGTGTCAAAAAAATATACAATTCAGTAATTTTTAGCACATTTACAAATTTGTATAATGTCCACTGTTATCTAATACCAGAATGTTATCCTCCTCCAAAAGAAATCTATGCCCATTGGCAGTTGCTCCCTATTCCTTCCCCCCTCCCAGTCATCAGTAGCCCCTGTTGGTTCTGTCTCTATGATTTGGCCTCATTCCAGCCAGGCACATGCCTAGTCCCAGCTACCTGGGAGGCTGAGGTGGGAGGATCACTGTGCTCAGGAGCTTGAGACCAGCCTGGGCAACATAGCAAGACCCTGTCTCTATAAAATAAATAAATGAATAAAAATAATTTGCTTGTTCTGGACATTTCATATAAATGGACTCACACGACTTGTGATCTTTTGTCACTGGCTTCTTTCACTTTGCATAATATTCTCAAAGTTCATGCATGCTGTGGCATGTGTCAGGACTTCACTCCTTTTTTTTCTTAGCTGAATAATATTCTACTGTATGGATATATCACACTTTATCCACATATTAGTTGTTAAACATTTGAGGTGTTTCCACTTTGTGGCTATTATAAATTCTGCTGCTATGAACATTTAGTGCTAGTTTTTGTGTGGACGTATATTTTCATTTCCTCTGAAAATATACTTAGGAATGGAATTGCTGGGTCATATGGTAACTTGTATTTAACTTTCTGAGGAACTTTCAAACTATTTTCCAAAGTGACTGTCCCATTTTACATTCCCACTGGCAACGTATGAGGGTTCCAACTTCTCTACAACCTTGCAACACTTTTTTTTTTTATTTATAGCCATCTTTATTGGTGTGAAGTGGTATCTCATTGTGGATCTTATTTGCATTTCTCCAATGACAAATGATGTTGAACACCTTTTCATGTGCCATTGGCCATTTTTTGGCTTTCAAGAAATGTCTGTCCAAGGCCTTTACCCATTTTTATATTGGATTATTTATCTTTTTATTTGTTGAGTTGTAAGAGTATTTACATAATCTACATAATAAACCCTGATAAGATGTATGATTTGCAGATGTTTTGTCCCTTTCTATGGGTTGTATTTTCACATTCTTGATACTATCTTTTGAAGCGCTAAAGTGTTTAATTTTTATGAAGTGAAATTTAAATATTTTTCTTTGCTTGTACTTTATGTGTCATATCTCAGAAATTATTGTCTAATCTAAGGCCACAAAGACTTACACCTATGTTTTCTTCTAAGAGTTTTACAGTTTTAGCTGTTTCATTAAGGTCTTTGATCAATTTTGAGTTAATTTTTTTTTTTTTTGAGCCAGAGTCTTTCTCTGGTGCCCAGGCTAGAGTGCTGTGGCATCAGCCCAGCTCACAGCAACCTCAAACTCCTGGGCTCAAGCAATCCTCCTGCCTCAGCCTCCCAAGTAGCTGGGACTACAGGCATGTGCTACCATGCCCAGCTAATTTTTTTCTATATATGTTTTTAGCTGTCCAGATAATTTCTTTCTATTTTTAGTAGAGACAGGGTCTTGTTCTTGCTCAGGCTGGTCTCAAACTTCTGACCTCGAGTGATCCTCCTGCCTCGACCTCCCAGAGTGCTAGGATTACAGGCGTGAGCCACCGTGCCTGGCCAATTTTGAGTTAATTCTTACGTATGGTGTGAGGTAGGAATCCAACTTCATTTTTCTAGGTATGGATATTCAGTTGTCCCATCACCATTTTTTGAAGAGACTATTCTTTTCCCACTGAATTGTCTTAGCATTCTTGTCAAAAATCAATTGACCATATGTGTATGGGTTTAGTTCTACTCCACTGATGTATCCATATGCCAGCACCACAGTCTTCATTAGTGCAGTTTTGCAGTAAATTTTGAAATTAGAAAGTAAGAGTCTCCAACTTTCTTGTTCTTTTTCAAGATTGCTTTCACTACTACCTTACATTTCCATATGAATTTTAGTATCAGCTTGTCAATTTCTGCAAAAAAGTCTACTGGATATTGATATGGAGTATGTTAATATTGATAGGGATTGTAGGGGCTTCCTCAGGGAAGTTTCTGTTGATTCCTTCTTTTTCCTGTGTATGGGCCATATTTCTTATTTCCTTGTATGTCTCATAATTTTTTGTTGACAACTAGCCATTTAAAATAGTACACTGTGGCAACTCTGGAAATCAATTCTCACCCTTCCCCCAGGATTTGCTGATGTTGCTGTTTGTAGAACCTCGTTGAGTCACTCATGAGCATGTGCGCAGCCCTGGGCATGTGCTTTTCAAAGCTCCTGTGGCTTTTCATGACACTTCATTCCCCAACTTTTCCTTTTAAGCCTTTTGCTTAGCCTACTGTTTGCTCTAACTTATCCACTGCCTCAAGCAGTCATGAAATTAAACAATTACCTTTAATTGTTTTAACAAAATGCCTCCAAGGAAAAGGCTTTTCATACTCGGCAAGCTTCCAGTCATGGCAAACAAAGTCAATCTTACAAGTGAGTTTTCCCAGGTAACTACAAGACAAGTAAAATAATAACAATTCTCTGGGAATGAAGCTTTGAAGGAGCTTCAACCTCATTCTGTCCTCTCTGGTAACTCCCAGGCTTCTTATTTGCACTTTGATTGCAGGCTATTCATTTTCAAGGCTGTCACAAAGTAGAGAAGGGGAAGAAGGAATAGGGCAAATTAAAATACCACAAAGCTCATGGTTCTTATCAAGATTCAGCTGTTTTTCTTAAATAAATACATTCCTGATGCTGCAAGCCTTTTGTTAATTTCCAGGGTTCTAAAAATGTTGATTTTCACCATTTTTGCCAGTTTTCTCATTGCTTTTCTGGAGGAGAGAACTTTTAGAGAGAACTGTCATTTTCAGTAACATCACTTCTGTAAACTTTTTAAGAGAATGCCTGATAGTAAATTTCTCAGGCTTTGTGGGCATACTTAAGGATGTTATGTAGGTACTCATGTAACAAGAGAAAAAAAAAACAAATTTCACACAATTTTAATTGATGACATTCAAAATACAATAACAACAACTACTTTTTGTTATGTTGCTCCACAAATAAGAATGGAATTTGGGGAGGAAGATAACATTTTATTGAATTGGGGATCAAAGTTATCATCATAATCAATTGCAAATTTCCATCTATTAATGCTGATTTGTAATGAAATTTTAAGTATTTCATCTTTGAAAATGTCTTTTCACAAAGATAGGTACAGCCAATCCTGATAGCAGTCCACAAGCATGTTATTTTACTTGAACATATTCTTCACATACAAGGCATTTATAGAATTCTATTTGATTCTTCTCTTGGTATTTGCCTTTTAGCATGTCATTTCATTATACATTAATCACTTTGAATGGAAGTTTGTGTGAAAACTCCTCTATTGCAGTTAAATAAATTTTGAAGTATGTAGATTTTCTTTCAGCATGTATCCAGTTTTAAGAAACACTGCTTGAACTGTCATTTGAGCTCCAAAAACAATTCCACTGGAAAATTTGTATGGGAATGGAGATCATCTTTTTTGTTTCAACTTTTGACAAGAGAGGAAGTGTGTAAAGCAGCTCAACAGTACTTGTGACTCAAATAATATTAGTAAAGTCAAAATGAATTTACCACAACATAAGTTTTGCATATAAGCACTGTTTTGCCTTTTAATATTGCTTGAATTCATTAAGAAACATTTTCAAGTCCACAGCAAATTCTAAATTCTAAACCTATTCACTATTTTATAGTAGTGGTTGACCAAGGTTCTTCTTGTTCAAAAAAATTTAAATCCTGGCCCTGAGTTCAAAATAAAACTTCACTACCATTAAGCCTTCAAACCTCTGTGTGGTAGGATAAGTCAGTGTATTTATTACCTATTTCTCACAAAAATTTCTGGAACTGATGATTAAGTCCCCAAGAGCAAACAAAGTTCACTGATAACTCGTTCAATAATACATGACAGATTCAAATATATTCAAAATATCCTCTAATAATACAATAAATCATAGGCTTTAAATTTCTTATATTTCCACAAGCTTTATATATTTGTCTAGCTATGTCTCTTGCTGCTCCACAAACATTTTTAGCATCATTAGTTGTAACACATCTTAGTAGATTCCACTTCTGATTGTACTGATGTTTTTTTCAACTTCTTTGAAAATATTCTCACCTGTAGTTATTACATGCTGACTATTCATAGAGGCTGATTCTTCAGCCACTTCAAATACAGCATCGGCTTCTCACACAAACAAAAATGTCTTGTTTTTTAATGGACTACTGATGTTGCTTGCAATGTCCTAGACCTATTTCAAGCAACTATTCTCAATGCAAGGCTAATATACTGAAACAAGTTTATTTTTTCTGGAAACATTTATTCAGCTGTTGCAAGCAAACATCATTTCATTAACTCACCATGTACAAACAGCTTTCTTTCTTGGCTAACAAATGAACTGCTTAATAACTTACTTTGGTAATGGATTCTTTGTCATTTTTAATTTTTGTGAAGAAATTCTGCCATGATATAATCTGCAATGTGGATGAATATTATGCTCTTTTAGTAAATCTATTGTATCATTGCACAATAAACACAATGTTTTGCAATGTAATTTGATAACAAAATAATTCACACTCCATTATGCCTTATAAACATGACAATCAAAGTCCACTTTTGTCTTCTTTTCTTGTTTTGACATGAAGGATATGCACTTGTGATTATTTTTTAAGTTATAGTATGGCAACACAAGTGGCACTCAAAATGCTGTTGAGTTATAAATCTGTAACTGCAGTTTTCATTGTGCCAAGTAGCAGTTTAAAGCAATGAGAATGCTACACTCAGCCCTGCCATAATTATCACCTTTGCCAGCGCAGCACAAAAGCATCCACAGAAAGTAAGTAAACAAATCAATGTGGCTGTGTTCCCAACAAAGCTTATTTATGGATATTAAAATTTGAATTTCATATCATTTCCATGTGTTACAAAATATTCTTCTTTTGATTTTTCAACCACTTAAAAAATAAAAACTACTCCTGTCTCACGGGCCATCCAGAAACAGGTGGCCAGGCAGATTTGGTACGCAGGCCACAGTTAGCCGACAACTGCTACAAATCAACAAATGTAATGTTTTTTTTAAGTTAAAATTAATTTAACTATTTGTATAGGTAATATTTGTAAATGGTCTATGATTTAATAACTTAGAGAAGGGTGGGTTGTATAAAATTTCCTTTCTATCTTGGCCACCAGCTAGCAATTCCTCTCCATGGAGCCAACCAGTATTGCCAGTTTCTCATATAATTTTTCAGAGTGATTCTGTGTACATATAAGCAATTACATACAGATACATTTATCTTTCCTCTTCACATTCACATAAAAGGTCACAGACTCTACTTCACACTCACTAATATGGCTATTATCAAAGACAGACAGTCACAGTGTTGGCTAGGATATGGAGAAACTGGAAACTGCACACATTGCTGGAGGGAATGTGCATATCACATGATGGTGTACACACTGGACATACGAGCTAGCACTTCACTCCCAGGTTCACACCCAAGAGAAAGGAAAACACATGCTCACCCCAAAATTTATACACTAATGTCTCTATTATTCATAATAGCCAAAAAGTGGAAAACAACCCAAATATCCATCAACTGGTCAACAGATAAACACAATGTGGTGTATACATGCAATAGAATACTATTCAGTCGGCCGGGCGTGGTGGCTCATGCCTGTAATCCGCTGGGAGGCCAAGGTGGGAGGCTCACTCGAGGTCAGGAGTTCAAGACCAGCCTAAGCAAGAGCGAGACCCCATCTCTACTAAAAAATAGAAAAATTATCTGGACAACTAAAAATATATATAGAAAAAAAAATTAGCTGGGCATGGTGGCACATGCCTGTAGTCCCAGCTACTCCGGAGGCTGAGGCAGGAGGATCGCTTGAGCCCAGGAGTTTGAGGTTGCTGTGAGCTAGGCTGATGCCACGGCACTGTAGCCTGGGCAACAGAGAGAGACTCTGTCTCAAAAAAAAAAAGAATACTATTCAGTCATAAAAATGAAATACTGATACCTGTCACATGGCTAAACCTTGAAAACTTTATGCTAAGTGAAAGAAGCTGGGCACAAAAGTTAATATATGATTTCATTTATGTGAAATACCCAGAATAGGCAAATCCATAGAAACAGGAAACATATTAGTGGGGGCAGGGGACAATGAGAAGTGGCCGCTAATGGGAACAAGATTTCTTTTTGGGGTATTGAGAATGTTCTGCTTCTAGATAAGGGTGATGGTTGTACAACTTTTGAAAATGCTGAAACCACTGAATTGTATGCTTTAAAAAATGTATTATCCCCATCTCTACAAAAAATAGAAAGAAATTAGCCGGGTACAATGGCGAATGCCTGTAGTCTCACCTACTCGGGAGGCTGAGACAGGAGGATCACTTCAGCCCAGGAGTGTGAGGCCACAGTGAGCTATGATGATGCCTCCGCACTCCAGCCCAGGCTTTTTTGAACTCTGTCTCAAAATAGAAGGAAAAAATATTATATGATACGCAAATTATGTCTCAATATAAAAGTAGCATACTATACATACACCTTGCCTTTTTCCCTTAACATTATCCATCCTTAACATTATTAAATACAATGCAGCAATCTCACTACAGGGCATCTCCCCAAAGGAAATCAATATATAAAAAAGGTAACTGCATTGCTATGTTTATTGCAGCACTATTCACAATAGCGAAGATATAGAATCAACCTAAGTGTTCATCAACAAAGGATTGGATAAAGAAAATGTGGTGTATATACACAATGGAATACTATTCATCTATAAAAATAATGAAACCATGTCCTGCAGTACCATGGATGGAACTGGAGGCCATTATCTTAAGCAAAACAAGTTGGACACAGAAAAACAAATCCCACTCGTTCTCAGTTCTGAGTGGGAGCTAAATAATGTGTACACACGGGAACAGAGTGTGGAACGACGGACAATGGAGACTTGGAAGGGTGGCGGGGGCAGGAGGGGGTTGGATGGTGGCAGGTTGGTTGGTGGGTAAAATGGGCCCTGACTTCATCACCCATTGCAGTGTATCAATGTAGCAAAACTGCACTTGTACCCCATGAATGTATGCAAATAAAAATAAACACATTAAAAATAAATAAAATGGTATGAGAAATGCAAAAGCAAGGAAATAGAGTGAGTTAGCATTAGTTAACTTCAAACTAAAGTACCAATAGTCCAAATCTCAAAATGCTTGCCTCAAGGAAGGTAGTAAAATCGCAAAGCCTTTCTGCAACTATGTTTAAACAAACAAACAAAACAAACTCTGTAACTGGTTACAAGTAAGCTTGAGATGACTGAAAACCAAACCCATCTGAGACTGACCCTACAGCTTGTGGATTAATCCAGTTGAATTCACTATCTATGGTATTTTTAACTGAAAGGGCAATGGTTGAGAAAGAAAGCAAGCCTGACAAGGTGGAACTGGAATAAAAATATCCAGAAATGTTCTAAGAACCTCCCAGCCCCCACCACTCTGGAACACTCCTCATTGTGCCTCTCCCCGCTAAAGAAGGGTCCTTTCCCTTCAAGGAAAGATAACCATTCTCTCATGCCCTCCTCCTGAAAACTCTTGCTTGGCTGGTAACTGGGAATCCAAACTCAACAAGGCCTGGGAGTGAAATGCATTATTATGGTAGGAAAATGAAGAATTAGATCTTGAAGAAAGAGCAGGAATTCATTAATGTGTATAGTCACATATCTCGGGTATATTTGTGAGAATGGACTAAGGGTCCTTGGGCAGAGTGGGTGGGGTTTGCCTCTCAGTTGGGCTGAAGTTATTGATTTGGGTGCATTCTTTCAGCAGGCGTGGGCAGCTGCTTTAGCAGTTTGCTGCTTTGGCTAATGTTCTGAATGTTCCTCTGTGCAAAATGACATGGCAAAGCCAGAAACACTTTGGCATAAGACAGAGGAAAGAATTCAAAGACTTCAGGAGACAGGAATGCCACATTGGAACTGCTCTGTGTTTCCCACTTACCCAACTCATCCCCCCTGGTGTGTCCCATCAGGCCGGAAAGGCTCCATGTACCTTTGCCAGGAGGAACGGATATGGCAGGAAGATGGCAGCCTATTAAATGGGCTCCTACTGGCTGTTCTCCCAGACTGGGGATGCTGGTGGCAGAGGCTGGAGCTACCTCTCTGATCTCAGTGGAGATGAGAGGAGCCAGGTGGCTTGGTCCAGGTGGCCACCGTTACCTGCCAGAAGCCAAGTGGACCTAATTATTATAATAGGCAACAAAGCAGGCACGGTTATTAGGTTTCACAAAATGTTGTAATGTCCAGAGATCTTTAGCTGTGGTCCACTAATTAGAGGGTTCCCAGGAATTAAAGTGACAGGTAACCCATCCTTTTGTGTGTGACCATAAAATAAAATAAGTCCAGATCTAATGAAAATAGGCCTAGCTTAAGAAAAGCAAGACACAAAGAAGTGAAGGCCTGTTATCTAATTCCCTGTGCTGAGTCGTCTCATTGCTCCAGAGTCTCTGGTCTAGAATAAAATAGATGCCAGGTAGCCTTGAGACCCACATGAGCACCAAGGCAGCCTGGAGGTCTGCTTCCTCACCAAAGAGAAGTGTGCCCTGGGATAAAGAACATACCCAGACCTCTGGTCCACTGGATACTAGATGCAAGTTAAAGCTAATTATTGGGATCCTAAGAACCTTGAACATCACCATGATCTGTCATCTGAAGTGAGGTCTGTGTGGGTCCAGAGATTAGCAGAGTTGTGATCAAGTGCACCAATGGCAAGCCATCCTGAGGCTGTTTTGTGTTCAGGTTCAAACAGCTGGGATGGATCTCCTCAGTGCCTGGCATAATCCCCCAGCTGGCTTACTTAGCAAGGCACGGAGTAAGTGCCACCACGGTGGGTGGGACCAAGACACTTCTCCTTCCCTCCAAAATAGCCATCAGAAACAATATTACCTGACAGGGGAAAACAGACTGTTGTGAACATCAAACACCTGGAAGGGGTATGCCTGGTGATTCCAGCGACATCCCTGCAGTATCCACAGTTTTGCCATAGCACAGGACACCCATGACCAGCACCGACTCCATCAGGGGTTCCTCCAGCGTGTTCCCATAACTCCCATTTTCTCCTTACCGGAGAAAATGAGTACAATGCCTGGAAACTGGTATGCACTTTTGAGCAAAAGCATTTTTCTCTACCAACAAAGAGAAATGACCAGATTTACTCTTTTAAAGTTCTTCCTCATAGTCCTCTCTCACTCTGGAACATAAATTGGCCCCAGTGAACATGGAACACCTCACATAATAGCTAATTGGTGCGTAACATTGAAAGCAGCATGTTGGTAGTGCAGGAAGGCAAGAAATAACAGCTGTTTTCAAGATTTTTTTTTTTATGACTTTCTGCACCAAAGTATCCTTGGATGGGTAGGAGTGTATTCATTCATCCCCTAGCACATGGGTTATTGAAGCAGGAGGAGCAATGTTCAAATGTGACCCAAAGGAGTATGTATCTCACCCAGAGAACCTGGGCTTGGAGCTATATTTTAATTAAATGTGACTTAACATTAATAACATTATCTTCATTTGCAAAAAGAGGGAGGAGATTTTTTAGTTATTTAGGATACGCACATGGGGAAAGTTTCAACTTTGTATACATTGGGATTGTGAGTATGTGTCTGTGCATATGTATATGTGTATGCAAACATTTGGAAGTCAAAGAGTGACTGCAGTGAGCATTTATTGATCCTGCCTGGCCAGCAGCCGTAAGGCCTCTTGGAGAAGAGTCATCCTCAACCCCAGTCGGATGACACTGAAAGGGCTGCCAGTCAGACCACCGTGCACTGTGGCCACAGGACTGGGCAAATGCCCTAGGTAATAATAGTTCCTTATTGGAAGAAACATTTTAAATGACAAGACAAAGAAAACCCAACAAAAATGCCTTATGAATGAAGGAAACATAAGTGGCATTTCTAAAACACTCCATACGATAAGAACAGAAAACACCAAGTCAGATCACATTCTAGGAAATAAAGCAAACCTCAGCAAATTTAAAAGAACTGCAATGGTATGGAGTATGTTCTCTGATCACAAAGGAGTTAAACTAGAAACTAGTAACAAAAAGATATCTAGAATATCCTGAAATATTTGGAAATGAACATACTTCTAAACCCATGGGCCAAAGAAAAGTCACAAGGGCAATTATAAATATTTTTCATTAAATTAAAATGAGCACACAATTTATCAAAAGTTGTAGGATATAATTAAAGCAGTGCTTAGAGGAAAATTGATAGCATTAAATACATATGTTGGAAAGGTACCAAATCAATAATCTAATCTACCACCTTAAGAAACTATAAAAAGAGTAAACTGAACCCAAAGCAAGTAGAAAGAAGCAAATACTAAAGAGTAGAAATTAATGAAATTGAAAACAGCAAAATAATAAAGAAAATCAAACAAAAACTTTCTTTGGAAAGATCAATAAAATTTATAAGCCCCTCACCTGATTGATCAAGAAAAAAGAAAACATGGATTATCATTACTAAGAATAAAAAATATTACAATATAGATCTTAGACATTAAACAGATAAGGGAATATTCTAAACAACATTATGCCTATATATTTGACAAATTAAAAGAAATGAACAAATTTCTTGGAAGACACAAACTTCCTAAGCTCACTGAAGAGAAAATAGATAATCTAAGCATTCCTAGACAAATCAAAGAAATCAAATTTGTCATTTAAAACCCACCACCACCAACAACCAGAACCAAAACTCCAGGCCTAGATGGCTTCAGTGATGAATTCCACCATACATTTAGGGAAGAAATAATATAATTTCTCAAAAATTCTTCCAGAAAATTGAAGAGAAGTAAACACTTCCTAAGTCATTTTGTGAGGCCATTACACAGATTCCCAAACCAGAAATAAACATTACAAGAAAAAAAAAATATCCTTCAGGCCATTATCTCTCATGAATGTCAATACAAAAATCCTGAACAAAACATCAGCAAACTGTATTCAGCAATATACAAAAGGATAATGCATTATGGCAAAGTGGGGAAGTTAATCTGGAACATTCAAGAATCAATTAAAGCAATTCAGTCGACCAAAAATGAAAAATTATGTGAACATTTCAATAGAAGACAAAAAGATAATTTAACAACATTCAACATCAATTCATTATAAAAACTCTCCAAAACTAGAACAGAAAGAAACATCCTCCACCTCACAAAGGGCAATTACAAAAAACCTACAACTAATGTCGTACTTCACGATGAAAGTCTGAAAATTTTTCCTAAAATCAAGAACAGTGCAAGGACATTCACTCTCACTTGTATTCAGCATCATACGGAAGGCCCTACCCACTGGAATAAAGCAAGAACAAGAAACAAAAGTTATGTAGATTGGCGATAAGGAAATAAAACTCTTGATCACAGATGACATGATTGTGTAGAAAACACAAAAGATTCTATATATTAAAAAAGCTTCTAGAACTAGCAAACACATTCAGCAAGGTCACAGCATGTGAGGTCAATTCATTGAATTACTGTGCACTAGCAATGAAATAATTGCAAAATGAAAAATTTTTAAAGTACCATTTATAAGAACCCTGAAAATAACAAAAAGGGTAGGCTAAAATATGTCAGACGATGGGCAAGGTCAGCACGCTGAAAAATACCAAACACTGATGAAAGACATAAAATGAGATCTAAATAAATGGAAAGATATTCTGTATCTGTGAATCAGAAGATTCAATATTATTAAGATATAAATTCCATCAAAATTGACCTCTTAAGTTCAGTGCAAACCCAATCAAAATCCAAAATCCTAGAATTTTGTAGAAACAGACAATTTGATTTTAAAATTTATATGTAAAGGCAAGAAAACTAGAAGTACCCAAATAATTTTAAAATAGAAAAAAATTGGAGAACTCAAGCTACGTGATTTCAAGAGTCACTTTAAAGCCACAATGATCAACACAGTGTGCTACTGATGAAAGGATGGACACAAAGGTCAATGAACTAGGAGAGAGAGTCCCAAGAAAGATCCTCACATATGTGGCCAACTGATTTTTGATAAAGACTCAAAGGCAATTCAGTGGAGAAATGATTGTCTTTTTGACAAATGATGCTGGAATAACTGGACGTCCAAATGAAGAAATATGAAGCTTGACCCAGACTTTATACCATAATCAAAAATCAACTCAAAATGGATCATAGATGTAAACAAAAGACCTAAAACTACAAAACTCCTGGAAGAAAATGTGGAAGAAAACATATGTAACCATGGATTAGGCAAAGACTTCTAAGATAACAACTCTAACAAACAATCCACAAAAGAAAAATGTGATAAATTGGGCTTCATCCAAATTTTAAACCTCTCTTTGAAAGTTACAGTTAAGGAAAATGAAAAATGAGGCCACAGACTTGGAGGAAATATTTACAAAGCATGTCTATGGTAAGAGACTTGCGTCCAGAATATATAAAGAACTCTCAAAATTCAATAATAAGAAAACAAACACTCCAATACAAAATGGGCAAAACATTTGAACATTATATGAAAAAAATAAAAATAAACACATAGCAAATGTGCACATAAAGAGAAACTCAACAGCATTAGTCATTAGGGAATTGCAAATTAAAGCCACAATGTGATACGGCTGTTATAAAAACAAAACAAAAATCCCTAAAATAACAAAAAAACTGACAACACAGAACAGCTGGAACTCTCCTGTGCTGCTGTGGGAATGCAAAATGATACATCCACTTTACAAAGCAGTTTGGCAGTTCCTATGAAGTTAACACATATTTCCCATACGACCCACGAAACCCAACCCTACTGTCCAAGAGGAATAAAAGCTTATGTTCACACTTCAGTGTTTATGGTGGCATTGTTCATAATCACAAAAAACTAGAAACAACCTAAATGTCCTTCAACCGGTGAAGAAATAAACAAACTGTGATACATCCGTGTGATGGAATTATACTCCACAATAACCAGAAATGAACTTCAGATGTACTCAACATCATGGCTGAATCTCAAATGAATTACACAGAGTCAAAGAAGACAGACTAAAAATTCTACATATTATATAACTTCATTCATGTGGCTGGAAAAGGCAAAATTAAAGGGACAGAGATAGGAGCTCTCATACATGGACCAATGTTTACTGTGAGCCAGAGTACAGGGGGATCAGTTGAGTAAGCGGGCTATGAAGGAATTTTTGGGGGTGATGAAAATGTTCCATATCTTGATTATGATTGGTGGCTACACGACTGTATACATTTGTCAAAACTCATAGAATTGCACCCTAAAGAGGTTGAATTTTACTGTATATAAATTATACCTCAATTTTTAAAAATACACAAAATAAAGGGACCTCAGGGTAACCAAATAATTGATGAAGGTAACATGCCTTAATAGAATTATTCCAATTAAAAATAAAGAAAAAATTATACAGTTAGAACATCAACTTTTAGAAACTATGTTCTGGTTACATACTGCTGTGTAACTAACTACCACCCCCGTAAACTGAGCGGCTCAAAGCAACAACTGTTTTATTATATCTCACAAATTTGTGGGTCCTGAATTAGGGCCGGGCTCAGCTGGGCAATTCTTTCGCCCCACTGGGCCATGACTGAGGTCACTCAGTGATGTCTGGCTGACAGCGGGCTGGTCTGTGGAGTCCAAGAAGCTTCACTCACACCTGGAATCTTGGTGGCACCAGAGCCTGGGCTGAAATGGCTCCTTCTGCCTCTCCAGGTAACATTAGGTCTTTCTACTCTTGTGGTCTCCTCAGCATAGCAGTTAGATTCTCAGACAATGGCCTGGGGCCCCAAGAGTGAGTGTTCTGAGAGACAGAAGAGGAAGCCACTGGTATTTCAAAGCCTGGGCCCAGAAACTGACAGTGTCGCTTCTACCACATTCTACTGGCCAAAGCAGTCACAGAGTGGTCCAAAGTGAGAGAGGAGGACACAGTCCTCACCTCCAGGTAGGAAAGTTCTCAGAGTATTTGTGGCCATCTTTAATCTGCCAGAAACCCCTAATGAATTAATGGACCGAGACAATAATTATCAATGGCTGCTTACATCAAAAAAGGAGGAAAGAGAAAATTAGATGTTACATAAGTCCTGCTGGAACCATACAACACTACAAAGGAAATAGTTCATCTTAAAAAATTGAATCTGAATCTGATCAAGTTCTTAGATTAACATACAAGGGACAAAGGAACATGTTAAAATACACCATGGGAGATAACATACACATGCACACATATACATGTTCGTACGCATGGAAATACACATGTATATCTATTATTTTATGTAGTCATGCATCACTTGATGGGGATGTGTTCTGAGAAATGTGTTAGGCGATTCTGTCATTCTGCAAACATCTTATACAAACATAGATGATACAGTCGCCTGCACACCTGAGCTGTATGGTGTGGCCTCTTGCTCCCAGGCTACAAACCTGCATAGCATGTTACTGTACTGAATACTGTAGGCAATTGTAACACAATGGTAAGTATTTGTGTATCTAAACATACCTAAACATAGAAAAGGTGCAGTAAAAATACAGTATAACAAACAAAAAAAACGGCACACCTGTATAGGATACTTGCCACGAATGGAGCTGGTGGGACTGGAAGTTGCTCTGGGTGAGTGAGTGGTGAGTGTGAAGGCCGAGGCCAATACCATACACTACTGCAGACTTGATAAACACTGTACTCTTAGGCTGCACTGTATTTATTAAAAATATTTTTCTTTCTTCAACAATAAATTAACCTTAGTATATTACACTGTAACTTTTTAGACATAACCTTTTAAATTCTTAAAAACTTTTTTATTCTTTCATAACACTTAGCTTAAAACAGATTGCATAGCTATACAAAAACGTTTTTTCTTAAATCCTTATTCTGTGAGCTTTTTTCTATTTTTAAAATGTTTTATTTTTTATTTCTTTACCTTTTGAACTTTTTTCTTAAAAACTAAGACCCAAAGGCACACGTTAGCCTAGGCCTACACAGGGTCAGGATCATCAATATCACTGTCTTCCACCTCCACGTCTGGTCCCACTAGAAAATCTTCAGGGCAATAACAGGCATGGAGCTGCCAGCTCCTGTGATAACAATGCCTTCTTCTGGAATTATCTTTTAAAGGACCTGCCCGAGGCTGTTTCACAGTTACCTTTTTTTTATGATTAGAAGGCGTATTCTCTAAAATAACAATAAAAGCATACTAAATACATAAACCAGTAGCACAGTTTATTATCAAGTATTATATATCGTTTGTGCTATTCTTTTCTATGACTGGCAGTGCAGTAGCTTTGTTTACACCATCATCACCACAAACACACGAGACATGCATTGTGCGCGGACTTTGCAATGTCACTAGGTGACAGGAATTTTTCAGCTCCATTATAATCTCATGGAGCCACCATCGTGTATGTGGTCTATCATTGACCAAAATGTCATTATGCAGCACATGACTGTATTCTACATATATAATTATTTTGTAATTACATGTGTAAGTTCAGATGCAGAAAGAGCCCAGCATCGATGAGCAAACCTAGTGATCATATCTTTGTTTCCAAATGCTATTCACCTCCCAAAAGGAATCGGGGCTGCTTGGAGAAATGATACTAGGGCTGGTGCATGGAGCCTGGAACATTTGTTGTACCAGAGAGAAAGGAAGTGTTCAAAGAAGATGGAAATATATTTAAAAGACACAGAAACCAGCTTGAAAGCATTCCCACTTGGGATATTAATATAAAAATTGATAATAATAACAATCATAATGACTTCTCACTGGCATAAACAAACAAATAAGGGATCTGGGGGATCTTCCTGACAGTGGAGAGCCAATGAATAATATAACAGCTATGAAAAAATTAGGGAACGACCTTTTGGCCCCCCCGATAATTAATGGAGGGACAAAGCACCGATGCATGCTACAACTAGGGAACATGTTGGGGACAGAGGAGCAAACTGCAAAGGCAAACCCTCCCCTGCATAACAAATGTAAAAACTAGATAAAATGGAGGAAAAAAATCCATCATTTAAAGACACTGAAAATGTCCAAAACCAGGCAGAAACTGGAGGAGCATTTAATATAAAACACAACTGGAAGCAGCAGAAATTGTGCATTTGTGGCTTTCTGACACGGGCTTATGCCCCAACCCCATAGCTCCTCGCTGTGGAAATCTGGGGTGAAACCACAGCCTACCATTTCAAGGTATTATTATCAATCAGAGTTCAAGCAGCGAAAAACGGTTGGAAATTTTAACAGGAAATACTACAGTGAAAGTTTCACAGAGGGAGCAAGACTTAAATTCTGAATATGAACTCTACCTGATTCCCTGGCTGACAAGTAACTCACGTATGTGCAGGGGAAACCTCGGGGTGCTGGTGAAAAAGGAAACAGACCCAAGGAGAAATTGTCTCTTGAAAGTTGAGCTATGCAAGAGGTGAGGTCTGTGAATTTGCCTTTTGTTTCTTTTTCCTTCTGAGTGCATTTCCCAACCACACACAGGTTGGGTAACAAAACACGGAAGACTTACAGGCATGAAACATCACAGGACAGACCCTAAAGCCTACAGAGCAGCTGGAAATTCGGTAGAAACCAGAAGCCACAGGAAGGCTGATCACCAAATTAAGCAGGCACAAAGGAGCCAGGCTAAAGAATGCAACAGTGAGAAAACTTAAGAACAAAACAGAGATGTTAAGGGCTGCATACCACAGGGGGGAAAACTTTGTAGCTAGAATCCAGGCCAGTTAAATGCCTATTAGAACAACAGCAAGACAATGATCCTCAGAAAAACATAGCAGAATCCAGAGTCCACATTGTATCATCTACAATGTCCAATTTTCAATCAAAAATTATCAGACATGCCCCCGAAAGACCCCAAAACAAAAACAGAAAACAAGAACAGTTGATAAAAATTGAATTTGGGGCCAGGCGCGGTGGCTCACGCTTGTAATCCTAGCACTTGGGAGGCCGAGGCGGGTGGATCATTTGAGCTCAGGAGTTCGTGACCAGCCTCAGCAAGAGCGAGACCCCGTCTCTACTGAAAATAGAAAGAAATTATATGGACAACTAAATATATATAGAAAAAATTAGCCGGACATGGTGGCGCATGCCTGTAGTCCCAGCTACTTGGGAGGCTGAGACAGTAGGATCACTTGAGCCCAGGAGTTTGAGGTTGCTGTGAGCTAGGATGATGCCACGGCACTCACTCTAGCCCGGGCAACAGGGCGAGACTCTGTCTCAAAAAAAAAAAAAAAAAAAAATTGAATTTGGTGGACCCCAGATGTTGGATTTAGCAGAAAAAGACCTCCAAGAAGATGTTATAAAGATGTTCAAAGAATTAAAGGAAAATGTAATATAAATGAATAAACATATATGGAATCACAATAGAGAAATGAAAACTTTTGGGGGACATTCTAGAGCTCTAAAGTGCAATAACAGGAATGGAAATTTTATTAGATGAGTTCAATCACATATTTGAGATGGCAGAAGAAAGATCAATCGAAATTACCAATCCAAAGAACCTAGAGAAAAAGATTGAAGAAAAATGTGGGAAATGTTAACACTAATTAGATATTTGATATTAAGAAATTATTCTTTTAGGTGTCAAATCATGCTCATATTACATGTTATGTATCATGGTTGATATTATGTAACATGTACCATGGTTGGTGTTTTAAAATATTTGACATATTTTAAGATGAAAAGATTTGATGATAGAAATTTGCTTCAAAATAGTTACGTGAGGGGGGTTAGTAAATACTAAACAGAATATAGATGACATAAGATTAGCTGAATTGATAAGTATTGAAGCTTTATTTATTTTTTTTAGGCAGAGTCTCTCTCTGTTGCCCAGGCTAGAGTGCCGTGGCGTCAGCCTAGCTCACAGCAACCTCAAACTCCTAGGCTCAAGCGATCCTCCTGCCTCAGCCCCCGAATAGCTGGGACTACAGGCACACACCACAATGCCCAGCTAATTTTTTGTTTCTATTTTTAGTTGCCCAGATAATTATTTCTATTTTTATCAGAGACAAGGTCTCACTCTTGCTCAGGCTGCTCTCGAACTCCTAAGCTCAAGTGATTCTCCCGCCTTGGCCTCCCAGAGTGCTAGGATAACAGGAAAGAGCCACTGTGCCTGGCCTTATTGAAACTTTATTGTTACTAGCTTTCTGTATGTTTGAAATATCTCACAATCAAAAATAATTAAACACAATTAGCTCAAAAGCAAAAATGCCCACAAATGGACTTTAGTCAAGTTTGATACAACAGCTTAGTAACATAATCAAGAACCTGTCTACCTCACTCCTCTCCCCCCTCCCCTCTGCCTTCCACAGTATTGATAACACCTTCGTGTAATATGCACCCTATATGTTCCAAAATCCCCTTTCAGTTTGGCAAAATGCCTGTTCTAATTTACCAAGATAACAAACTTACGTCACTCTGCCCTGGAAGAGAGAATCTCTCTACTGGCTCTAACAGAAAGCAAACTTCCCTTCCTCAGTAGGCCCCAGCATGATTCTTCTCGTGCCAGGCCCCGATTTGGGTACATACCCACTCTTGAACCCACTCCATCCATGTGGATGGAATACACCGATTGCCTTAATTCCACCTAATAACCCATGGCTGGAAATACCAGGGGCTGTATACCATAGGGGGGGAGTGATTTTCTAAAGGAAATGTGAGGCTACAGGGGTGGGGGGCGACAGTGGGGGGATGTATTGTGGACAGCAAACCACAAATAATCCTAACAACTCCGCATTTTCATAACTGACAGAGGGGTCCAGAAGAGGACATTTGACCTAGGCTGCCACAACCAAATTCCTTCCTTACCAGGAAGGTGGGGTTGGACGGGAATCAGCCTTACCTTTGTGTCTGGACCCGGGAGCGGGTGAACTGCCAGAAGCTTTCTTCCCTGATGTATGGAAAAAGCCTGCTTGAAAGTATTGAAAATGAGGCCAACACAGTGCAAGAAGCCAAGGTTATACATACGGGATGAGGCAGAGTCCTAATTTCTCGCTTGAGTTTCTGGCCCTAGTCATGCATGAAGTTGGATCAGCCCACAGACGCCCCAAATATATTAGCTAATATTTTGTTTTCTACTTCTTATAGCTAAAAGAGCCTGAACCAATACGCAAGTGCTGTGAAGTCCAAGAGTGACTATCTTGGTCGGGTTCTCTCTAAAGTAGACCCTGAGAGGGCAGTGCATGTGCAAATAATTAAGTGTTTGCTCCCAGGAGAAACTAATAAGTGAAGCAAGACGTAGGTTCTTGCAAAATCCCATTTCGTCATGATCTCTAGGTATCACCAGGGCATAAATTATACTTCAGAACTGGTCTCACAATGAGGCTAGCTTTTATGCTCCTGCACTCATCAGTCACTGGCTAAGAACTGCCCCAAGGAGACATAAACTTTCCAACATTTTTGCTCTTGGGGAGTCCCTAGGAGGGGCTCCAGGAACCCAAGAGAGTCAAACGGAAGGTAGTTACAGGTGCAAGCCGTCAGAAGCAAGGACCTCAGATCCCGGGAGGCGAATGTGCTACGTTGGTCAAGGGTTCTGAGAGAATCTGGCCAGAGCACCACAGAAAGAAAGGCGAGGAAAGGAGGCCACATAGACAGTCAGGAATTGCTGCAGGCTCACTGTGACAGGTCTGAGAGAGAAAAACTCCAGGGCTCCCGTCATCACGGGCCTCCACATGTTTCTGTTTTGCCCCAGGAGCTCACAGTGCCAGGTTCTCGCGGTGAGTATCAGAGAAGCAGCCCCTCGTGCTCTGGCAGAGGGAGGAGTAAAGGAACTATTTTGAAGTACACCAGGGTATCTTATTCTGTTTAACAAGGTCTGCCCACAGGAGAAACTATTTCACCAGAGCCCAACTGCTGGGTTTTTATCAGAGCAAACTGACCTGGGGAACAAGAAATGCTCAAGTCCAGCCAGCTGTAGCCTTGCAACCTGAAGGAACATGCCCAATGCCAATCCACATCAGCTGTTCCGTCCCACCCAAGCAGGGAGCGGGGTGGCCAAGGAACACCTGTGAAGCTCCCAGGCCAGGGGCACAGGCCCACGGAAAGAGAGACCTAATCACAAGACTATGGAAGGCTTCCCGCTCCTACCCCTGCCCACCCCATCACTCCAGGCCTGTTTCCAGCAGGTCCTTTTACCCCATGCATCATGTCCAACTATCAAGAAAAAAATCACAAGGCAAAAACCAGTGTGTGGAGACAGAGAAAACATCAAAATCAGACTCCCCTATGGCGGGGACGCTGGATTATCAGAGACTGAGAATCTATTAATACAACAATGATGACTTACATGCTAAGGGCCCTATTGGACACAGTGTATGGCACGTAAGGACAGACTGGCAATGCAAACAGGGAGTTGGGAATTCTAAGAAAGAATCAAAAAGAAATGCTAGAGATAAAAACCACTGGCACAGAAAGGAAGAATGTCTTTGATGGGCGTATTTGTAGACTGGACACAGCTGAAGAAAGAGTCTGAGCTTGAGGATATCTCAATAGAAACCTCCCAAAATGAAAAGCAAATAGAAAAAAAAGGGCAGAAAAAACAAAGCAGACCATTCAAGAAATGTAGGACAATCAGAAAATGTGTAAATATGCATAGTGGGAATACCAGAAGAAGAAGAAACAGAGAAAGGAACAGAAGAAATATTTGAAGCAATAATGATTGAGAATTTCTCCAAATTAATGACCCAAACTACAGATCCAGGAAGCTCAGAGAACACCAAGCATGATAATGCCAAAAGAAAAAAAAACAAGCTACAACTAGACATACATTTTGCAAACTACAGAAAACCAAAGATAAAGAAAAAAATCTGAAAGAAGCCAAAGGAAAAAAAAAAATCTTACTTTGTAATTTTTACAAAGATAAGAATTACATCTGACTTCTCAGAAATCATGCAGCCAAGAAGAGAGTGGAGTTAAATACTTACAGAGTGAAGAGAAAAAAATCTCCAATCTAGAAATCTGTACCCTGTGAAATTATCCTTCAAAGTGAAGGAGGAACGAAGAGTTTCTCAGATAAACAAAAGTGGAGGGGATTTGTGGCCAGTATGCCTGCCCTGCAGGAAATGTTAAAAGAAGTTCTTTAGCGAGAAGGAAATTGATATAGATCAAAATCTGCAGTGTCTTTTCACAGGTTCCTCTGTCTGACTGGTAGATTTAAGACCTAATCATACCCGGCTAGGTATGTGGGCGAGCTTACCTCCCGATGGGGCTCCCCACAGCAGCAAACCAGGGATGCAGGTCTGCCCCACGCCCCTCTGTGAGGGTGGTGAGTGGTTTCAAGTGTCACCACCCAGCCCGTCATTCTGTGGTTTCCCATCAGGTTTCTGCCTAACGGCGTTAGCAGTCATTGACATCCATTGCCGGGATCCATGACTTCTTTGGGGGCTGCAAAGGAGTGATATAACCCACTTATCATAACTTCCCAATCCGTTAGTGAGAATTCCTTCTAAAGCAGGGATTGGCTAAATTTTTCTGAAGAAGGCCAGATAGCAAATATTTTAGGCTTGACGGGGCCACGTACAGACTGTCGAGTATTCTTTTTTTTTTTTTTATAGCCTCTTAAAAATGTAAAAATCTTTGCAGAAAGTAAGCAGCACAAAAACAGGCTGTGAGCCCAATCTGGTCCGTGGGCCTTCACTTGCCAACTCCTGTTCTAAAAAGGAAAGAATGTTTCCTCGTCCCCTCTCTGGTTGCCCTGAAGTACAGGATAACCTGGACAAAGGAAGTGGGATTCTTTCCTCTTAGTTACCTGTGTTGAGAGTACCCAGTTCTTGCCCTCCTGTCCTCCAAAGGTGACGAATCGGACTCTTGGTATCACCACCTGCCCCTCAGCTCACCTTCCACTCCGGCAAGTTATGGCTTTGCACTGGGTACCACTGTGCAGCTCCCCACGGCAGCTGCCCCTCCTCCGTTCTGTTTTCTGCCCTAGGGCTCCAGGGACATGCGACAATTGCAGAAATCTGCAAGATATACACACCTAGGCAACCTGGAAGTGTGGGCAAAATAACGCCCCCAGGGGCAGCCCTTGACCAATGCAGAACAAGCCAGGGGTAGGTCAATGCTTCCCGCTCTGTCCTGAGGGAGAAGCTTTGAGGCACATTCTTGATGGTTCCTCCGACAGGGAGTCCCGCAAGTATATTGCCAACAATATCCATCTCGTTCGGCAGGCTTGTGTTGGCCCCCCTCCTTTGCTATTATACCCTCCTGCTCCACGCTCCTGTCCCCTGGGATCACGTCAACATGGAGCCACCTGATGTGCTGCCCAGCCACGATGCCCCCAGCCAGCTGTGAAGTGTGAGCTTTGGTCTCCACCATAGTCGCAGCTTCACGGTTCAGGGACAGCTTCATTCAAACATTCCCCAAGCTGTGCTGCAAATTCCTCTTCAAGTAGGCTAAGCTGCTCAAAACGTGGTGTTTTTAGCTGGACATGGTGGCACATGCTCGTAGTCCCAGCTGCTCAGGAGGCTGAGCTGGGAGGATCGCTTGAGCCCAGGAGTCAGAGGCTGCAGTGAGCTATGATCATGCCTGTGCTGCACTCCAGCCCGGGCAACATAGTGAGGCCCCATCTCTAAATAAATAGATAATTTTTTTTTAATGTAGGGCTTTCCCACAGAAGGGCAGAAACACCAGGGGCCAGTTTGCCTCCCGTTGGTTAAATTGGGTTTTTACGGATTCACGATGTGACTCTTGCACAGCAATCTGGGAGACAGAGCTGGTCCTGTGGTGCTGCCACCGCCTGGCTCCGTGTCTCCAGGACAAGGCAACACAGGGCAGTGTGGCCGTCAGCCGACCTTCCATGGCCCAGAGGCCACGGCTGAACCCCTAGGTTGCCAGGACCCCAAGGCATTTGACAGAACTGTGTGAGCATTCAGCCCGGAGCCCAGTGCAGTGGGACAGAGCCCCCACCTTCTTCACATCATGACACACATAGATGATGGCAATATTATGTGACTTGTGACCTATTCTGGGGTCAGCGATTAGATAGCACTGCAGTGGAGGACTGGCAGCCCCCGACCCTGGCCGCCGCTCCTCCTCAGTTTCCAGCAGGAGGCCTCGGATCCTTCCGTCGTCACAACGTGGGAGCTGGTTTTGCCCAGAGCCCCGTGATCCCAGAGAGCAAGGGGGAAGCCACGGTGCCTTTCACGGCCTCCTCTTCCAAGACGTGTGTCATTATTTCTGCTTTGTTCTGTTCATTAGAATCGAGTTGCCAAGCCCAGCCCACACTCCAAGGATTCCAGTTTCTTTCTGTAATTTCACCTTTTCAAAGTCTTCCCATTGCATGTGAAGTGTGTACTGAAGGGACCATATACAGAGGTGTGTCTTCTACTTTATCAATATATTGTATTACATTAATTTATTTTAGGGTGTTAAACCAACTTGGCATTCCTGGGATAAATTCTGCTTGTTCATGGTCTACAATCTTTTCCATATGTTACTGGATTTGGTTTACTTTGGTCTTTTTCAAATTTCTCTAAGTGGAAGCCTAGGTGATCGATTTCAGACCTTTCTTCTTTTCCGTGATTGGCATTTCCAGCTCTAACCTCCCCGGAAGCACTGATTTGGTTATGTCCCACACATTTTCTTATGTTGCATTTTCACTTTCATTTTGTTCAAAATATTTTTTTACTTTTCTTATGATTTCTTCTTTGACTTATAAGTTATTTACAACTATGTTGTTTAATTTTAACGTACTTTGGGTTTGCTCAGGTTTTTTTCTGTTGTGAATCTCCATTTTAATTCTGTTGTGACCAGAGAATGAATATACTTTGTATGATTTCAGTCTAAAAATGTATTGAGTCTTGTTTTGTGGTCTAGCTTATGATCTCTCCTGGAGAATGTTCCATGTGCTCTTGAAAAGGATCTATATTCTTTAGCTTCTGGGTGGACTTTTCCATAAATGTCAGGTCTAGTTGGTTGATAGTGTTACTCAAGTCTTCTATATCTTAGTTGATTTTTTTATTGTGGTAAAAAACACATTACATAAAATTTACCATATTTACCACTTTTAAGTGTTCAGTGATGTTAAGTATTAATGTATTCACTTTGTTGTGATACAGAGCTCCAGAACTTTTTTATCTTGCAAAACTGAAGTTCTGTATCTATTAAACAATAACTCTCTCTTCCCCTCTCCCCAGCCCCTGGTAACCACCATTCTACTTTCTGTTTCTATGAATTCAATTATTTTAGATACCTCATCTAGGTAGAATCATACAGTATTTGTCTTTGTGACAGGCTTATTTCACTTAGAATAATGTCCTCAAGGTTCATCATGTTGTAGCGCATGTCAAAATTCTCTTCCTTTTTAAGGCTGAATAATAATCTGTTGCATGTATATACCATTTTTTGTTTATCCATTCTTCCATCAATGGACATTGGGTTGTTTCTACCTCTTGGCTATTGTGAATAGTGCTACTATGAACATGAGCATGTAAATATCTCTTACAGACCCTGCCTTAAATTCTTTTGGTGATATACCCAGAAATGGATCATATGATAGTTCTACTTTATTTTTTAAGGAACTGCCATACTACTTTCCATAGCTGTCGCACCATTTTATAAGCCCACCATTGCTGATGTTTTGTCCAGGTGCTAATCAATTATTGAGAGTCAGGTATTAAAATCTCCAACTGTTATTGTTGAATCGTCTATTTTTTTCTTTCAATTCAGTTTTGTTTCATGTACTCTGGGTTAATCAAAAGATTGACAGATACATATACATTCATAATTGTTATGTCTATCTCATGTATTGACCCATTTATCATTATGATTTTTCTCTAAAGCCTTAAACTCTGTTTTGTCTGATACCAACATAGAAACTCCAGCTCTCTTACGGTCACTGTTTGCACGGTTATATCTTTTTTCTCATCCTGCTTTCCACCTATTTTTGGGTTTGAATGTCCGGCATTTCCTCTGTAGACAGCGTATTGTTAGCTCTTGCTTTTTTATCCAGCATGACTCTCTCTGCCTTTTGAGGTGTTTAATCTGAATTAAACTCACATTTAATAAATTGCCTGATATGGTTGTGTTTCCACTGCCATTTTGCCATTTGTTTTCTATTTGTCTCACATCTCTGTTGTTTTCCTGTACCTACTGGCTTATTTTATGTTAAAGGTGTTTTCATGAACAACTTTACCTCTTGATTTTCATTTTTCACTACTTTTTAGGTTTTTTCATGAATGATTGCTCTAGGGATTACAATGCACGTCTTAAGTTAGCACAGCCTGCTTCAGAATAGTACCAACTTAATTTCAGTAAAATACAGAAACTTCGCTCCAATATATCTCATTTCCCCCCATTCTTTTGCTATTATAAATGCAACAAAACAGCATTACAATTATTGCTTTATCCAATGTTATATATGTTTAAAGGCAAGAGAAGAACTAGAGTCTATTTATAAACTTTTATATTTACCATTTCTGGTATTCATTTTTTCTTGTGAATTGAACTTAATGTCTAGTGTTACTTTTAGCTTGAGGAATTGCCTTTATTATTTTTTGTAAGGCAGGTCTGCTAGCAACAAATTCTTTTAGTCTTTATCTGGAAATGTATTTATTTTACCTTTATTTTTGATATTTGCTACATATAAAATTCTTGGTTGGCGGTTGGCTTTATCCCAGCATTTTGCACATGTCATTCCACTCCCTTTAGCTAATATTTCTCTGATGTGAAATCAGTCATCAGTCACATTTCCTTTGTTGCTTTCAAGAACAGGAACATACATAGGCAAATATGCCACACATTCATACTGTTCTTACTTGATATTTAGTAATTTCCATTAGTAAATGTTTCTCATCTTGTTGTATGCCTTTGGTCTATTTTCAGAGTCCCACAATGGCTATTTTTGACAGTTTTGTCCAGCATCATTGCTACTTTTGGGGGGCAGGATTTGTTGACCTCACTCTGTTGTCCTGTAAGATATGAGAAAATGATTTGTTATTTGCAGATGGAATGAGAAACTACTGAGATGTGTTAAGCAGAGGAGGGACACGATCTGATTTACGTTTTAAAAGAGCACTTTAGATACTCCTATTAAGTATTGTTGCATAAGAAATTACACCAAATTTATTTGCTAAAACAACACACATTTATTATGTTGTAGTTTCTGTAGGAAATTTGGAAGCAGCTTAGCTGGGTGGTTCTGACTCAGGGTTTCTCATGAAGTTGCAAACAAGATGTCAGCGGGACTTGACTGGCAGTGGAGAATCTCCCCCCAGGCTCACTCCCTTAGTTGTCGTGGGAGGCCTCCACTCCCCACCGTGGGTTTCTCTGTAGGGGTGCTCACAACCTGGCATCTGGCTCCCAACAAAGCACGTGATCTGAGGGTGTGTGGCCAAGATGGAAGTCCCAGTGTCTTTTGTGACCTGGCCCATGAAGTCCCCCACTGTCATTGCTTTATTCTATTCATTAGAAGTGAATCACTAAGTTCAGCCCACACTCAAGAGGAGGGAAATTAAGCTCCACTTCTTGAAAAGAAGTGTATAAAAAAGCTTTGTAGATATATTTTGTAACCCATCCTGCTGCTGTTTGGAGCATGGATCATAATAGAGCAAGGACAGATGAGTCACATCAATTTTAGGCTATTGTCACTGCCCAGTTGAGAGCTGGCAGACACCTGGACTAAAATGACAGCTTAAAGAGGAAGACAAGCAGATAGATTTGAAGTTAATTTTTCCAGTGGATCTGATGCAGGGTTTGCCTTTGGACTGGATAGGAGTGGAGGGGAAGAGAAGTTAGAACGACTCCCAGGTGTCTGGCATTGGTATCTGTGGAGCTGGGAGCCCCCTGTCCTGAGAGGGGAAGACAGCACAAAGATCAAGTTTGGGGTGCTTGTGGAGATGCTGAGATGCTCACGGGAAACCTGACAATGAGGTCAAGAGGCAGTTTGGTCAGTTAGATACACAAGCCTGGAGATCAGAGAAGACAGGAGGGCTGGAGATGCAAATCTGAGAGTTATCCTACAGCTCGTGTTAAAGATGCAGCTGGATGAGATCCCTAGGGAGAGAGTGGAAGTAGAGCAAGAGACACAGATAGAGTTCTGAGGAACTGCAATGTCTAGAGAACAAGCAGAAGGACAAAAAGGGAAGACACCTGAGAGGAAACAGCTGATGGGGTAGGAGGACAACCAGGAGAGTGTGGTGCTTTGGATACAAAGGACAGCATTATATTTCCAGAAGGTCGGAGCTATCATCTGTGTCAATAACTGTTGAGAGATCAGATAGGATTAGAGAAGCTTTTTTTTTTTTGACATGGAAAAAATTGTGGCATTGGCATGACGGAGACAGAAGACAGATAAGAGTGGGTTGAAATATGATTAGAAGATGAAAATTTGAAGAATTGGGGTATTTATTGTATACTCACTGGGTAAGACCCTTCAAATGGCAATCTATCTGTCCTCCTAAGCTGCTCCCAAGGGTGTTCACTTCACCCTCATGCCTGCCTTCATCTGGGTTACCATCAAGTGTCACCTGGATGTTTCATCAACAGCTTCCTAACTGGTCTCCTAGCCTCTGTTTGCTCCTCTCAGATTCTTTCTCCAAAGGGCAGCCAGAACGAGCCAAAAATCTATATCTGATCATATCATCTTTGTTGTTTAAAAGCCTTCTATGGCTACCCTGTACCCAGGAGATAAAGTCCCAACCCCTGGCAAGTTTCTAGGGCTTCTGGCTCCTCCCTTCTTCTCTGGCATCTCTCTCTGGTCTCTCTCTCTTTCCTTTTTTTGTCTACACTGCAGTCATTTTCTTTTACTGTCATCTTTTATTTTCTCTACCCTGCTTTATTTTCTTTGTCCTCCAGATTCAAGTCTTAAGTCTCGGCCAGGTGTGGTAGCTCACACCTGTAATCCTAGCATTCTGGGAGGCCAAGGCGGAAGGATAGCTTGAGCTCAGAAGTTCGAGACCAGCCTGAGCAAGAGTGAGACACCCCCATCTCTACTAAAAGTAGAAAAATTAGCCAGGCTTCATGACGCGTGCCTGTAGTCCTAGCTCTTCCAGAGGATGGCTTGAACCCAGGAGTTTGAGGTTGCAGTGAGCTGTGATGACGCCACTACACTCCACCTGGGACAACAGAGCAAGACTGTCTCAAAAAAAAAAAAAAATGCGTAAGTCTCAGCTTAAACATCATTTCCCTGGAAAGACTTTCCTTGACCTCTCTTTGAGGTCCCTGCACTTCCCTTATCATCAAAGACAGCCTCTCTTTTCTTTTTTTCTGCTGTTAGCACTAGATAGATTATGTCCTTGGTTCAGCTTTGTCTCGGCAATGACACCTAGTAGGTACTAGGTGACAACAGTAGGCACTCAGTAAATATTTCCTGACTGGATTAAGTGAAACCAATTTCTCATTTCCGTGGAAATTCTCCACCAGAATTTTTCTTAAACAGGAAAATACCTTCAACGACTTTAGGAGTATTTATTTTAAGTAATGCAAGCTAATTTGCACAATCTAGAATGGCTTTTCAAAATCAACAGGTCAACAATATCTCAGGAGGCAAGATACATAAACTCAATTATTCTAATCATTTCGACTTATAGACTAAATGTAATGCCTTCATTACTGGTTGTCCGTTAATCCTTTTAATAATAAATGGATTAACCAACCTTTTTGGTTGAGGGAGAGGTGAGTTAAATAATCCTTGATTCTATAGGCACAATTAGTTATACCTATATTAATTTGTCTGCTTTCAATTCAGGCACTATTTTAAAAAAAATCCAAGAGGAGAGGTAGTAGGAGTTTAACAGCCATCTATTCTTTCCAACATTTTGAGAAAGCAAATGAAAATGAACCCTGAGACAAGCCAACAGCAGGGGTGCTCATTAACTTAATACACTTTAATCTTGTGAATAGAAGCTGGAGCTAGATCCATTGAACTGGAGCTGTAGACTTCCACCTCCAACCATCTGCAAGACATCTTCACATGGGTATTTTGTTGGCACCTCTAATTCAGCACATCCCAATCTGAACTCCTTATCCTTCCTTGCAGAAACCTGTCCCCTTCCTGGGTTCTCTGTCTCACAGTGGGCCATCCCTTGGCACATGGGCTGGAAGTCTCAGCAGCATTCTCCCTGCCTCTGCTCCTTTGTCCCCTTGCCCCCTCCCCACAAGGCTGCTGGGTCCCTCTGGACTCTACCCAATCTTACAGCAGCTGCCTGGCCCCTGCTCAGCCTGTTAACTCCTCACCTAAGCCTCTTAACTTACATCCTCACCTCCCCTCTGTAAGGTCTCCTCAGCTATGGGAAATGGCTTTGAAAACCCAGATATGTCCCGTCACTCCCTTAAAGCAAACAAACCAAAAAAATACAAGTGTTTCATCTTCCTCATAATTACTAATACTTGCTGAGCACCTACTGTATGCAAGCTTTGTGCTCAGTGTTTTGCATACATTATTGCATTAAATCCTCACAAATAACCCTCTGTTAATAAAGACCTAACCCCCTACCAAGATCTGGCCCAGCCTGCCTTGCCCACCTCACCTAGATTTCTCTTTGGCTTGCCAGGTGCCTGTCTCAGTGGCCTTTCTGTCCCAAGGACACGTGTCAAGCCTTTGCCTTGGCAGTTCCTGTTCTCTGAAAATGGTTCCCTCTTGGGTCTTAGCTTGCGCGACCTTTTCATCACATGACTCTCAGCTCAAACATGTTTCTCAGGCCTCCTCTGATCGCCCCAAGGTCTCAGCTATGATCACAGAATACTAGCCCTTGTCACTGTCTGTCATTTCATGTGCTTCCCCTTCAGTCCTTTAGTAGAATGCAGGCTCTAGCAGGGCAAGGACCACGTCCAATTCGTTAACCACTGAGCTCTAGGAGTAGCACAGTGCCAGGCACTTAGGAGACACTCCATAACCATCTGTTGAATGAATGAAAAGGGTTCATGAAAGTGCCCTCCATAATTGGTTGCTTTTATCAATTTCTAGAACTTTTTTCTCTAATGCTCTTCTCTTACTGACATGGGCATTACTTTTCGAAGCATCCAGAGCTGATGCTGTTAACCGCCCTGCTCAAAACTTTTTGTGATTGTCACCAGGCTGTCATTTCCTGCTCCCCTACTCCACCCCAGAAAGCATCGTCTGTTACCCTTAGCAACAACTTCAGGTAGGTCCCCTTTTTCAGGGCCGCATCATGATTTCTGTGGCGCTAGGCACTTTTGCCTTTGTCGGTCCTTCCTGCATTTAAAGAATTAAAAATTCTACTTTCCACTGCGTGTAGTACTTTTTACCAATAATAAAAGAAATTAAAACATTGTGGTGGTGGGTCCCAGACACTGTGATACATCTGTTCCCAGTTGTCAGTTAAGGAAACTGGTGCTCGCAGGACCAGCGAAGTTGGGACGGAGTTGTGTGTGAGTCTGTTCCAAACTTCCATCCGGAGATAAAGTCCCTGAGACCCACCCTGGCTGAGCTCCTGGATCCGCCGGGGGTGTTCCCTCCGCCCGGTCCCCTTTGTCCCAAGGCCGGCGGGCCCGCCCCCTCCCAGGCCCCGCCCCTCCCAGGCCCCGCCTCCCGCCCGGCCGAAGCGCGTGTCCGCAGGGGGGCGGGGCCACGGGCCGCGCGTGCGCTCGTCCGCCCGGCTCCACCGCGCGCATGCGCCGCGCTCGCTCGCGGGAGAGAATGGCGGGGCCCGCGCCGGCCGCCATCATGGAGGAAGATTACTTCGGGAGCGCGGCCGAGTGGGGTGACGAGGCGGACGGCGGCCAGGTGAGGGGGGGCACCGGGCGCCCCCCGACAAGGGTCGTTCGTTTCCGCCGCCGGGGTGTGAGCGCGCGCCCAGCCCCGCGCGGCCACCGTGTGGTTCAAGCACAGCCCGCCCCGCCTGGCCACCGGCTGGCCCCGCGACCCCGCCTGGGCCCGGCAGCGCGGACCCCTGGGCCTCCGCCGGCTCCCCTGCAGGATGACAGGGGCGGGGGCGAAGGGGCGGAAGTCCCCGTGGCCCTGAGGCCCCTGTTGGCCACGCGCCCTGAACCAGCCAGAGTGCTGGGCACTGGTACTTCCCGCCAAGTTTGTGTCCCAAGGCGGGTGGGACACAAACTTTTAAGTTGGAGGATGGGGCCAGGAGCCACACAGTGTTAAAGAAAAGTACAATTCAAAACTCCAGGCAGCATCATGGTGAGAAAGTGGAACTTTGGGCACTCCCACATGTGTTTTACTCTCTTCTAAACCATACTCTTTCCAGCACTTTGGGCTGATTTCATCTGCCTTTGGGCCCATTGACAGGATTTTCTGGCTTGACCTTCTAGGGTTTGGAGTGAGAGCCCAGGGGGGATCATTCTGTCCCCCCACTCCGGCCCCGCAAGACAGGGGTTGGAAAGCCCCAGCAGGGAGTCCTAGTTTGGCCCGTGCATCCCAGCTGAGGAGCGTGATTGAAATACAGCTTCTCAGGTCCCTCCCCTGAGGTCTGGAGGGGAGCCTGGGAACCTGCCCTTTTAACTTTATCAAAGTTAGGGTTGTTTGGTAAATATTGAACTGCTATTTTGAAGGAATAAAGAATGAAGTGGGGTTTAGTTCATTGAACAGGGGCGGTGATGCAGCGATGGCATTGGAGCCCAGAAATAAAGAGGCAAAGATGGGCGATGTGTTTCTGGAACTGGAAGTTTGAGGACCCTGTGTGGTTAGTTGTCCCGTGGAAGCAGTGGCAGGAAGTCAGCAGGGAGCAGGTTCTGAAGGGCCTTGGAAAGCTGCTAAGTGGGATGGCCTGTAGAAGAGTTTTGGGCCAGGAGTGACGTGTAGATTTGCATGTTGGATCATTCCACACTGTTGGAGGCTTACAGTGGTGGAGTGGATAAAGAGTCAGATTTAGCTAATTGAGAGGGCAGGCCAGGTGCCTCACACGTTATCACTTTACATGCTCAAGATTTTGTGTTGGGTGTTACTTTGCTCAATTTTTGTAAATGAAGAAAGTGAGACAGAAGACTTAGTGACTTGCCCAAGGTTATGAAACTAACAAAGGAAGGAATGAGGATCCAAACCCACATCTTTTATCTCCACTGCCACTTCATCAAACTGCTGACCACCTGAAGAGGTCCAGATGAGAGGGTCTGAATTAGCTTAGTGGTGGGCTGGTGTTTGGGACATCTTGCACAAAATGTCATAGTGCTTCTCACATTGAGCCTTTGAGTCATAAAGTGTTAGAACTCGGGCATATCTAAGGGGGACATCTAGTCCAATGCCTTCATTTTAAAGACTGAGCACTCGAGTTACTTTCCTCAGCTCATGCAGTCAGGCCTAGACCCCACTGATGGGTTAGGGAGTCTCATGTTTGGAGAATTTTAATCATGATCCTAATACTGTGCATTGACCCAAGTGGGCTGTTATTGGTGAAAGGGGTAGACCAGATGTTCGTATCATGTTCATTCTGTGACTCTCCTTGGGAGAGGAACAGAAAGTTAGGAAAGGTGATGGAAGATTTTGAAAGATAGTTGGTGACCCTGATTTTGTTCTCTTGATGCCATATTTCATGGATTAGGGGAAGTGTGAAGATGTGTAAGGAAGCTACTGTGATTTTAAGTCTTCATAGAAACTAAGAGTTACTGAAATGCAAATTGATTAGCCTGGCTGCAGGTTGTAAATGGGGAATGGCAGGAGGTGAGACTGGACAGATGAACATGTAGGAAGAGCAAGGTCAGCATAAAGCTAAAGCTTAGATGCTTTTTCCTGAGTGAGATGGGAAACTTTAAGCAGAAGGATGCCAGATTTGTGGCTTAGGAAGATAACTGTGGCATCTGTGAAAGAAGACTGAAAGGAAGGAATGAGACCAAGACATTAGGGAATACTGCCACTGCAAACATGCAACAAAAAAGGAGGGGTAGAGGTAAATATGGAAAGAAGGGCCACGTTGGACAGCTAGGTGGGAGTTAGAAGTGATGTGTCTTCGTGATAGGACGTGGGGGTAGGGTGAGGGAGGAGAAAGTGAGGATGACTCCCAGGTTTCTCGGTAACAGGTAGATGATTGAATTCTTTACTAAAATGTGGGTTGTAGGAAGAAAATCTGTTTTCAGGGAGATGAGGTCAGTTTTGGACCTACAGAGCTTGAAGTTCTTGTGAGATATCTGAGTAGAAATGAGAAGAGACTAAGTGTGGCACGTAAGGGTGGTGGCAGGGGGGAGATGGATCCAGGCTAAATACTAGGTTTATGAGCAGGTAGATGGCATGACCCAAATGACCCAAGATGTGGTGGTAGAAGAGGTGAGAGCCCAGTGTACAATGCACATGAGAATGAGCCTCAGGGTGAAGTGCAGTCTTCCTTCACACCTGTGCTCAAGGTTTCCCACACAAATACAGTCTGAGAGAAGACTCCCTAGTGTTCACTGTGAAGTCATAGGGCTCAATCTGTTCCCAAAGCACTGCTTTCGAAATGCTGGTCCAGATCAGGAGGGCAAACTTTTCTGTAAAGGGCCAGATAGTAAATATTTTAGGCTGTGCATTTCTATCACACTACGCAACTCTGCCCTTATGGGGGAAAGCAGTCATAGACAATACTTAAAAGAGTGGACATGGCTGTGTTCCAGTAAAACTTTATTTACAAACACAGAAGAGGCCTGGATTTAGCCTTGGGCCATAGTTTGCTGATCCAGCTCTTACTGTTATGTTAGGGTCAGTTGCATGGAGGTTGGTCTTTCCTACCAGCTTGTGAAATTCTTTGGTGGAAAAAGCCATGTCTTATATTATCTCAGGTTCCCTAGGTGAAGAGCACAGTGCTCAGTACAGAGTAAGTGTTCAGAAAGCCTCTGCTCATTAGTTAGGATGACAGCGTTATAGCTGGACAGACCTTGGGATGGTCCAGTCCATCATCGAGTAGCTAGCTGTCAGCAGGTGAGGAAGCCTTCTTCACCCTTAGGTCCAGAGACTCGCCTAAGGTTGGTCCCACGCACAACTGAGACTAGAATCCAGCCAGGTGTGCGGATTTGAGGAAAATTAGTGATCTTTACTTTGTAATGGTAAACTGATGGTTCATGCCTTCATGAATCACTTTGTTAGTCTTTGTTGGAAAGCATTAAATGGCACATATGAAATAATAGAACAATAATAGTTAACAGCTATTGAACTTTTACTAAATGCCAGGCATTATGCTTGGCTCTTCCAAAAATTGGCTCGTGGGATCCTCACAGCAGCCACAGGGCATAGGCACTATTATTATCTTTGTTTAGCGGAGGAGGAAATGGACACTCAGAGCGGTTAGGTAACTCGCATGACCACAGTCCATGGCTGCCGGGATGGCGTTGCTGTGCAAGCCCACTCAGTGCCACTCTGGGTCCCCTTTCCTCAGCTGCTCGCTACCTGTCCATCCATGTCATGAGAGGGTCATGAAAGTCAAATGAAATAATGTGTGCGGAATATTTTTGAAATGGACAGCATCATACAGATTTAGGGTGAGATGACAGGATATTTATATTAATGAAAAAGTCATGGCTCTTGGCATTTACCAGCAGCAAGAGGATGATTCAGGAGAAGGCGAGGATGACGCCGAGGTCCAGCAAGAATGCCTGAATAAATTTTCTACCCGGGATTACATCATGGAACCCTCCATCTTCAACACTCTGAAGAGGTATGTGAGGCAGGCATGTGTACTGGCAGGAGAGCAGGGAGTAATTCAGAGAAAGTTTTGTGATAGACCCAGAAGATGACATGTGAAGTAAGAATAATATGATACAGGAACAAAAGGCTTCGAGGGTCCCACCTCTGCCACTTTACAAATCTTAAAGCCTAATTATCTTCCCCCCTTGTTGTCCATCCCACGCTCACCTACATTCACTCTAGTGTAATTGCTGCTTTGTTACTTTTCCTAGGTATTTTCAGGCAGGAGGGTCTCCAGAGAATGTCATCCAGCTCTTATCCGAGAACTACACTGCTGTGGCCCAGACTGTGAACCTGCTGGCCGAGTGGCTCATTCAGACAGGTGCTCTGTCGGTAGCCCCTGTCCTGGCTAGTCACCACCCCCTCCTTTTAAACAGACGGTTGGACCACTGTAGTGCTGATGAATTGAAAATGCCTTCTTTATTGTCCTGGTTTTTAAGACTTTTATAAGTAAGAACTAAACTTCTTACCAGTTTTATCTGCTTGACTCTTATCTTCGATTCAATAATTGAGGTTTTCTATAGCCTGCAAAGGCGATTCTCATTGAGCTGTAGAATTATAGGATTATACAGTGTATGTTCAGTGTGTCATTTTCAAGAGGTCTGTTATAGCAAGTAGTAAATGACAGATAATTTAGGACTGGTGATGATTATGGCTTTTAGCTAATATGATCAAAGTAGAGCCTTACTGTAAATCCACTGAACTGGGTGCAGATGACATCAGTGAAGTAAGTGCTGTCAGGGTGATCAGGTACAAGTGTGCCTCTCCTGGCTGGCATCTGCTCGCCCCTACCAGGTAGGGCTGTGTTTCTCCACCCCCACCTGCCTGTCTTGGCCGCTTGTCTTATCCTTAGGTCTTAAAGATGTTGCTCTCCTTTCCATGTGGACAGGGCAGACCATCCTTGTGCTCTGTGCTCCTCTTTGGGTCTTACCATTGAATATAACTAACTGTTTTTAAGAGTTCCAAAATTTTTTAAAAGTGGTCAGAAACAGTTCGGTGATATTTGATTCACATGGAGACTTTTGACTTTTTTCTAAAGCATCAACAATGCAGTGAATTGAGAGATTGCCATCGTCTGTCTAGTTGCTTTCGTTTTCTTTCAGGTGTTGAGCCAGTGCAGGTTCAGGAAACTGTGGAAAATCACTTGAAGAGTTTATTGATCAAACATTTTGACCCCCGCAAAGCAGATTCTATTTTTACCGAAGAGGGAGAGGTGAGAAATTATTTTCCTTTTTGTAGTGTCAGTTCCTGGGATCTTTTTCTGATTCCATGTGTACAGTGAAGTGTGGCATATCACATAAGGAACGTAAGAGTTGGGTACTAAAACAGGGTTTCATGCCAAAGTTGCGTGTAGTCAGAGTTGCCACATTTAGACTCTGTCCTTGCTGAAGTGAGATGTGTTCACACAAGTGAGATGTGTTCACACAGATGCTGGCATGGAGAGAAGGGACAGCAGGTTCTCACCCGTCTCCCATCTTAAGCTGACCCTGGGGCACAGCTCTTGGAGTGGTTTGCTGTCTTCATTTGGGTCCTCCAAGAAGCACATGCCAAGACAGGGCTAGATGTACAAGAGGTTATGGAGGAAACAGCTATGAGGGAAGATGGGCAAGGGCTAGGGGAGCCAGAATATAGTTCTGAACCTTGAGGACAAGAGGGACGGAAGGAAAGTTGGTAGGAAGAGTCTCAGGCCATGGTGGAGTTTCCAGAAAATCTCAGCCACATCAGTGGGGAGTCTTCAAGCCATAGGTGCCCATTCCGGGAGCCCGTGTCTCCTGGACAGGACTGTTTTAGAGGCCCTGCTGCGCCAAGTCAGTGGCTGAAGCAACCGTGGGGAGTCTGGCCTTGGCACAAATAAATGGGATGGCAGGTTCAGAGTGCAGCGCCCAAGGCCATCGGTCCCGCAGGAGGAGAGCTGAGGGACACATTTTCAAGGCCACTACAGGTGGTAATGGGCCAAATCACCTGTGCCATTTAAATGGCCTTTTTCTCTTTTGCCAAGGCCCAAGGGCGTACAGCTGATGTTGCATGAGCTCCTTGTGTGTATGAGGCAGCCCTGCTGTAAATATGCTTCCACTGGACTCTCGAGTGTCTCCTAGGAAGTGCCTTTTAGTCCCCTCTTGGTTGAGTCGGATCTTCTGAAAGCTGTGAGTGGGGGCTCTCCTTGGCCATTCAGCCAATTGTGTGGCCATGACCAGCTGTGGGCCTGCTTCCTCTGAAGCTAGACTCATGGGGGCTCTTCCAGCAGGGATATTCTGTGATTGTTTACACAACTTAATCTTCACTTAAGCTAAAGCTAGGCCTCTTATCTTATTGTTTGTTTATTGGCAGACCCCAGCTTGGCTTGAACAAATGATCGCACATACCACATGGAGAGATCTTTTTTACAAACTGGCTGAAGCCCATCCAGACTGTTTGATGCTTAACTTTACTGTTAAGGTAGGAAGAGTTCTAGAATTAGAGAAAAGATAAAGTGTGTATGAACGAGGATTATTTTTGGTTGTTTGGTGATCCGTTTCCTTTGAAAATTCATATTTGCTTTTTTGGTGAAGGTCTTCATCGTTTCACTTTAGTAAGGCTTACATTGAGAAAGAAAAGCATAAAATTTGTATCTGTTTTCGGATCAACGTTGACTGTGTTTTAGGATTTAGGAGGGACATTCAGAGTTTGTTGTGCTCTGAGCGGAGCCTTTCCACATGCCTGGTTGATCTCTTTCCTCTTACATGTGAACAGCCCAAGGAGAAGTGGGTAGCCTGGGTCGCAAACCCAGGTGGGAGCATAGTGGGCACCAGAGTAGAGGTTGAGACCCGAGGCCAGTGCATGGGTGTTCACCTGTCCATGCACCCTGAGAAGCCAGCTGTTTGTGGAAGGTGTGGTCACTACCTGCTGACTGTTGACGTGTCTTTGTGTGGTAGCTGATTTCTGATGCAGGGTACCAAGGGGAGATAACCAGTGTGTCCACGGCGTGCCAGCAGCTAGAAGTATTCTCTAGAGTACTTCGTACTTCTCTAGCTACAATTTTAGATGGAGGAGAAGAAAACCTGGAAAAAAATCTCCCTGAGTTTGCCGTAAGTGCTTTACTTTATGAATCTCAGATTAGACGGAGGCTGTGTCGGCAGTCTTTCGTTTTCCAGCGTGAAATGCTCCTTCCCTTTAGAGACTGCATTTCAGAGGGTACCTTCCAGGCTAACTTCCAGGCCTGGGAACTGTTGAAGTTTGGCTCTTGTCCACTTGTCAGTGCTGCCGCAGTGAACCCCAGCCCTCTCCCCCTGCGCTCTTGCAGAAGATGGTGTGTCACGGGGAGCACACGTACCTGTTTGCCCAGGCCATGATGTCCGTGCTGGCGCAGGAGGAGCAGGGGGGCTCGGCCGTGCGCAGGATCGCTCAGGAAGTGCAGCGCTTCGCCCAGGAGAAGTGAGAGGCCCTGGTTTTGCTCACCCCGTCCCCCTTAGCAATCCCCTCAAAACCCTCCCTGTGGCCCTTGTTCCACAGCCAAAGCTTCTGGCTCCTTCTGTTTTGACACATAGGTGAACTTCCTTTTATCCAATAAAGTCAGAATAGTTTTGAGCACATGTGGAGAGCTTGCTTTCCTACAGTGTTGCTTTGATGCCTGTTTTGTGAAGTACTTGATCACTCTCCAGCCCACTGGATTACAGCCCTGTACTTTCTCAGGGTGGGTTCATCAGTGGCAAATGGTAGTCGTCCTGAAATAGCTGTTCAGTGATCTAATTGTTCCATTGTGGTCCATATCTTACAGAAAAGAATGAGGTCCTAGTAGCTTTATTTTCTACTACTGATAGAGCCTTAATAAGGTATTTAAAAAGTATGTGATTCCTTCTATAGATTCAGCAAGCTGTATTTGAATCATTCTTTCCCAGTTTGCTCTAAATGTTGTTTCCGTGTGTCAGTCAGTATACCAGTGAATGACAGAAATGTGGAAAAACAAAGGGATCTCAACAATCCAAAACAGTAAATGTAAATAAGAAAAAGAAAGAAGAAAAAGCTGCCATGTTAATGATGAGATATGTGGTTTTTCCCATCAAGAGGCCACGATGCCAGTCAGATCACACTAGCCTTAGGCACAGCTGCTTCCTACCCCCGGGCCTGCCAGGCCCTTGGGGCCATGTTGTCCAAAGGAGCCCTGAACCCTGCCGACATCACCGTCCTGTTCAAGATGTTCACAAGCATGGACCCTCCTCCTGTGGAACTGGTAAGTTTTTCTCATCTTAGTAAGATGGGATACCCTCAGTGCCGACTGGCTGGGTTGCTTTGGAAAGTCTGTGTTTATGCAATTCTCTTAAGTCAGTGAATGCAAATTCCTGTTGATATGTTTCCATGCCTTTTCCTGGTCTTTCCTCACCACACTCAGCCTTGGAACATGTTAGAGAGCCCTGCAGGGGTGGGTATGAGTGAGCATGCGCAGCTCGTGCCATCCTGCTCCTGGCCATGTGTCTCTGCAGATCCGGGTGCCGGCCTTCCTAGACCTGTTCATGCAGTCACTCTTTAAGCCAGGGGCCAGGATCAACCAGGACCACAAGCACAAATATATCCACATCTTGGCTTATGCGGCAAGTGTGGTTGAGACCTGGAAGAAGGTAAGTTCTGAGAATTTGTGGACTTGTAGGAGACAGGTATCCTCCTCCGCTTTGGTATTATTTGGGAGTTTTTAGCTACAAGAAATCTTGAGCCTGTCTAGTGTCAGAAATGTCTTTGCTACTGTTTGTGCATAAAGTAGTGAAAGTGCTAAACGTTTCAAGAAAATGAGCTTTGCAGTCTATAATATTCTGCAAACTAATTTGAAGTGTGACTAAAGAAATGAAACTAATTTCCATAAGCCACAGACAAACACCAGTCTCATTAGTTTTCAGTTTCTATACACTATGTGACTGTAAAGTTTGACAATTAAATTAACTCCCAACTTCAGAAATAGGGAAAGTGATTTGTAGAGAGAAGTGGCAGATAGCAGAATACCCCGACAGCAGGGATGTGTGCTCCGCCAGGATTCAGCAACTTGTGTGTGTCTTTTCAGAACAAGCGAGTGAGCATCAATAAAGATGAGCTGAAGTCAACATCAAAAGCTGTTGAAACTGTTCACAATTTGTGTTGCAATGAGAACAAAGGGGCCTCTGAACTGGTGGCAGAACTGAGCACCCTTTACCAGTGTATCAGGTAAGCAGAATGAAACATTTCTAAACTCAACCCTTTGGGGAGGAGGTGGTTGGAGTTTTCGTAGTAGAAGCTCAAATAACAAAAGCTTCTGAGATCTTTATTTATTTTTTCTTTTTTAAATGTATGTATAGAATTTTAAACAGTTTTAGCAGCATGAGTAATTTTCAGGTGTTTACTTGCCAGAAGTCTGTTCAGTAAATCCTCACAAATTAGACTAAGTAAAGGAAGACCAGCCAGAATTACACAAATTGATTTTAAGAAAAGGGCCTACTTATAAAAGTTATCCTAACAAAGTATTGCTTAGTTAGAAAAGATTTGTGATTATGCCAATTACATAAGGAGACATGTCCTAGGGATAGGTGTCCTTTTAGCCATTTAAGTCTTTCCGCTATTAATTTGTACTAGGGACGAAGAAAGGGTTTGCTAAATAAAGGTAAACTTCAGCCCAGTCCACCGAAGTCACTGAATGTTTCACATTAATCATCTTTTCCTTTTAAACCAGGAAAGTGGTTTAAAGTGAGCTGAGCATTGAATTCCACTCCTCACCCTGCAAGTCTCATCAGACTGTGGTCATGAACAAGCCCCCCCGGCAGGGCACAGTGCAGGGTGGATTGATGGGGGAGTTTGAGTTTGTTTTTAACTTCCCAACCCTTTAATGCTTTTCTAGTATATTTTGGTATTTTCTTAAGGGAAGCATTCTGCCTTGTTTACCTGTAGGTTTCCCGTGGTAGCAATGGGTGTGCTGAAATGGGTGGATTGGACTGTATCGGAACCAAGGTACTTTCAGCTCCAGACGGACCACACGCCGGTACACCTGGCGTTGCTGGATGAGGTGAGAGGGCGGAAGGTTCTGGCTCCTGCTGTTTCTTTTGGCACTTACTTCCCTCGCATGTGTTCAGGGAGTTTGGAGGATATACTTTTCAAAAATAGTTATTTCTATCCTAAAGGAGGATTTTCCTTTTAAGGATCATGTTTCATTGACTGTATAGATTTCTCAGTTTTTACCAAGTGTTACTGGAAGGACGGGGTGTGGCATAGAAGCTGGCCGGCCCTGGTCAAGCGTCCAGGACCATCCTCGCCAGCAGTAAGCTGTCTCTGGCGGCTGTGACGGTGACTGTGGCGCCCTGTATCCTGAGAGTGCTCAGTGAGGCTCCCTTTGGCATGTTGTAGATCAGCACCTGCCACCAGCTCCTGCACCCCCAGGTCCTGCAGCTGCTTGTTAAACTTTTTGAGACTGAGCACTCCCAGCTGGACGTGATGGAGCAGGTGAGCGGGTGCCCCGTGGGGTTCGTCGGGGGTTGGGGAGGACCCCACTCTAACCAGTTCCTCTGTCTTCCGTAGCTTGAGTTGAAGAAGACCCTGCTGGACAGGATGGTTCACCTTCTGAGTCGAGGTTATGTACTTCCTGTTGTCAGTTACATCCGAAAGTGTCTGGAGAAGCTGGACACTGACATTTCACTCATTCGCTATTTTGTCACTGAGGTCAGCAATGCCCTGTTGGTTTCATGTTTCACATGTTTACGCTAGCACTGCCCTTTTTGGCTTAATTTAGTTCATTTTGTACCTAACTCTGAGAACTGTGCTTTCTGATAATCTTGGTGATGACAATGACAGATACCGATTGGCCAACTGCCTGCAGGACTGTACTATGCGTTTGACCTGCAGTACCGCCCTGAGTGTCTTTGTTGGAGACCGGTGGTGTCTCCAGGGAAGCCGGGGGGCGGGGGTGGTGTTTTCTCCAAACTGATTGCCGTTTCGCCTGACCCCCCGCCTTGCCCACACAGGTGCTGGACGTCATCGCCCCTCCGTACACCTCTGACTTTGTGCAGCTTTTCCTCCCCATCCTGGAAAATGACAGCATCGCAGGCACCATTAAAACAGAAGGTGAACACGACCCCGTGACAGAATTTATAGGTAAGGCCAATGTAAATATCCCTTTGCTGCAGTAGTAAATGTCATTCTTTACCTCCTGTTTCTAACCCAGTGGCTGTTTTCCTTCTGTTAAAGCTCACTGCAAATCTAACTTCATCATGGTGAACTAATTTGGAGCATCCTGCAGAGCTGAAGCAGAACATTCCAGGAGACCAGTTGTGGAAAAACCCTTTCAAGAAGCTGTTGTTTTAAGAGACTCAGTCAGCATCTTAGAAATGGGCTTTGCTGGGAGGAGGCGGGTAACTGTTTTAAAAAGGAAAATTTTAGCAGCGTAAGGGGAAAACTGCTGATATGAACAGCCCCTTCTCTTCATTGTAACCCCAGTACTGTCCCTGAGTCCTGTTCACAGGACGGGAACCAGGCGCGCGTTACCTCTCAGGGGAACCCGGCGGGCAGCCCAGGGATGGTGGGATTCAGAAACTGAGATTTCCGGTGAACCACTTTCAAAGTTGACCTGAGTTTTCTCCCAAGAATCCAAGTAGTTAGTTGATGTTTTATTGTAATTATTTTAATTTGCTAAGAACAAATAATAAATTTTTTAAAAGCCTTTCTGCTGGGTTGGAGGGTGTGGGTCCTGATGTGGCGTTGCTCTCGTGTGTAAATAAGGCTCGCTCAGGCACGGTCCCGTGTGAAGTCTTTATTCATCACGCGGACAACTTCCCTTCCCCCCATGGATTCCAAAGAGACATAAGAACTGGTGATGAGTCTGAACTATTTTTCCTTTTAAATGCTGTATTATCGGCCACAGTTGCCAGATACAAACACCAGGCCCTCCACTGAGGAAGACTGAGGCCCATGGTTTCCTGTCTTATCACTTCCTCACCAGGCAGCCGACTGTAGTCGCTGTGCAGGTGGATAAGTCATCCCAGTTCAGCTCTCAGGAATGCTCTTACAGCCAGTGCCAGCCTGTCCTCGTGCTGGCAGGTGCCCTTCCAGGTGTCCAGAGCCATCCAGTGTTGACATGCAGTCACCCAGTTCTGCCAGCCAGTCTAGTGCCCATAACCCTAGGGCCCCTCTGGTCATGGTTCATGCTACCACTTCTTCAAACACTGCTGTTCCAGAGACATCACCTTAAACGATGGGGTCCCCAAACGTACAGGACTCCTCAATAGCAAGGTTGTAACTGGCGCCCTTGCCGTCCTTGTAGGTGCTGGTCACTATCCTCATCCATCCTCTCTCGCCCTGTGGGCAGAAGCGAGATGGTCGTTGACACGCAGCGTCCTGCCATCTGCCTCTATCCCTCAGCCCAGCCTCGGAGGACGTGCAGGGTCCAGACAGCCTAGTCAGCCACCCCCGTACCCTTCCCACCACCCTACACTTGGAAGGATCTAACAAAAGATGTCGACTCTTTAGACCTAATGACTCATCTACCTAGTAAGAGCCCCATTTGTAGTCATTTAATAAAGAGAATTGACATTTCGTCACTTCCACGTTAACCACTGTCGCCCATTTCGTCAGTGAATTTCTATGTCTAAAACTATCAATGGCTAATGCTAGGTCTTAAAACTTAAAGCTCTGGCAGTGGATTTTTAACCCAACTCAACAGTGTTTTTGAAAAACCTACATGGTTTTACCTAGGGAGTTCAAAGCTGGCAGGAGAAATGCGGTGGTTGTAAAGGGAGAAGGCAGTGAGACTGCACCGCTCCTGGCTATGCTGAGAGGCGTAGTTGGTTACGTGGGGGCTGGGGGCCCCTGGGGCGGAAGGCCAGGGTGGCTGCTGACCCTACGGTGCACAACAGCGACAGCTCCCACACAACAAAGAAGAATCTAGCCCCCAGAGCCGCTCATGCCACGGCTGAGACTCTGGGCTGGAGCAAGAAAACCTGCTGCTGAAGGCCACATATTTTTAGCTAAAAGTCAACGGAACCATTCAAGTGAGTGGAATATCAATTCTTTTCCTAGGTATGACCTTGAGAAAGTGAAAACATCTTACCCATGGTTCACCCCACGAATTCCGGACAATCCAGTACTCAGTCCCGTCGCTGACACCCCACCCAACCACGGAGATGATATGGTTTATGTAGGCATCGTTGTGGTATTCGGCATAGATGCCCCCGGTGTAGTTTGCCATCCCTTCCGTTGCCATTATACCGCAGCTGCAGGCAGGCAGTTAAAGAACCAATTACTGCTCTCAACTGAAAGAATCTACCATCATTACAAATAGTCTGATATTACCATGTGTAAATCCGACTCAGATAATGCACATCAGACGGTTCTGGATAAATTGTTATTCACATAGCGTCTTCCCTGCTGAAACAGGCCAACATCACGGCGCTCACCACAGCTTGGGGAGCTTTCCATCTGCATTTCACCCGATAACCCCAGGAAGGGCCAGATTAGCTACGAGTTACTGGTTTTGCTTCTGAGAAAAATGAAGTTCTTAGAGGTGAAATCGTGGCAGCTGTGTCTCAAGCCCAGTGGCTAAAACTGGCCAGAAGGAAAGGGGTGAAGACACACATGCACCTGCACACACACACACTGGCCAGGTCTCGCCTGATGGGGCCTCTCCTCACCTGATGGGGCCGTTTGCATAGATTTCTGCCATCATCTTCTCCCTCCCGGACAGGGAGCCGTAGTCGCCCACTCTCCAGAGGGTGTAGTTCCGGATGGCGTGGCACTCTTTGAATTCAGTGCATGTCCCGCATTGGTTAAACTTGTCACACTCTAGGGGAGACCAAGGAAAGTCAGCATGAGACTGTCTCCTCGTTAGCCCTAACGAAGAAGCTGCCCGAATCCACTCTCCACGTCTCTAATGTAGCCTACCACCCATTAGCTAGTAACAAATCATCTTGCTCTCAGGTGCTGTTTAATTACGCCCTTCTTTCAGCTGCAAAGGCATTATAAAGAGCCCTCCCCCAGGCCTTGGCAGAAAAGACAGAAGACAAACATTAGCACACAGTAGGCACTCAAGAGGTTAGCCTTTTTTTCTCTTCCTTTAAAGGCTGGGACAAGACATTTTCATAATACTTTATAGCTGAAAATTGAGTGTAATCAAATTATTATTAAGCGCAATCAAGATGATTCTATTGCTGGTTAGTGAATAAACAGCCTAATACATCTAGTTAGAAAAAAAGCAATTTCTTGATTTTGGTTTCAGAGGTATCAAGAATTAGGCTTAAAGAAAAGAAAGAAAAGGAAAACAAAAAAACAAACAAACAAAAAAGAAAAAGTGCAGCTCTGAGTTCTGCAAGACACAGTCACTGTGTTCTCACTTTATACACACCCCAGCCAGCCAGCCCACCCTCGCCTGCCTTTTTACTGCTTTGGTGTCGCCTATTTTGTTATAGTTACACGGCTCTCCAGATTCTTCCCCCAGGACAGTGAAGTCCTTGAAGATTAAATTGCTGGCTTTCTTGGCTCCTTGGACACAGAGGCCTGGTGCCCAGTACAACAGGGAAACGGCGGTTCTATGGCCACCTTTGCTCCTACTACAAAGGCAAGACCGTTGCAAACAATCAGGTTGCTGATGGGCTGCACCGGCCTTCAGGGGCAGGTGGGCTTAGAGGTGTGGCCTTGGCTGGATGAGACCAGTCTGGGGTGGAGGGGAGGTGTGGCCCCGGCGACTACAGTGATCCCTGATTTGTGATTCCAGAGCAGACTGGCTTTCCCTCCTCCCTGTCATCTGTCCCCGTTCTGGGCCTCTGACCCGTGCTGGGCTTGCCACTTCAACTGAGGACTCACCGACAGTCCAGGAAAATTCTTTCTGGCTGGACAATAAGGCCCAGGGGCCAAGGCAAGGGACCCCTGTCTGCATGAGATGGTGCCCAGAGGACCCTGCACTGCATCAGAGCACACAGGCACCGGAGTCGACCCCTCTAGACTTGGGGGAGGGAGGGGCGCGGCAAAGCACTGGGCTCCCTCCCATTCTCGCCCCCCACCGTCTCAAATAGCTGTTTGAGTTTTCCCAGCTCTCTGCTCTGGCTGTGGGGGAGATCTGAGTCAGGTGGCTTAAAACTGCCAATTATGGGTTTAGGGTCTTGACTTTTCTTTCCTTTGGTTTCCAAGGGGAACAGCCTAAAAGGAATGTGCCAACCCCGGGGACCCCAGGCCAGCTTGAGTCTGCTGGTCCACGTAGCACCCTCTTGGCTCCAGCCACACTGGAATGCGCATGGCCCCAGCCCGGGGTCCCCGGGGTGGGAACCAGGCCTGTGCTGCCTTCCAGCTGGGCCCGCTGGCTTCTAGCTTGGGGCGGCAGCCTCCCCACCTGCTCTCTCCATCAGCGCTCCTGGAAAACTGACTCTTCCCTCCACAAGGCCCACCTGCACCTCTCCCCTTACAAAGGCTCCTAAAACCCCCCAAATGCCAACATATCAGAACCCAAATACCACATCAGTCCTCTCTGCAGGGGCCCTCCCACAAGGCTGCACACACAGGAGCGAGGCGTGTGCGTCAGAACCCTCCCACGCCAGGCCACTTTGATGGTCTTCTTGACACGCGGGGGGGGCCTCCGGCTCCGCCCCAGCCCCATGGGGTCAGGGTGGCAGAGGGGGCTTCTGCACGGAGGCTGGCCTGGGGACATGCCCCTAACGCTCAGGGGTACCGGTCCTCCCTGGGGGCTCTGGGCTCTACGTCTCCCACGGCGCCCAGCTTGGGCTCCAGGCAGAGGGAGTGGAGGGCGGAGGGCTGGGGGCCCGGGCCGAGGCCTACCCTGGTCCTTGGCCTGGTAGTTGTTGCAGGTCTCGTCGGGGATGCCGTGCTGGTGGGCGTACTCCCACACCGGCAGGTCGTTGCCCCCCTCGCAGGAGCCGGCATGTCCACAGTCAAGGACGTGCTGCACCGACAGCAGGGTGGAGGGCCATGCACCCTTCCTCTTAATGTTGATCCGATCTGCAACAGTCAGCACCGCCGTGAGTGCCCGCCCACCCCGGGCAGCACCACTGCCCCCCACCGGCTTCCCCGAACGCGACTGGCTCCCTCCAGATCTCCTTCCCCCATCACAGCGCTGCCTTTTTGTTTGTTTGTTTTTAAAACAGGGTCTCACTCTGTGGTCCAGGCTGGAGTGCAGTGGGCTGATCATAGCTCACTGCAGCCTCAAATCCCTGGTCTCAAGTGATCCTCCTGCTTCAGCCTCCCAAGTAGCTGGGACTACAGGTGCGCACCACCACATCTGGCTAATTTTTAAAATTGTTTTGTAGAGACAGGGTCTTGCTATGTTGCCCAGGCTGGTCTCGAATTCCTGGCCTCAAGTGATCCTCCCACCTCAGCCTCCCAAAGTGCTGGGATTACCGGCGTGAGCCACCGTGCCAAACCAGACCTGCCTTTCTTAAAACAGCTGCTGTCTGTGCCTCATTCAACTACTGTTTGAGACAACCCCCGCTCCTGCTGTCCCTTCAGCCCACACTCTCCTAGCAGGCTTTTGTCCCTTCCTCTCCGCTAACGGTCAACTCTCCATCCTCTCCTGCCCCGACCACTCCCTGGCTGGGTGCTAAAGCCACGAGAATTGGGTAGAAACCATACTTTGAGTAACCACACAACCATTCTGCTTTTCACTTTCAGTAGAGTATTTGGTAAGTGGGCAGATAAGTAAGACCAGATGGTCAAGAAGCTGGGCAGTGAGGCCAGGTGAGAGGTGGCGGGAGCAGGTATTTTGAAGGTAGAACCGACAATTTGTCGATGCGTTGTGTGAGGATGGGGAGTAGGAGCCAGGTGCACCTCTGGGCCTCTGAGTAACCCAAAGGGGCCTGCGGTGACAGCCAGGAAGGAAGAGCTCTTTGGATCTGAAGGCCGAGGCGTCAGGTGTCTGAGCGAGCAGGTGAGTGGGCAGGAGGGTGTGAGGGTGTGTTCAGGGAAACGGCCAGGTGTGGGGGCGGGGAGGGCAGGTCCAAGTGCAGGTGAGGGCAGTGTTTTAAGCACAGTCAAGGATGGTGAGGCCTGGGGATGGCCCCTGCCCTGCCCCACGGTGGCCCCCAGAGATGGAGGGTAGTGGGGTTGAGGCTGGGGGTGCAAGGACGGAGAAGAGGGACCCCAGCTACCTCCGGTAGAGCTGAGAAGTGGGGCGGGGTGGGGTCAGGGGCTTTTTGCTCATTTGTTCGAGGAGGGGCACTTCCCTGAGTGGGTGAAGGGGCAGCCTCGGTGAAGGGCTGGGACGCTCGACCCCAGGGACAGGAGGGAAGGCACGCCATGGCCCAGCTACATTCGCTGGCAGAGGGGCAAGGCCCCCATGGAAGTCCCCTTCTGGTGGCTTCTATTTTCTCAGTGAAAGAGGAAGCAGGGGCCTTGGCTGCTGCCAGAGACATTGGAAGTTTACGGAGGAGGAGGAGGGAGCTGTCCTCTGGCCCAGAGGGATAGTCCAGTCTCGAACTGTGGGAGGGTGACCCCTGGCCAGTGCCCAGCACTCATCAGACAGCTGACAAGCCACCTTTGGCCACTTCCTCCCTACCCCGAAGTCCTTCACAGATGCAAATCTTGTCACCTGACTCCCTCTCAAAGATAACTCAAGGCTTCCCTTTCCAGCTCTCTGCTCACCCTCACCCCACCCAAGGCTGGGCCTCAAAGGCTTTCACTTCCTCAGTGGGCGCCATCCTGCGCCCCCCCACCCCCGACCTTGCTCCAGCCTCTGCCTCGGCCCGCCCACGCCGCCCGCCCTGCCAAGGCCTCCCAGACCTTCCCGTGGGGGAGGCCCCGGCTCCATCGCCACCCCAGGCGGAAGTACGCTCCGGCCCCCAACCAGGCCCCCAAGAGAGACAGGGCCAGGCCGCAGCTACAGCCGGCCAGCTCCGGGGTCCAGACCCCACCCCGAGCAGGAACCCCTCACCCAGCCGAGGTCCTGGCCCAAAGCCCAGGCTTCTGGGCTCGAATCCCAGCTGTCACACCAGGGCCAAGTCTCCCAACCTCCCTGCAGAGCCTCGGTTTCCTCATCTACAAGTTCAAGGCACTCATGGCAGCTGGGAGGTCTAAATGAGATGACACAAGTGCATGCCACTGGGCCGTGGCAGGCAGCAGCGGCCACACTGTGTTAATCCTCTCAACATGGATCCTACACAACAGGCCTGACCCATGAGGTACCAAGGCCAAGGGAGGAGCCACAGCACCCAGCACTCCTGGACTAAACTCCAGCCAGAGTGAGTCCCGTCTCCAGGGCAGTCCAGGCTCCTGGAGAGGGTCCTTCCCAAAGGCTGAGGGGCAGGCCTGGGGCTGGGAGGCAGCCTCCGTTCCCAAGGCAGGGCACAGCCGCTGCCTCCAGGCAAGCCTCCCCTCCCCCCTTCCCATGGGCCTTCCTGCCCAACTGCAGCCAGAGGCTAAGGTCCAGATGAGAAGAGTGCCAGGGTGGGGCAGTCGCAGGATGGGGCCATGGCTGCAGCCGGCCAGCCTCACTCAATACTCCAGGCCCAGGACAGGCTTTCATCTCGCATACTGGCTGCTGCTGAGAAGCAGTTTCACTTCCATGTCCCCAGTACAGGCTGGGGGCCCAGTGATTTTGCATTTCGGGTTCTATCCCAGTGGCTGAGGTCACAAGCTTTAAGGGGACAGGGCACCTGGGAAACACTGGCTTCAGTCACCCAAAGGCCCCGGGGGCAGCCCGTCGGAGAGCCCCAGAATGACCCAGCTTGGCTCTCTTCTGCAGAGGGCAAAGGCCAGCTCCCCTGGCCAGTGGCACAGAGTCACAGGCTCCTGGAACCCGGGCTGTGGCTGCCTGTGCTGAGTAGGAGGCAGCCAGGATCGGCTCTCCTAGCCCAGGGTCAGGGGCAGCCACCGACCTGCCATGGCGCTGGTGCTGCCGTGGGCCCAGCAGGAGCCGCAGTACCGAGGGATGTGCTGGTTCCTGGTGATGCTGGCGTAGTTGACACCATTCACATTGCGCCAGTCCCAGCTCTTGGGCAGATCCGATGGGGACAGGTACTCGTAAGGCCGCGGGTGTGTCCTGGGAAGAGACCAACACCACCAAAGTCAGCGCTGGGGCTCCCGGGGCAACCAGAACCCCCCTCCCACAGGGGCCAGGGCACAGGCAGCCCTCTCGAGCTCCTCCACCCCTCCCCAAAAAGTGAGGGGGCGGGCGAGAGCCCCGCAGCCACCAGGGGTGAGATGTGAGACGGGGTGGGAGCCCCCGCACGCTCGGCATGGCAAGGAGGGAAGCTGAGTGCTCCTCGAGCAAGGCCGAGCGCCGGGGACAAGCTCCAAAGGCCACAGCGGTGAGGCTGGCCTGGCTTTCTGGACAGGTGGGGCTTGTTCAACCCCACAAACACCAGGGCTTCCCATGGATGTGCAATTGGAGTGACCCCCAAAACGATGGGGCTGGGGCCGGCGGTCCAAGGCCCAGGGAGGCAGGGTCCCCAAAAGGCAGGCCAGCGCGCCCAGGCCCTGGGACGGGCCATCCTTCCCCTCCCCCCACGGCCTCCCGCCCGCGCCGGCGCCCACCTGCGCCCCAGCTGCGCCAGCTGGTCCCCCCGCAGGGGCAGGTAGCAGGTCTGGCCCGGGCGGAAGTAGAGGCCGGCCCGCGCGGCGCCCGCCAGCAGCACGAGCAGCAGCAGCGGCCCCGCAGGCCTGGACGACGCCATGGCTCCCGCGCCGGGGCCCGCTCCGGGGATCCCGCTCCGGATCCCGCTCCGGATCCCGCCCCGGATCCGAGACAGGGCGCCAGAGGCCGCTCCGGATGCCGCTCCGGATCCGAAATCCCGCCAGACCGGGCCCACTCCGGCCTCGCCCCGCACCGGCGGCCCCTTAAGGCGGCAGCCGGCCCGGGACACTCCCCTGGGGCGGGGCCGACCCCCTCCCACGCCCGCCCCGCCCCGCCCGGGTGACCCCGGCCCGCCCCGCCCGGCCCGCGGGCAGCGCCTCCCTCCCTGGCCCCGGGCGACTGAGCTCGCTGGAGGTCCATAGAGCCTGACCTTAAGCTGGGCCCCCAGACGGACCACCGCCAGCCACCAGCCACCTGTGCGGGACTGTCACACTTGGCTCACTTCCCACGGGCCCTGGCACCAGGGATGGGAGCTGCAGGCTCTTGCATAGCCCTGGATCCCTGGGGCCCTTGGAACCCTCCTGCCTCCCCTCTGGGCCTGGGAATGGGTGGGGGTCTCCCGTGTCCTGGCAGCAGGCCCCGGCGCCCCCAGAATTATGCCCTGGCTTGGCCGTCTGAACCCCGTTTCCCACAGGCCCAGGCCCTTTCTGGGGAGATGTTTACCTTTCACAGAGAAAGAAGGTGGGGTCGTCTGGCAAATGCCCCTAAAGGAAGATTGCACTTGGCACATGAATCATGAGTTCTACATTCCGACTCCCAAAGATCTTGGAAACGTTTCCTGCTGACAAAACTCTTCTTAGTCAAATGAGGAACCAAAAGCAGAAGTGGGACCCTCAGGACTTGGTTTCGTAACTAAAGGCCCCTCGTGAGCAGTTGTCATCGGGAGTGGGCCACACAGTGGCCTCCTGGTCTCATCAGAAAATGGTCCTGCCGTTCTGTTCTGGGGTCTCCACAGGCCTGTGCTGTGGGTCCCCTGTGTAGGATCCCCGGGTGACTCTCACATCCCTTCTCCCTCCTCGGCGGGCGCCTGCCCCATCCCAGGCCCCTCCCTCGGCCTGTGCCAAGGTGGCAACGGGAAGCCACGGTGGCTGGCTCCTTGGCTTCCAGCAGTTTCCGAGGCCCCCTGGAATCCCCACAGGACTGGGAAGGCTACCTGGCAGCTCCTGTCAGAGCAGAGGGACATCTCAGAGGCAAAGGCCAGGTGCTGCCTTATCTGCCCAGAAGTTCCCACCGAGTGGTCACTGAGGGAAGTGTGGACCCGGGGCTGATGCATCTTGTATCTCTTTGGGAAGTCGCTCATGTTGACAGTCAGTCAGACACCAGGAGGTGGGGCCGGTGTGGGGCTCCCTCGGCATCCCGAGAGGGGCCCGGCTGGGGCTGGAGGTGGGCACGGGAACTGGCCTCCGGCGCTGGCTGAGAAAGGAGCCCAAAGGGAACTGCCCGCCGGGGCTTTCCTCCTCCCACACCAGCTCTCTGGCTGCCCTGGCTACAGGGACCCGGGTCGTTCATGTGAGGAAGAAACCCAGGCTGTCCGTGTGATGTTAGCAGGTGGCATCTACCAAAGTGGTAGGTTTTTGGTATCCTCTAAAGAAAAAGCTAAAAATTCATAATATTCCCTCAAGTACCCATAGAAGGTCAGGATCAGGTGGGCACAAAGTCCACCCACACATTCTACAACATGGGGAACAAACCCCGGGAGGGGAGGACGTGCCCTGGGCTCGTCCTTGGCAGCCGGGGCTGTGATGGCAGAGCTGTCATCCCTGGTAGCGGGTGAAACGCGCCCAGGGTACAAGCTCGTCCACTCACGCAGCGCTGGGAGACACGGGATGCTCAGAAGACGCCCTGAGGTTCGAGCGGGTCCACGCGTGTGGGAGGCGTCGTGACAGGCAGGGCTGGCAGTGTGGGCACCTGACCCCACAGGCCTGCAGGGCCCATTCAGAAGCACCCAGAACACAATCGAGGGCAGGGCTGAGCAAGGGCCCCTGTGTCCACTGTGCCCGGGGCCCTGGAAATGAGGTGACCAATCTATTGATAGCAGCCCTACCTGCCTGGTCAGGAGTCTGTCCTGTCACCTCCTTTCAGCCCAGAGCCTCTGGCTAGTCAGATTCACAAACAAGGGTCAGGCCAGGGCGGGTTGCGGACAGGGAGCATTCCCAGCCCCGCTCCCGCAGGCTAAGGCTCGAGGCTTGTCCCAGGTGGAGTTACCTGCCGGAGGCTGGTGACAGGGAGGGGTGTTTGGATGCTGGTAAGGAATAGCACATGCAGAGGTGACTGGAGTTTCCCTGATAGGAGCAACTCAATCTCAGAAAAACCAGGCAGGAAGTGGGGTGGCGAGTGCCTATATTTGAAACTAAAATATTCAAGCCAAGAAGGAAGTGAGAGCTGGACAGCCTCACTCTCTGTCCACCTCTTCAGCCCCTGTGACCGGGCAAACGCAGCCAAGCCAAGCGGATCGAGGGCTCTTCACCTCTGAACTTGGCCCTGGTCGGGCGGATGCGTGTCCACCTGGCAGACGGCTCCGGGAAGCCAGCCAGCGGCATCACTTTGGGGGTGGGGGCCCTTCCAGCCTCTGCTAAACGTGTTCTGTTGAGGGGGTGGCCGCACACCCAGCCCAACCCCAATGAGGGGCCGGGGCTGCTGTTCATAAAGGGGTTTGGCCCGAGGAGTCTCCAAAGGGCGCACAGGTAAAGCGAGGAGTGGCTGGGGCCATGGAAGAGGAGGGGCACGTTGCGAACCTGCTGGACCGGCCACCCCGCTCTGTCCCTGGCTGGAGGTTGCTGGCTGGAGGTTGAGTTTATCCCCAGGGGTGTTTCTCTTCAAAGCAGACTCACCTGCATGGCAGCCTGGGGACTCTCTTGGAAACCTGACAGGTGTGTTTTATAGGCAGCTGTGTGCGAGCCTTCCAGCGTGGGGCTTGGGGCAGAATCAAGTCGGAGTTTGAGAGCGAGGTGTCTCCTCTGAAACCACTGTGAAGGTTCTGCCCGGGAAGCTGGCCGTGTGTCCCGGGCTTTCCTTCCTGGAGGTAACCGGTCGTTCCTGCTCCTGGCGGTGCTCAACGGCAGAGGGCCGAGCCGGTGACTTTCTAGAGGACGCCGTGGTCCTCGTTTGGTCCTATGCACAGCCCTGTGAGGTGCAGGGTGCACATGGTATCATCCATTTTACAGGTGAAAAGACTGAGCCTCCAGAGATGTCAAGAGACATGTACTCGGCATGAGGCACCCCGTGGCAGGTTTGACTCTTGTCCTTTTTTTTTTTTTTAACTCCAGAAAGTCTCTTGGCAAACACATGATCCAAGGCCACAGACACAAAAGCCTATTCATTTCTAAAAATAAGTTTGAGTTTTTTCCCCCTTGTCCTGATAAAAAACAACACATACATTTTATAGTTAGGCCAGAGCCGGCCCACCTTCCCAACCTGGACAGAGGAAGAATGCAGATGGGTTTAGTTGACTGTGGAATCGCCTCAGAGTCCTTTCTTCCCTTCTTTCTTAGTCCGTATTGTCTGGCTCCCACTCCAGCAGCTGCAGACATTTCCTATTATTCCACATTCCTGAGTTTAGCCACATCCTGGATACTGGCCTTTGTTTTGATGGATACTGACAGCGGTAGGCGAGTCTGGCTCTGCAGGGTGCGATGGCTCCCTGGCCAGCTTCGGGGTCTCCTCTCTGTCCATGTGGTCACCCTTCAGAAGCTCATGTTGACTCCTGGATGCTTTCTCAGTGAAGGCCTTCCATCTGGGTGGGTCAGGCTTGCGACTCACCTTGCCCGTGGCTCCCTGGGCTCACATGCATTGAGGGCGGCCTCGTTGGCCACACCCTGGGGACACGACCGCTTTCTAGAGGGGCGTTTGATCATTCGCCCCATCAAATTTGCCCTCTAAAGTCAGGCTGTCAGCAGGCATTTGTGGAGCACCCAGTACGTGCAGAATACAGTCTTCACCCCTGGGGACACAGCAGTGAACCAAGTTCCTGCCTGCGAGGAGCTTACGCTCTGGCCAGGGAACGTGGGAGAAGCAAACTGCTCGGGGAGTAGAAAGCAGTTGGAAACAGATAAAATGGGGGATGCTGGAGATTGGGCCTCTGGGGGGGTTTGGTCTGGGACTGTTCTCTTAGGTATCCAGTGAGTTAGGATTGAGTGATGACGATGCAGCCATGGAAAGTGCTGGAAGGAAGAGTATATGCACAGGCCATGGGGTGTGAACACACTGGGGAGGGAGAAGTCCCCCAGAGGATGCCCATGGGGAGGCCACAGGAGAGCTCCAGCCTGTGGGGACCACGTGGGCTCTCAGGCCACGCTTCCCATGGCTGGCCACAGTGTGAGACCCTTCCCACCTGCATCTCCTGCTTCCCTCCCTCCTCCACAGTCCCACTATCTGAGGGGAGGGCTCTCCTGGCCTCCTTTGTCCCCACTGGGGCAATTTCCTATCCCAGTCTCACGCCGCACATGTTGGCCTGGGTGTAGAAGGTTTGGGTTTTGCCCACTACTTTCCAGTAGGGCGGTGGGCAGGACCTGATTTGTGTTTATAAGATTGTCTGGTGGCCGTGGGAGGGATGATATGGAAGGGGCAAGCGTGGGTCAGCGAGGGGCTAGTTTGGTCGTGGAGGTGAGAGCTGGCGGCAATGAACAGGGGGTGCTGTCAGAGATGGGGAGAGAGGACATGCTGGGCATCCATCTCAGGGCGGGGCTGGCAGGATGCCGTCAGGGACCAGAGGTGAAGAGTCGGTGCCGGCAGCATTCCAGGCTCTTAGGATGCCCGGCTGGAGGCCGTCTGGCTGCCTCTTGACACCTCAAATTGTACCTCTGGATGTAGGGGTCTGAAGACCTGCAATGCATTACTGGCTCTGCCATGTCATCCCCAGACCTGAGCATGTCACTTCCCTCTCTGAGCCTCAGGGTCTTCTACAAAATGGAGAGAACCATCACCCAGCTCAGAGATGGTGGCATCATGCAGGCCAAGTGAGGTAGCAGTGACAGATGGGGGCAGAGACACTGGTCAAGGCCAGCAGAGTGGGAAGCTGCCATTATCACCCTCCAAGTCCCTAGAGGGCAGGGCCCATATTGTCTACTTTTCTGAGATCCCTTGAACCCTCCAAACAGTACTCAGCCAATATGTGCTGCGCAAATTAATGGATTTCTCTGACTCTTACAGCAGAGCTCTTGGACAAACACTGGGCTGGGAGAAGGGCACATTCTTGCCCAGCTGCAGTTCCGGGTGATGCCCTATGTTCTGTTTGTCTCTTTGCGCCACTGCACATCGCTTCCAGCAGCCATGCACCTTGGGAGAGGGGGCAGGTGCAAGTGGCACGGGCGTGTGTCCGACCCCTGCAGATCTTAGAGGGGTGGGGTGTGTGTGTGTGTGTGTGTGTGTGTGTTTACTTCTGTAAATCAGATGTGCCACAGCCCACGATGCTGCTTTGGGTCGCACAGTCCCCACAGAGATGGCCAGGTGTGTCCACCATCTGGGCTTGGGGGCTGGAGAGCAGCGAGCCCAGCCTGGGGTGGGTGCTGCGAGCGTTTCAGCTGTGGGGAGGAAGGTCTAAAACTCCCAGCTTAATGAAAAACAGCAGTGCCCTCCGAGTCCCTCTGCTCTGCAGTTACTTATTCATCCTCCTAGAACTTTCTTTTCCAGTAAGAGAACACACACCGAAACAAAGTACAAGAAAGTGGAGCTCAGCTCATCTGACGGTCTGCCCACACCCGCTGAGTCACTCATAATGGCCCCTCAGATGTCATTTTCTTGCTAAGACATTCGGAAAAGTTTCTGCTTCTGAATCACAAGCAAACACTATAATTCAACAATCCTCTCTGAGTTATTCAAGGAACTTCAATGCACTCAGAAGCAGAAGATCAGGGGCGGATGAAATCAATGAATCTCTGAGTACTCTGTTTTTCTCCTAATTATGTTGCATTTGTCAAACAGAGGGTGGGGGGAGCTCCGTGTGACCGCTGGAGGGCAGCTCCCGGGGGAAGTCTGCAAGGGGCGATCTGGGCTCTCTGGGTGACACTTGGTTTTTCTTATCTTCTTAGTTCTATTCCCATAATAGACCCAAGTGTCATCCAGGAAAAGGTTTGCTACCACCGAGTCTCCTTGTGGACTGCGAACTGTCACAGCCCGCTGGAGGAGAAGGGTTTCAGCAAGGGCCAGGCTGGTCCCGGTTAGTAATCTCAGAATCTTTGGCAGGGCCACCCTGGTGGTGCGGGACTGCCCACCGGGCATGCGGAGAGAACCTGCTGCTCCTGCCCTCTGCCCTCTGGAGCAATCTTGCCCAAGCTCTGCACTTAAACGCGGTCCTTGCTAACCTGCCTTTGCTGCAGCCCTCCTCGGGGGGCAGAAAATGGCTTTGGCATTCATCATAGATGGCCACTTTTAATCACTTACTGCACTTCAGGACTGGGGGTCACCTTCAGCCTGGCAGAACAGACCCTGGGGAAATGCCAGGCTCTCCAGGGGCACCGTTCACCTGTGTCCTGGAAAGGGACCGCTTCTCCCGGTCTGAGCACAAGGCACTGTATATATATTCACCACTTCGCTGGCTTGTAGGAAATGTTAGCAAGCAGAGGAGGGCTCTTTCCTTGGGGGAACAGGCACCTTCATAAATAAAGACACAAGAGCAGAGACAGGACAGATTGCTTTTCAGACCTACTGCTTTCCCCACCACTCTGTTCTGCCCAGACGTTTCAAATTCGGACAGCCCTCTGTGCCCGTGACTGTCTCAAGCCTGATGCCCAGGAGGCGCTCCCTCCACAGGTGTGGAACAAATGGGCCCGTCTACGCAGACAGCCACAGCTCCCCCCGTTCAGCAAAGCCAACTTGAACAACACTCCGGGGCCAGCTACTGCATGCTCGGTCCTCACAACAGATTTGCACTGTGGGAACCGTTATTCTGTTTTACAGATGAAGAAATTCAGGTTTAGGGAGGAGATGGGCCCCCTCAGCCCCCACCCCTCACCCGCTCACAGCCCAGTGTCCAAAGCTCAGCACCCACAAGACTGAGTAAACACTGCTGGCGATACAGGAATCAAAGCAAACAGGGCTTCTCTTTTTCCCCCCTTTTTGCCAACTGCCCCATTAACAGAAAAACCTTTTAAGCACCCATCTGGAAAACCTGGCTCTTTCCCCTCCCTAAGCAAACTGAGATGACCAAGAGGAATGTGCTCCAGGGTGGAGGTTGGGGGGTGAGGGAGACCCCAACACACTGGACCCTGCTCATACAGCAAAGAATGAACACAGGAAAATCCAAAATGCCCCCCTGGCCCAGCCCAGCAGTCCCTGCAGCGAGGCAGTTTGCGGCCAACAGGGGCCCCTTTCAGGAGTTCCGTTGTGGAGGGCCCAGCTGCCCAGCTGCCCACCCGCCACGGCTTCCCGGAATAGCTCCCTGCGGTGATTCTGGCCACGACCTGTTCCCGACGTCCAGCTTTCTTGGAACAGTTTATACTTTCAGCCTGGACCACCTCTTAGGGAATGGAGGAAAAAGTCCTTGGGCACCATGTGCCCACGCCACCACTAGAAGGGGCACACTCGTGAGCAAATCCATTATGGGCTTGAGGGAAACTTGCCATCCTGAGCATCGCGGCTCAAACTGGCCCAGCTGTTGGTGTACACTTAACAAACATTTACTGAGGCCCTGTTATGTATCAGGCACTTTGGGGACTCAAACGTGAAATGACACTGGCAGCTCCTGGACTGGCAGGGCAGATAAGGCATGTGCATAAGTAATTAGCAAACAGGGCCGCATGTGACAACTGCGGGCTTAAGTGCTCTGGTCCGAGGAGGCGGAGGTGTCTCTGGTGAGGAACCTGCCCGAGGGAAGTCCATGCATCTGCTTTGAGCTTTGCAGGAGTCCATTAAGCAAGGGGGTCTGGGGTGGTGGGGGACAGAGGGAAGACAGAAAGAGGCCAGGGGGGCCGGGAGCCAGGGAAGACCGGCTAACTCCTATGCAAGCCAAAGGGGCTGTTCTGCGCGCAGTTTTTCATTTGTGAAAAATACTACTGAGCACATTTGAATATCTCCCTCTTGAATTTACACATTCTTCTCTTTACCTTTGGGCAGGTAGAAGAGGTGGTTGGACCAGAAGCATCTATGAATCATGTGTCGTTGAGATTTGCACAGGAGAAAAATTCCAAACGTAGAGAAACATCTCGAGAGTACTAATCTTGTACTAACTTTGAAAAGATTCCCCAATTGCTAACATTTGGTCACTTAACTGCTCTCTCTACATTTATCACATTATCGTGGTTGTTGGGCTGTTTGAGAGTGGGTTGCCGTCATCATCACAACTTGACCCTGATGTATAGTACTTCATGGTATAGAATCTCCTGACAACAAGGACTTGCACTTAACGAACCACCGTGCCATGATCAAAGTAGGAAATAGAACATGGAGACAATAGTAGTATCCCATATCCATAGTCCTTATTTGAATCTTGATAATTGTCCTAATAACATCCTTTATAGCAACCCTTTACCCTGGCCCTGGGTCCAGCCCAGGATCCCGGGGTGCACTTAGCACTTGAGGTCAGTCTGGAGAACTACACACTTAACAGCAGTGAGGAGTCATCTTGGCCCCGGCACTCTCGAGACAAAGTTCTTCTTCCTCATTCTGGGTTTCTCTCTGGTTTCTGCTCAGCCCCTTTGACTTTGCACTTGAACTCCTTTGGGAGTAAGCGGAGGCTACTTCCCCCAGACATCCCATTGCTGGTAACTTTCCTGCTTGTGTTCCTGACCTCACATCTTGGACCCCACCAGGCCTGCAGAAAGAACACATGGTTTAGGAGTCAGGACTGGGCTCAGGACACAGGAAGGACAGACCCTCATGGACCAATGAGGAACTCGAGCCCATATGTTTGGCTCCAAGTTCTCAGCCAAGGTCACCGGTCTGGTGAAGAGGCAGCAGAGGGGAGGACCTCAAGGACTTCTGGCTCTGAGTGCACGTCAGTCCTTCCTTTGCATCCATGTCCTGTGGGATGGTGTCCCTGAACTGTTCCGGGGCCAGACGAGCTCTCTTCCTCAATAAGTCAGCTCAAGAAAGAGCAACGAGAGCACGGGGTCTGGCCACGTCTGTCTCCTTCATTCCCGTATCCCCAGCTCCCAAGACGAGCCCAGCATGTGATCGGTGCCTGTCAATTTAATTGGCTAATGCGAAGAAAACAGGTGCCTGAACCCACACTCTCCCATCCTGATTTAAAGATGACCTTATGTACTTAGTAAAATCTAACTTGTTCTCTTTGCTATTTTGGAATTACTTTTACTAGTTCACTGAAGGGGGCCATCCTTGGGGTGCCTGGCAGATGCTGAAGAGGCCTCCAGGAGCAGGTGCTCTCTGGGCGATGGCTGCCCACGTGCCCGGGGCTTCAGGAGGCCTCGCCCTGCGCTGCCCACCTGTACCTCTAGGGCTCACCAGGCACCAGGAAGCTCTCACCAGCTCTCCCTCTTCCCAGCCAGTGTTCTCATCCCTTCCCGGGGGCTTCATGGCCCTTTTCCGTGAAAGCTGGAGAGCTGGTGTTCCACTGTCATCTCCTCCAGGCAGTGGGGAGCTAACCCCAAACGCACCCACTAGCAGGGACATGGAGCCAGTGTCTGCTGGCGGCCAGGGTCTCTGCTGCTGGCCAAGGGGGGCCTGCATGGTCAGAAGCGACAAAGCTTGGGGCTTTGGACTTGCCTGCTGGAAGCTCAAGGGGCTTGCTGAGGACTGGGAGGCAGAAGTGCCAATTTCAGATCGCTGAGCACCTGTTGGGCAGCCAGCCCCAGCATCTCCTGGAGAATTCAGGGTCTGGCAAAGGGAACTTATGGCAGGAGAGAGGGGGTGACAGAGCAGCAGTCAGGAGAGGCCCGGGGCAGCCAGGCCCTGATGGGGGAAGGGGGAAGAGAGAGCAGACACAGTGCCTGGCACAGGAGCAGCCCCGGGCTGTCCAGCACGCAGCTGTCCCGTTCTGTCCCAGCTCGGGGTTTCTGAGGACCAAAGTCTGGAAAAGGGGCTGGGAAGGTAATTTGGGGCCAGGTTGGGAAAGCCTGCATGTGAAGCCGTGGAGTTTGGATTTTCTCTCTTAATTGCGGTTTCCCAAATGCCTAAGAATCACGTCACCTTCACAACTCTGGCCAAGTTCAGAAAGGGAACTTTCTATTGGGCCATGAGCTGGGTTTAGACAAAATGATTACCTGGACAGGGAAAGCCCTTGAAGGTAGTCAGGCCAGCGGGCTGAGCCAGGAGCTACAGTCAGTCATCATGAGCATCAGACCCAGAGCCGCAAACTTCGCTAGCCCTGCAGGCCCCATGCACGGACGTGGATTTTGGTCTTGCACTCCACTCCCCACCCCAGGAAGTGACCAGGCAATATTCTGTGCTGGGAGAGGAAAAACAGCCCCTTCCAAAAGCATGACAGGCAGAAAGCAGAGAAGGGCCTGGGCTTGCTGAAGGCGGGGGTGGGGTGGGGTGGGGGTTGTGGGGGCTGAGCCTCTGGGCTAGACACACCCCTGGGTCACACTGTGAGGGTAGCTTGGTGAGTGGGTCCCACCACTGCAATGACCAAAGCTGTGCTGGGCTCACACCAGTGAAGCAAGGCTCTCCCAGTCTGGCATTCCGAGAAGACCTTACACTTGGGCTCAAGGCAAGGATGCGTGAAATTGTACACATTCAGATTGGCCAGTGCGGCAACCAGATTGGAGCCAAGGTAAGTCGACATCTAGTCCTAGCTTTGCCACGGTCTAGATGTAGCCAACCGAGAATATACCCTAAGTTACCTGGGCAGACAGTAGCCCAGCAGATTTTATGCACTTGCTAAATATTTGGCTTATTAAACAATGTCTTTAAGTTAAAGAGATATAGGACACATTAAATAAAGGCTTAGAGGGTTAATTTAATTAATATTCATTTTGTCCATAATTTCATGTGTATAATGCACATCAACATTTTACTTTTATCATCTTAGCCATTAACTTTTCATATCTAAAAACAGTAATTTGTCTCAAAACAGTTTTCTGAAGTTTGTTGGGAAACTTTTTATACCATATCACTAAGGTGTCTTTTCCCTGCTCTCCAATGTTTATAAAGTAAAAAAAAGCAGGAGAAATAATTAAAATATACCCTTTGGAATATAAATTAGTTTTTCTCTCCCCTACAGTCTTCCCCCACCCACTCCTCGGATTAAATTTTCCTACAAAGTACCTGATTCAATTGGCTAACACCAAGAAAACAGGTGATCAAACCCACGCTCTCCGATCCCGATTTTAAGATGACCAATTGTACTTAGCAAAATCTAATTTGTTCTCTTTGCTGTTTTGAAATTACTTTTAATAGTATGAATTGCATTAAATGTAAGATTTTTAAAACACCTACATTCATCACCCTTTGATGACACGTGGGTTGTTTCTACCTTTTGGCTATTCTGAGTAATGCTGCTATGAAAAAATGAAGGTCTTTTAATGCAGGTGTTTTAAACCTGGGGCAAAGAATATTGCTACTCGAAAAGAAGTCATCGTTCCTCCATGCCACACTGATAAGACGCTCATAGCTAACACAGACATGGCAGAGCCCCTTTCACTCTGAAATTGGGAGGGTAATATGGAGAGAGGCCCCTGGGAGAGAGTGCAGGCTCTAGATAGCGTCTTAGCTCTCACTCCAGAATCGTATCGGCTAGTGGCTAGATCCCCGGCGACAACTTATTATTTGGGGCCGTAAGAACTTTAAGGCACATTTAATTTGGGGTATCACAGAACTTGGATTTATTTATTCTTCCACTCCCAGAACAGTGCTGGTGGTTCACTAAGAAATAAAGCCTTGTTATTAAGATCATAGCCAGAGCAGAGCTGTCATTTACAAGATATGGTTGGGAAAACACCCTTAGGGACTTTAACATAATCAAATGTATTTTCATTGCATTTTAATATGTGCTTTTCCAGGGTGATCAAAAGGACCCATCCCAGTAACTCTTTCCATATTAAGAGCTTGGCACGTATCTGTATTAATATTGCATATGTGATAGCAAGTACAAAATGTTTCAGAGAGTTACAGTTGAATAGCTATGTGTAATTTTGAATTGTGTGTATACTTGATCATCAAAAATGCACATTATTTACAATTGTGCATAGAGGCCCTAGTTATGGGCTTTTTGGAAAACTTCATGAAAAGAAATCCCCAAAGTGAAATGAGATATTATTGTGAAATCAGATAAGAATTCAGTTTATTTTCATTTAATGGAATCTACATTTTACTAGCCTGGAGCATAATAAGGTGAAATTAGAGATACATTGTCTGATGAGAAATTCTAAAACAATAGCTTTAATGTAAACAGCAGCCTGAATTTAATAGGAGCAAAATCTAATTTAATATTTTATGTGTTTGGCATTTTATTTGAGCAGTCCAGGTGGGTACAGAATGCAGTGCTCATATTCATGCTTAGTAGAGGCAAAATGTGAATGAGGCCGTGTGGCGGCCACTCATGAAAAGGTCCAAAAAGCACCTCTAGGGGCAGGGAACAGGAAGCCCCAGGGGAACGGGCCGGGAGCACTCACTCTCTCTCTGGCGCCCATGCAGCCTTTTTCCGGGGCTGTCTACACTGGCTTCCCTTCTTCTGCTTTCAGTTCTGGGAGGTGATTGGCGAGGAACACGGGATTGATGCGGCCGGGAGTGACCGGGGGGCCTCACCCCTGCAGCTGGAGAGAATCAGCGTGTACTACAACGAGGCCTACGGTAGGCTGGCAGCAGCGGCCCAACAGCCAGGAACACGGGCAGGGCGAGAGCAAAGGCCCTGGAAACCGAAATGCCAAATGAGTGACAGCCAGGTTCTGGGCAGGCAGCAGGCCCCGAGTGGCGAGTCCCCGACCCTGGTCAAGAGGCAGGACGGGGGAAGAAGTCATTGAATGGGGTGCACATCTTAACACAAGCAGTTTAAGCACCTGCCTTCCTTTTTTGTTTTTAAATGAAAACCAGGATCATTTCCAAACAGGAAGGAACAGCATCTCTGTCATTGACAATACAACAAACAGAGCAGACAATGATGGGAAAAGTGTTTTTTAGGTATTTTGTAGATTTGTGTGATTATTGTTGGGGTCAAACACAGGGTGGGAGGTTTTCAAATCTCTATCTACTAAAGACTCCTCCCTGGGATGCCCATGGTTTGGGGTGGTTGTTTTTTTTTTGACCAGTATCACAGGGCTCTATTTTGATAAGATATTCACTTTTACAAAACCAACAGCTTGCTGACTTCCCCCTATCTTTCTACACAGGTAAGAAATACGTGCCCAGAGCGGTCCTGGTGGACCTGGAACCTGGGACGATGGACAGCATTCGATCGAGCAGATTAGGAGCCCTCTTTCAACCAGACAGTTTTGTCCACGGTAGGTTTTCCAGAAGGTTCCCACAGGAAGAGAGAAGGATGCCTCCTAGTGGTGCCCTTCTTTTGTCACCTTTCTATCCCCCTGCTTGCTTTCTGCCACAGGGAACTCTGGGGCCGGCAACAACTGGGCGAAGGGCCACTACACGGAGGGTGCCGAGCTGCTGGAGAACGTGCTGGAGGTGGTGAGGCAGGAGAGCGAGAGCTGCGACTGCCTGCAGGGCTTCCAGATCGTCCACTCCCTGGGCGGGGGCACGGGCTCCGGGATGGGCACCCTGCTCATGAACAAGATCAGGGAGGAGTACCCGGACCGGATCATGAACTCCTTCAGCGTCATGCCGTCCCCCAAGGTGTCAGACACGGTGGTGGAGCCCTACAACGCCGTGCTGTCCATCCACCAGCTGATTGAGAACGCAGACGCCTGCTTCTGCATCGACAACGAGGCCCTCTATGACATCTGCTTCCGCACCCTGAAGCTGACCACGCCCACCTACGGGGACCTCAACCACCTCGTGTCCCTCACCATGAGCGGGGTCACCACCTCACTGCGGTTCCCTGGCCAGCTCAACGCCGACCTGCGCAAGCTGGCGGTGAACATGGTCCCCTTCCCCCGCCTGCACTTCTTCATGCCCAGCTTTGCCCCGCTCACAGCCCAGGGCAGCCAGCAGTACCGCACCCTCTCCGTGGCCGAGCTCACCCAGCAGATGTTTGATGCCCGAAACACCATGGCTGCCTGTGACCCCCGCCGTGGCCGCTACCTGACCGTGGCCTGCATCTTCCGGGGCAAGATGTCCACCAAGGAAGTGGACCAACAGCTGCTCTCTGTGCAGACCAGGCACAGCAGCTGCTTCGTGGAGTGGATTCCCAACAACGTCAAGGTGGCCGTCTGCGACATACCCCCTCGGGGGCTGAGCATGGCGGCCACCTTCATCGGCAACAACACTGCCATCCAGGAGCTCTTCAACAGGGTCTCTGGGCATTTCTCAGCCATGTTCAAAAGGAGAGCTTTTGTGCACTGGTACACCAGCGAAGGCATGGACATAAACGAATTTGGGGAAGCTGAAAGTAATATCCATGATTTGATCTCTGAGTACCAGCAATTTCAAGATGCCAAAGCAGTTCTAGAGGAGAATGAAGAGGTTGTGGAAGAGGCAGAAATGGGACCGGAAGATGAGAAACACTGACCATGAGAAGCTGTGTGGTGGGGTTGCTTACAGAACAGTGTCCCCGAGGTATTTTTCCTGCAGCACTCCAAAGCCTATCTGCACGGCAGTGCAGTGAATATGCACTTAGCATTAGCTTGACACAGGCACAGTGGGAGGGGGGTGGGGGAAGCAGCTGATTGGCATTAGGGTCTTTGGCTAACACTAACCGTGAAGAGTTTGAATTCAACACACACTCATTATCTTTTCCTTTTTAATAGCAAAGTGAATTTATTGTCAAACACTCCCTTTGTTTTAAAGTGTTTACTGGGTATTTACTGTGTGCAGAACCCTGTGGCAGGCAGGCAGACCACACGTGTGGATTTGCAGCGAGCCACCACAGTTGACATTAATTTTTGAACTTTAACACCACTGACAAGTACCCTGGAACCCTTACTTGGCATCCTGGCGCCGCCAGGACTCTTACCTTAGATTCTCTTGTCTTAAACACTGACTGGCCTCCTGCTGCCTTCCTGTGCTCGCCGGCCCAGGCGACTAACTAGTGAGTGGGGGTGAGACGGATGGTAAAGGTGCGTCAGCATCCACTAGAAACTGTGCAGCCCTTGTGTACAACTCAACACACTAACCAGAAGAGGAAAGAGGGAAAAAAGAAAAGTTAATCCTCTCCACAAAAATACCTGGCTAAAAAATGAAAAAACAAAAAATGACAGGCAAAACTAAAGAACTCCAGTCCTCTTACCTTCACTTCTGAATAGCTAGCTTTAACATATATATTTACATATTTTAAGTTGCATATTAGTGTAGATCCCAAGAATTCATTAATAATCATCTTTGGTTTTCCTTTTAAAGGCTATTTTGAAATGCCCTTTCACTTTAATTTGGTAATCACCCCTGAAAATGCTCTGCAGCCTCTTTGCTCTTTGAGAAAGGGCACAGCGTAGGCTCGGCAACCATTCAAATGTAGGAATTAACAGCAACGGCTGCAGTGTCCTTCTTGGTTACGGAGGACGTCGTCTCATTAGGGAACTTTTACAGTTGAAATTAATTTGCAGAAGTTGCCATAAATGTTTGCATGATAACATAGCTTTAACCATTACATGACTTTAATCTGTTCATGTTACAACAGGACCAAAACACAGGACCGTAATCAAATCATCCACAACTTCTTAATCACAGTTTACCTATTTCTGACACCTGGCACTGCCACCCCTCCCGGCACCATAAGGATCTTAACGGCCTTCTAGAATCACCACTGAGCTATACTGTTTGATCCGTGGATATCTGGTAATGGGAAATGCTCCGACCCTCACTGCAGGAAATTATTTACTTGCAGACAACTAGGTTGTCATCTCCTGATTTGGTTTTGTAATCGGCAATAATAAAGTATCAGGTGGATGGATGACAGTTGCTCATTCTGAGAAACTTCACTCTTTTCATGTATGTATCACAAGGAATTAACTAAAATATATACCAAGAGAAAATTAGGCCTTGCCGTCGGTATCACTGACAAGCCTTGTATTTACAAAATTAAAAAAACACAAAGCAAAAAAAATGTTTTAAACACTTCTGCTTATGGTTCAACAAGCACTGGATTGAGTAAGAAATGGCACCTATGCACTTAGTTTGCTAAGTTAATAACTTCCAGAGATTCTAAAAAGACTTAAACCTATGCTTATATAAGGACTTACAGACATGCTTCCTCTGGCACTTCCCTTCTCAAACCTAACAAGGCAATTAAACAGACATAAGGAAAGATATAGATTTAAATCCTTAAAAAAACTTCTGCTGATTTATGTTACTGTAAAGATTTTTGTTTGTTCAATAGTAACCATTAAAGTACAAAAAAAAATCAATTTTAAATGGCTAAATTGCTTTATTTCAGACTAAATAAATTCCTTTTCTTGGAGCCTAACAACCCAGACTGATTAATTTGAGTAGTTAAAAATATTTCCAAACCCATCTCACCATCCTACTCTTTCATATGGTAGAAATAGATTAAAACAACAACAACAACAACAACAACAAACTAGAAACCAAGAGAAATCTGTCCCTTCTGATTTTGAAGAGCTTATTCCTTTAGCGGTATGGTTGCTACGGCGACATTGGTCTCTCGGAGACCGAGACAGCAGAATTACAGAATTTTAGAGTGTGTCTGATTCCTTCACTCCACATACAAGCACTACATGAATGAAAAGAACAACTGACTCCCTCAAACAGCCCCAACTAATTAGCAAAACACCTTCAAGTTGGTCTGATCAGGGTCCCCTCCTCACTGGGCACAGCTGTCCTGCCAGCTACCCAGCATGAGGTTTATTTCATCAGAGTACTAGTTCTGGATTTTTTTTTTTTAAATCACAGAAAAAGAGGCTCAAAGAATGTTTGCTGGACAGTAAATGTCTTTTACTGTTACTTTTATCCTTTCCGTATCACAAGCCTTGTCCCTAAGTCTCACTTCTAATTATCTTATCTGCCTCCCAAATAAATGACTTATTTCTAATTACTTTGCTAGAAATAATTTAGCCCTTTGCCTGTTAGTTACTTTATTTGTATGGTATCAAAAAGGCCCTACAGCCTTGTGATTCATTTATTCCTGTCCCCTGTAATGGAAGATGATTCCTAGTACCTTATCTTGGGGACCATAACACTGAAAGGAGGTGCCCTAACTTCTGAACAGCAGGACGACAGCCCTGAGGCAAAGGACTCCAGGGGCTCCTAACCTGCTGCAGTTGGTATGGGCTCTCCCACTCAATTTGCTGCTCCTCCTTCCAAGTCCTGTGCTGAGAATTCAATAAAACCTACAGGTCAAGTGTCGGGGCAGTAAGTCATCCCCAGAGGCCGAGAACAAAGACATTTTCTTCAGCTTGTCCTCGGCATTGCTGAGAGTGGCCCTGATAAATTACTGTGAGTTTAAGTACCATGGGGAGAACTGGTCCTAGAACAGTGTTTCAAAATTTCCTGTTCAAAGGTATTACTCCATTCTCCAAAAACAGTTAAAATCAAGCAGTTAAATTTGCAATGTTGTTTACTTGGCCAAGTGCTTCCAAGTTTCAAAGAAAAATAAAAACAAAAACTTGCAACATTTCTTCATCCCTAAATATTTAATGAATGAATGAATCACCACACAAATACCATGGAACTGCTATAATCATCATGTCCCAGACCTGCGTCAAGAATCTTAGATTTTAATTTCAGCTTGGCCATCAACCCAATAAGCAAGTTACTGAATAGCTTTGCCTCATTTCCTATGAGAAATGCTACCCAATATAGATTCATTTATAGAATAATGTGAAAAGCATTTTGTGCTTAAATTCTAACATTAATAGCTCTTCTCTATAGGTTTTAAGTGCATAATAAAAATGAGCACTACAATTTGTTCTAATCCATGCTTTTAGTAATTATTTTCATTTAGGATACTGGCTAAGCAGCGCTGCTGCCTAGACAAAAGGATGAAGCCGGTGGATAATGACCAATTCACCACTCTGGCATGACTCTGCAATTCAAAGATAAGGGATGACAGCCTCAATGACAGTGTCTAATTCTGATCACCAATTAATGTCATGAAAAACAACTTTCCATTTTGAGACATTTTCAAAATGTTTTCTGTCTCCCTTTGGTCCCTAAATATTAAATCTGCCCTCCCTGCTTTTAAGAAACCCTGGTCATAATCACGCAGCTGTGCAGATAGTTCCTCTTAAGAAAAAACCTGATGGAAACTAATAAACAATAGTAAGAGTGAAACATACTTCAATTTATTGGCATTGTCAATTTATGAACAAGACAGTATTTTTTTTTTCCCATGAAGTGAGATCGTTTTCAATCTGCCATAACATGTGCCCACACATCTTCACCTTGGAAATGTGGCATTTCAAGCAGGGTCTAGGAGGAAAAAAGAAAATGCAACAGTTGCTAGCTAGTTCTTTGTGTTTTCTTAAAAAGCCAACATGAAAGTAACAAACAACCTCCATTTAGGAACTGTGTAACATAACTGTGGCTTTAATTCACACGGCCGGTGTGAGTCCCTACGTATAAAAGTGCTGGTTCAAGTGCACAGCCTTAGCTGAACAGGCACTTCCCTAAGTAAAATTAAATATTCTCCTAGTAATAAAGAAGCTACTTTGCCTTTAAAAGACACTAAAATCTCCCTGTACTAATGGGGTGGGGTCTCTATCCCTGCAGGACATAACAGAGAGGGGCCAAAACTTTGTTTACAGGGGTTGAACACTACTTCCTGACCCCAAGGACACAGCAAAGTCACGGAGTTAGATGCAGAGTCTGGCTCGGCTCAGCTCCGCTGCAGAGAGGCTAAGTGATTTTCTCAGCTCATTGTTAAAACAAAACAACCCAACATAAAACCAGGTCTCATTACTTAGAATTATGAGATTACACAGAGAGCCCCTAGAAGAAGGGCTAAATTCAAAATACCACATTTCTAGACTTGTAATAAAATATTTACTAATTCAAAATGAAAATGAAAAGTGCTTAGGGGAGACAGTTCCAATAAGTAAAATTGCTCATAACCACAAGCTGCCAAAGGATTAATATTTATCACGTTTCTGTGCTACTGCGGGTCTGAAGCTTTTTTAAAGCAAAACAAGAAAATTAAATCTGAAAAACATCTTTCAGATAATTTGCCTTGCTTATCTCTGAAATAACAATGTCAAGAAAAGTAGTTTAGGGATCAAATCACTTTTGTAGTTTGTAGCACCAAAGTCTGAAATTATCAACTGTACAAAACTGTCTTTTCATTACATGAAAATCCAACTTTACATCACTAACATCTTTAGAGAAGTAAAATGAACCAAACCCTCTGAAAGCATAATAAATTTAGCAAAACAGTATTCACCACAGGATCTTGCAAGATTTTACTGCTTGATAAAATAGCAGGACCCTTGCCTGTACTTGTAGCCCTCATGTTCAGGAAGCAGTGATTTGTAAGAACATTAGCAGATGTGGGGGAAATAAAAACGAAAAGGACTGTAATTTTTCATGCTCCTGAACTGTTATGTAACTCCAATAGCAATTACAAAAGTGGGGAGTTTATCCTCCAAGTTATTTGACTCTGTGTAGACAAATGAAACAGGTTTAATTAAAATAAGATGGTTCTCTACCTAAGCATTGCTAAATGAACTGAAAATCAATGTCCCAATTACTTGTGCTTGTCATGGCCGAAAGGACATTCTTTTATTATGCCATGGGATTTCTATAACCTGTATGCTTTAAATTATTATCCCACTAAACTTACTTCTAAATGCACTGATTGAATGAAAAATGAACAGAACTCAAAACTAAAATGACTTTAATCTTTATGGTGCCTTAAAAATTGAAGATGCAACTCTTCTTCTGAATAAATCAGTAACTTACAGATCATTCCTTTTTCACTTTCACAATTTTTACGCTGCTGCCAGAAGTCTTCTCGGCATTTGCTTTGAATTCTGTCTTCAGTGCATCTCTCACTGCTTTTGCACAGATCTGGGAGTATCGGATGTAGCTGGGAGAAAATGAAAGGAGATGAAGTTAATTATCAGTAATCCAGCCAGACGGTTGTGTTACTGTGCTTTTATTTTTCTTCCTATACTTTTAATTTTGGTTTGGTTGTACAGTATCATAGAGCTGGATTTAAAAATGACTAATGCCAAAAGGAATCTATACAAAGAAAAAGAACACTAGAAAGAAATGTACCAAAGTATTAATTAGTGTTTGGATAAGTGATCTTTTAGTTTTCTTCTTTGTACTGTGTTTTCTCTCTTTAGCGTATATTAATTTAAAATAAAAGATGCATAAATGTTTGTAAAAATCCCACAGCACAGGAAAGAAAATAGACTAAAATGTTACAGAGGCTATAACAAGAATGGTTTTTCTCCCATTTCTATACTTAAAACTTTCCTTTAATTATATTTTGCTTGCAAGGTAAAGTATATATAATCAAAAGAGAAAAAATTATCATGAATTAAAACAGTTCTTTCTCTGATAAATTATTTACAGGTTTTCCTGAGAATATTGGATTCTGTCTCACAAGTCTGCCATTGAAAATACCTCCTAATCAAGGTTTCTAAATTAAACTGAAAAGTCCTTAGAGAATATCATCAATTCCAGCAAAATTTAAAACCTGCTTCCTGTTTGGTAGACAGACTCCCATCAACATCTTATTTTCCAAAAGATGTCAGAACACTTTTCATACTTTTGGAAAACAGGAAGGGAGGGGGTGCTGTCTATTTTCTCATGTTTTAGAATTTATTTTTGGGAGTCAGAGGTAAGAGCTCCAAGGCCTGCTTCCACTCTTACTAGGTGAGTGACCTTCAGGCTGTTCAATCTTTTCAGCTTGTTTATTCACCTGTAGAAAAAAATAGAATAAAAGGATAATACTTGCTTGCTGGTGTTTGGGAGGAGGAAAGACAAAGTGTGAAAAAGCATGGACCACGAAGTAGGTTACTTAATAATTGCTATCTACTCCTGGGACTACCATCCTTCCAACTATACAAAACTTCGCTTGACCGCTGCAAGTCAGGAAACTCGAGTTGCTCAGTTGTGGTAGGGTAGTCATATATGCCCATAAAATGATACCACCAGAAGGTGTTACTCCATCTAGTCAACTTTTGCCCAATTCAGGTGTGAAGGCAAAGTAATCAGGTGTGATACCCAGACCATTACACTAGACACCGTTCCTCAAGCGGGTTCCATACTTGTGCCCCAAGAGCCACCACTCACCTTTGTGCACAGTTCTCTACAGTTTACCAAGGGCTTTCATCCCTTCACCCTTTTTATTGAGAAGGAAACTTGAGGTCAACATGCGCAACTTAAAATAAAAAAATACCCATAACATTATAAACGACTCCACCTCGATGCTGGAAAGAAAGGCCAAAAATGCTAACAACGGTTATATCAAGAGAAATCTCCCCGTCCCTTCTATTTCCCAAGCTTTAGGTAACTATACTACTTTGAGAACATAAATCACATACTTCTCAAAGAAAAAGCACTTCCTCAACTACGAATTGCTCTTCCTTGGGCGTTGCCACGTTCACCCGAGGTGTTCAGGCACATGCTGGGAGGCTCCGCTGCCCACTTCACACCCTGCCTCGTGGCCCGCAGCCTCGGGAACCTGGCGCCCGCCCGCGTGTTGTCCACAGCGACGCCATCTTGGGGCGGCCGCGCCCGAGGCCCGGCCCACCCGGTGGACCCCGCTGCCCCCTGCCGTGCCTGGCCTGACCTCCCGATACCGGCCTGCGCCCAGGCCGCGCTCCCGGTGCCCTTCCCTCCGGAGGCTTGGGCCTACCTAAGTCCGGCCTGTCGCCAGTACGCCACCATGATGTCGCGAGAGTGCAGCGGGTCAAGCCGAATCGCCAGGACACCGTCAATGTCGGCTCGGCTCTGCAGGGTGGCCCAGCACAGGAAGGTCAGGCCCAAGAAACGGAAGGGGCGGGGCGCACGGACCTGCCAATCACCGCCTCTTACCCCGCCCCACCCTCTCGCACAGCCCCTGCTACCCTGCCTTGGAAGCCCCCCGGCGCTGGGAACCAATGGGTGCGCGCGGCCTGGGCCACGGGTGCCAATCCCGAGGCAGGACGGCCGGCCGCGTCTGCCAATTGGCTCCACGACCGCCCCGGGCGTGTGCCCCCCCCGCGCTCCCGTAGTTACCCCAGCGGGGGCGGCCGGGGCAAGAGCGCTTGGGGGGCCACCGCCCCGTCCCGCCGCTGGGGCGCGGAGCGCGTGTTGCAGGAGGGCGAAGGCGCGGCGCGGCGTGGCCGCCGCGGAGGGCCCGAGTTTGCGCCCGCCTTAGGGAAACGGCGCCGGCTTTTTTTTTTGTGGACAACCGAGTCCTAGAGTTGAGGTTCGAAAAGCACTAAGCACCGCACTTTTCCTCGAGTTACATTACAAACCAAAGCAGAACCTCAGTCGACAAGCATGCCCGTCCCCGATATTTTCCGTAGTTTTAGGACACGGCCCATGTTGTGCGACAAGACGGAGGGGAAGAAAACAGCGGCCGGGGAGGGAGCGGGAAAAGAAACGTGCGGGGAAAACGGGCGGGCGGCAGCGCCGCTGATTTAGAGAACCCGACTCACCTTGGTAGCAGTTAGTGTTTGCTCAAAAGGGAGAAAAAATTTTTGCTCTTCACCTTTATTAAAAAGAAATAATAATCAGGAAAAACATTATAGTTAAAGGAAAGTTTTTATTAACAAGGTTTTTCTTAATTCATATGAGTTCATTTTTAATATTAAATAGGGTTAGATGCTCAGTAGTCCAAGTTTCATTTATGAATACTTTATTCCAGTTTAGTCCTCTTAAATGCATTTGCTTACTGTGTATTTATATTTTAACAGGTAAAAGCTATGAATTACCAGCTATTTAGAAAGAGATAATTAACTGCATTGGAAAATAAAAATTTATAGAATTTTCTCATTAGATCAGAATTTTTAAAAATCAAATTAAGGATTACGATTTGCTTAAAAATCTTTTATCATTATGGCATTACACCTTTTCCAGAACAAGTGTAATTTACAGAAATTATACAAGGCAGCCTTTTATCAAATATCAATATTTAGAACGTTTTGTTTTGCTGACATGTTATTTCAGTTGTAAAAACCATCTCTGGTTACAAAAAAAAAAAAAAAACTTTATCGAATTTCACCTCTTTTTACAAATGTCCTAGGAAACCTTAACCTGAATATCTTAAGTAGAAAAACAATAATTTTAGAATAGTTTGTTATACTACTTCTGTGGTTTATGCAAATGTTAACTGGTCTCTTTTATAGGAAATCTTACTAGTTTATCCCACTAAGCACTGTAAAACAAAGGCAAGAGCTAATCACCTTTTAACAAAAATACTCTGTATGCAACAAATGCATATATCAAAGATATTACTTCGTGGTTGATCATTGCCTCCTACAAAATATGAAACAAAGTACATTTACTGGATTGTTTTTCAGTTTGCAGCTGCTCTCTGGCATCCAAAATAAGGATTTCCCATAAATAAAAGCTGCAGTGCAATTTACTTAGTGGTTAGTTTAGGCCAATCTTCCCCCCACCCCAATTATTCTTTGTTCTTCCTCACCGCCCCCACCTCTCACAGTGGCACCGTATTATTAAAAACATTAAGTACCTGGGGTTTATGCTTCGGATCAAGACATCACTTGAGTAATTTCAAATGATGTACAGCTCTTCATGTAAAAAAGATGTTTTGTGGTCACAATTACTTCAAAAAGTAATTATATTCAAATAACCTGACATATCATGCGTTAGCAATTACAAAACCATGATTTTGACACATGGCAATTTATGAGTTAGGCAAATGTGAATTGCTAAAAGATGTGAACAGCTGTTCTTTTTAAGTTTAGAGTGCTGCAAAACTCAGGTAATGAATTTATTTTTTCAGTTAACATAACCAGCCCACGGCACAGCACACTAAATCACAAAGTACAAATCCAAGGAAGGTAATACCTTTACTAAGTCACAAAACTTTGGCAAATCAATACAGTACTTTTTAATACAATAAAACTTTATTTTTGTTGGAGTTATATATTACTTCAGAGGTAATTTTCACTCCAAAAATACTTAAGTACAAAACCAAAACACTGGTTTTTAATGGTGGTTTATAGCAGAGCAAGTTATTTTATACAAATTAATATCTTTTAGAAGTATATAATTTCTCCTTTTAAAGTGAGTTCTCTCACGCAAGCTGTTGAAGTTACAGCAGCAGGGCAATCGTGTGTAAGAGGTGGCTCTGCTTTGTTCTGGGGTTGGTCCAAAGCCAGGTAGAGTTCCAATGCAAGAAAAGCTTTAAAATTCTACCTTAAGGAGATTCAATGTCAATACCAATTTCCAAGTACTTTTAAGAAAACTGTTAAATTTTCATATAAATACTGGAAACCTTAAAATTAGACAGCCATTTCAAACAAAACTAATTTCAGATGATCCCTTTTATTTAGAAGCCCTGTATCTGTTTTGATCAAAAGACACATAGCCTTAAATCAGCTTATTAAAAAAAATTCTACCTAAAATATAGTTGTATTTTTTAAATAACAAATAAATATGTTGCCAGCTTGGAGGGACCTGGGGGACCCAACGTTGTCTACCAACTTGTATTATCATTTTTCTACAAATGCTGCTGCCGCCATTGGAGTCATTATGCTTCCTCTTGCTGAAGCCGTGAGTTCTTCAATCTCGGCATTTAATTTATGTATTACCCATTCCATTGCTTCTCGGCCCTTAAAAAAAAATCCAGTACATTTACTGTTACTGAGTTATAGTAAAGGCAGATCTATCAAATAAATGGCACACCAGCAAGTAACAAGGAGTGTTACAAGTATAACTAAACCTTACAATGACACATCATTTTTGTTCTTGCTTTTTCTTTTCTAATGTTATTTAGCAAACACCAAATGCCTGGAGCAAGTGGCTTGATCCACAAACTGATTTTTATTTTGTATGCAAAAGATGTTCTCAAAAGAATCTACAATTGAATGACAGGATGTCTTATTTCATGATTAGAATGGTCTCCTTTTTGGGAGTAAGGTCAAATCTCTTTTCTTTTTCTGTCTACAATTTAAACCCAAATCCTGTATTACGCCCGGCAGGATCTGATCCCCGACTCCCCTTTTGCCCCTTCTCCCTGGGTGCTCTATGCAGTTCCTTGAGGAAAAGAAGGAAGAACATTTTGCACTTCCTGTCCCAGGGTCTTTGCATATGCAGCTCTTCCATTCAAAATGCCATTCCTGGCATACCCCTCACAACTAACCCACCCCCTATTTGGAACTCTGCAGAAACATCCCTCACTAAATGCTAATTAAGCACTCTCATACCTTTCTGTACCTTTCCTTTCCTAATGACATGCTGTGTGATTGTCACCTTCCTCTTATTTCCACAAGGGCAGGGACGACATTTGTTTTGCTCCTCACTGCATCCCTCATCTAGCCTAGCACTCTGCCTGGCACAGAGGAGGCATCTATGAATAATATCTTTGACTGATGAGTGACAATAAACCTATGTTATAAAACAGTGCATTAGGCATCTTTTCCCAAACTTACTTTGTTTTAAATCATGCATTCTCAATGGGGGTGATTCTCAATGAGGGAAAAATTGGTTTTGGAGGGGATAGATAAAAAACTCATATATATAAAGCACATATATATGTATGTGATATTAGATAATTTCATGGAGGTAGTGATTGGGAAACAAATATCTAAAATGGACTTGGGAGGAGACAATAATGAAAAAAGGTTGAAAAACAGTGCTTTAAACAATGACACACAGCTACACATCGAGCATCCTACATGCTGGGTCCCAGGCTATACTTTCCATGTTATCTCATTTATTTCAAGTCATGATGGGTATTCCCCACTTCACAGATGGGAAACTGAGGCTTAGAGAGGTTAACTTAATCACCCAACATTGAAAGGCTGATAAAGTTAGAGCCTGGATGTGAACCCAGGTATCCTGCCTGGACTGCAGTGCCTGGGCAAGTAGCTGCCTAGTGCTGTATGGTGTCTCATTGCAGACTGGCTGAGAGTCAGCTTACAAGGACAAACACACATTCAGCACCAAGCTCTTCCAGGAGATGAACCCAAGGAATAATAAACAATTAAGCAGCAGCCTTACTTACTTTATTAGCATTTGAAGATATGGTACTTGCCATCAGTCCTTCAAGGTAACTGCTAAGGCTGACTCCTTTCACAGTGATTATGGCTTCCTGAGTCAAAATAGTTCTGGAACAAAACACATTTACACCATTCGGATGACCCAAATTTCATTAGGAAAAAAAAATTTGATAAAAAAATTTTAAAGCACTGTACTGTATAAAGTAAGTTTGTTAAAACACTTTTTACTCACTTTTCTGGGTCCTGAGGATGTGGTTTGTATATAAGTCTCTCATCTACTGAAACCATATTTGTAAATGAAATCTATAGAATGGGAAAAAAAAATGTCAAATCGTTCTGGAAAAAATGATTCAAACATTTCCAAAATTAACATACAACTGAAAATCTTACTAAACATAAAACACAACAAAAAAACAACAAATAAGCCACTGACATTTCTGTATAAGTGTAACAAATTTCACTATTCATCACCTACTTCTTATTTAAAAAAAAACTTGAGAAAGGTATAATAATAAGGACATGATTCCAAATTCATTTGAGTGCTATCCCCTAGGGACAGGCAGGATCATTAGCACAGTAAGGCTAAGGAAGGTACTACCAACAGGGCAAAGACATACAGCACATACGAAGGGATTTTCTAAACCACATTGAGAACACACATTCACTTAGAGACAAAAAACTAAGCCAGACAGTAAAATTAAAAAAGGGAGCCAAAACTTACATTAGTAGATTTAAGTTCCATTGTTTTCTCTACAGGATCAACTACAGAATGTTCTTGCACATATGTTTTGGTTCTTGCTGCACCAATAAGCTAAGTAAAACATTCAGAATTAGTAATCAGAGGAGGAAGAATTTCTTACCAAGTATATCAATATTTTATTTGAAGGTAAAAATGTGTTACAGTTATCTTGAACCAAAAATCTGTTTCATGAAAAACAGAAAGAAACAGACAAAGGTCAAAAATGAGGCCTATTCACACATCATGGATGAGCGGAGACTGCCAGACACAAAAACATTTCCCAAAGGCAGTGAGGAACCAGCCCACTGAGAATGTGTGGGATATAAGGCACCACACTGAAATTTCAAAGGTGCAACAATGGAACACTGAGGCTGAAATATGGAAATCAGAAGGCTTCCATGGGAAACGTGCCATCTAGGAAAAGGAGAGCTCAGGGTATCTGTTAATATCTTCCTAGAGCAGTACAAGGGAGAGGGCACCAGGGCTTCCTTCTCCAGACAGAAAAACAGCCTTCTCACTGGGGAGGTTCCTCCGCCAGCATCCAGTGTCACTTCTTGTGCTATGACCCCAAGCCCATGACCAATCTTGCTCACTTCTTTTTCCCCATTATCTGATGTCAGAGTTTGTATAAAGCAGGCAATTAGTACATTCCTGTTGAAAATTGTGTACTTTAATTTTTAGAGTGGACCTACTTTCTATAAAAAGACCCTCTACAAAAAGCTGGATCCACTTATATACTAGAGTTTTCTCACATCATGACACACTGGCATTCTAGTTTCTTGTTGGTTGGATCGGCTCACTAAAGCCTGCTCATTTATAACTCAATAGAATTATTTCTGTATGTACAGAAAGGAGTACCAGACCTTGGAACAAATGTGGCAATACCAAGTCTGAGAATATACCCTGTACCTAATGTGGTCAACCCAACACTGACCACAGCAACTGCATGATCAGACTATTACTTCTAAATCTTATTATTGGTCTCAAGTTGCTGGCAAAAGCAGGAAAAGCAGAATATAACTCCTTTTAGATTACAGAGCATTAGCTGGCTTCCTTCAGGTTTTATCGGGTGCCTTCATGAAGACTGTAATAATATTTCCAATTCATTATACACTCATAACTCAAGTTTATTATAATATAATTTGAACTGATGCAAAAGTGACATTCAGAATTGGCTCCCACAACCTATTTGAAATTATAATGTGGTTTAGAAAACTTCTCTACAGCAGTCACATTTCTCTCGGAATAAAGATACACTTACAGACTTCACAATGGAAGGCAGTCCCCACTCTGTGCTGAGAAGTCTATGGCTGTGCAACTTTCCGGAGGGATCTATATGTCTGTCCAATACATCAACTCCAACCACACTCGGGTTCATAGGGTTTGGGTATTTCTGCATTGCAGCTGTGGTAACAGTTTCCCATGGGTGGCTGCCAAAATGAACCAAAAACCAAACATTAAAAAATATGCATAAGAATTAAATAATTTTACAACCCATCAAATCATTCTTTACAATGGAAGTTTAATTAGTTTACCTACGGAAAATTACTTTCTGAAACACTGATGCTTAGGGGAGATTGATCTACATTTTTAATGTGTACAGACTTTGGTATTGTCTCAGAACACAGGCTGAAACACAACCAATGTCTATAAAGATCAAAGTAGCTTATAGAGCATTACAGGACGGTTTCCTAAACAATCTTTCCCATTTACCGTTATCCACTTTCACATGTAAATTTTGTCTAGGAAGAACCACCGATTCATAAAAATGTATTTAAAAATTATGTTCTACTGAAACAAGTAGCAAAAACTGTCAAACCTTTTATTCTTTTTTCTGACTCCAATTCTATGAAGTTATAAAGAAGTAACAGAAGAGAACTTATAGGCACTGTAAATTCTCATGGGCATTACTGAAAGAGCCAAAGCATTATTGACTTAATTATTGAAATTTTTCTCTATATCAATATAGTAAGTAACAGTGGCCCCTCCAGTCAATCTTTATCTACTGTTTTTCTCAAAGGAACGATTCTGATTTCTGTTTTGAAAAGGTCATTCAATACAATAAAATAAGGCACTCCTAATATGCTATTTTCTAATATTCTCTTTTAATATAATAAGCATTTGCTTATCACCTAAGATTGAAGTAATAATATCACATCATTTGAGAACTTGCAGCATCTTTATTTTCTTGAAAAAGCACATGTGCTTGAGTGATTCAAAATGTGACGTACATTTATTGTTCACTTCACAACTCCTATGAATAAGCCGTTTGTACAAAAGCTATCCTTTTCAAAAGAACCTTTATTAAGTACAATCAGTATTAAAGGTGATTTAGTCACCTACAGTCTGAGTCTAACCCCTTTTACACTATTTATCTGTGCTCTCATCTTCATTTAAAGGAAAAAAACAAGATCTGGAGATGATGTTTCAAGCTACATTGATAAACCACACAGCATTACTTTTTATTTTTCTAAAAGCAAAAATAGGTAGACAGTCATCTTTTTCAACTTTTCAGAGAACTCAAACTGACAACCACATCTTGTCAACAGAAGGAAAATCTCAACTCCATTAATTTCCCAGACCCTGGACAACCAGTGACATCATTTTTAATGTTTTCACTTTCTTTATAATATTGTATAAGTGAACTTCATTTTGTTTTTAATCTCAAGCCTTATTCAGCAATCGATGCAGGTATATAAACAGAGCTGTTTCATAAATCTAAACAGTCCACACAAGTTGAAGTGATACAGGCCAAGCACTCTGATTGTTACCAAGGCAACTATCTAAAATGAAAATCAGATGAACCCTTTCCCTGTCTCCATCTAGTCATATACCATGGTTAGCTGGCTTCCATGAGCTTATCTCTTCCCCTTACCCTCTCTAAAAAATTAATAATTGCATGGCTTCAGGGTGGTTATGCACTATTTGTAATTTAGTACATTTCTCCTCTCTGAGCCAATCTGAAAACACTGATGTTGACTTAGTTGGCCCAAAATTGCTTTATGAAACAACTAGCTCAGAGAATACATATTACAATTAAGTCTTCCAGCAATTAATTTTAACTGTATTAACGTAATTATATTGGGCATCCTTATACATTGAAAGAAACAAGGAATGATTTCAACTGGATGCCAAGGATATACTAGGCCTCACAAGGAAGTGTTGGAAAAATCAAAGATGGGTAAGATGTAAAATGATGTGTTGTCAGAGAGTAACATCCTGAAGATAGGAAACACAAAAAATATTAAGATTTCTGAGGGGGAAATTATGACTTCAATTTCACATAGGCTGAGTTGGAAGAGCCTCTCAGTGGGTAGTGATATCTAGTAGGCACCTAAAAATAAGAATTGAAGTTCAAGAGAGGAGAGACCTCAAGGTATAGACTTGGGTGCTATAAATGTGTATATATCACTGCAGACCTCGATCGAATAGCCCAGATTATCTGGGCAGAAAGCACAGATCAGAGCTGCTTCCTCTAGGACGTGTACAACATTTATTTGAATATGTCTATCTTCTAGGAAGAAGGTCCTAGAGCTTTCATCAAATCTCAAAGAAGTCTGTGACAGAAAGAAAAAAAAAAGAGAGATTAAGATCACAGATGGACTCTAACATTCGAAGACCAACAACAGCATCTCATCAAACATTTACACTGAAAAGGAAAAAGGGCAATGCTGAAGAGAAAGACAGAAATGAGTAGAGAGGGGAGTAGGTGACAAGCCAGGGAGAAGAGTGTTAGGGAAGACAAGGCAGAAGAGAGTTCTAAGGAGACTCAGTGCCAAGAACTTCTGAAGCATTCAAACCTGCAAGAGGACTGCAATTAACCATTCCAGGTGCTGAAATGGGCTAGCTGAGAATGTAAGAAGTTAAAGAACATCAGAAAGAGTATAAATTTAGTGTCTTCACCCCCTCTCCCAAGATTGTAAACAGTAGGGACAAAAGAAAATTTCCTTCTGATTCTAATATTCTATATTGTATAGGATATAGTGGCCCCATGGCTGTGTCGTATGTACAAATGTTGGCAACTTCTTTTAAAACTGCCCTCAGAAACACTTTTTAACCTCAAATGGCTAAACTATTTATCACAAAGCTATAATTAAAACACTGTGGCAACAACAGCAAGATCAGTGGAATACAAGAGGTAACTCAGAAATCGATTCAAATATAAATACAGCAGTGTTTGGCAAAGGTGGCATTTCAAATCAGTGAGAATACGGATTAATAACTAGTTACTTAGGCAAAAAAAGGATATAGCTGCTTATACTCGTGGTTCTTTTGTATTATACATTGAATCATAGAACTGGAAGAGAATTCCCAACATCCACGTGGTAACGCCTATTTTCGTAACTGAAAATTTCACACTGACCAAAAAGATGTTAGCGACCATGGCCTCAAAAATATCTTACACTGGCAGGCCCTGACAATACCATCACCTTCCATATATCAGATGAAAACGGGTAACCCAGAGTCACAAACTTAGTTGCAGCCTGAGCTAGACCTTGGACTTCAAATTCAAGGCTCTCTGTTTCTCAGGTCGGCGAGTCGTCAGAAAGGTTTCGCATCCTGGTGGCCAGAGTTCACCCGAAATTCACATTCACAGGGAAGAAACTCCACCCAACGATGGCCAGGACACCGAGACTCTAGAAAAAACCCAGGCCTCCCTCTCGGGATCCTTGCGTCCGCATCCCACAGGGTTTAGCAAGGCTGGTTGTAGCAGCCACGAGCGCTGTCAAAGACCTCATGCTCGTGCTCTGCGACGCCCCCACGACCGCGGGAGGTCGCTTCCCGGGGGACAGGCCGGAAGTGGCCCTGGCTCTGGCCAATCTCCCAGCCGGACGGCGACCTGGAGGTCCAGCGCCGCCGGGCTCGGGCGCCCCGGGGTCGTGACCTTGAGTCCCACCGCCATCCCCCCGGGAGCCTGGAGGCCTCAGGCTTCGCTCTCCTCACTAGGCCCGACGCCTAGAAGCTTCCTGAGGGTCGCCTCTGCCTCGCCACGACGCCAGGCCCAACTCCCCCGCCCGGCCCGGAGTTCCCCCTACACCTCAAACTTACTCAAAGACATGTTCCGAAGTCCAGATCTTCATGGTGCGAGCGACCCGCGCGATGTCCGGGCGACGCTAAGGGACAATGAGGCAAAGAGGCTACACCTACCCCCGCCCCACCCCCAGCACCCCGGCGCCCCGGCCGGCCGCGCAGCGCGCAGGCGCCGTCGGGCCCTACGCGAGGGACGTCCCGACGCGCTGCCCCGCGCCCTATCCCGGCCCGGGTTTTGCCCCGGCCTTGCGCGCGGCGCAGCGCAACCCCGCCTCTTAGCGCCGGGCGCACCGCGCCGGCGCAGTGCAGGGGCAGCGCCGGGCGGCGGGCGCGGGCGCAGAGCTGCGCAGGCGCAGGCCCACCGGCGCCCAGACCGCTGGGCGGAGGCGGGGGAGGCTCGGGTGGAACTCGGGACCCCGGCCCGGCCAGTCCCTTCGTCCTGGCGTTACGAGGCCTGTGGACGGATCCCGTCAGCCCCCACCACGGGCAGGCCATGTGGTGTTCACTGGCGCAAACTTGCCTGGCTCCCCCTTGCAAAGTTCCTCCCGCCCCCCGCCCAACCCAGGCTGTGGCGGGTCCGCAGTCAGCCTCAGTGGGCCCTGCGCGCCTGCTACCCGCCCTCCAAGAGCCGGTGACCCCCGGCTGGATGAGTCATGGCCTGGGAGGAGCCCACGTCGGACAGGATAGCGTGGCTAATGGCTAGGGGCCGGGTGCGAGGCGTCCCTGAGTTCAGAGGACGGGTCTCAACTCAAATGTCGCCTCCCTGAGAGACCTGCCCTCGTCACCCTTCCTCAGCAGGTTCTCCAACCTTAGTTGCTCCATCACAACATCCTGTTGCATCTTTCTTAGCACTTGTCACTCTGAGATCATCTTGTTTATTCGTTATCACTTCCACCGAAATTGAGCCCTGGAAGGCAAGCATCTGGCCTGTCCTGCTCAACGATGGTTCTCAATGTCTCCTATATAGGAAAGGCTCAGTGATTCCTTACTGACAAGTGAAATAATTGATAATTATTTGTGGAATGAGTGAATTAATGAAACCATCTGGTTCATCCGTTTAACTTCCTCTGGACTGAGAGCCTCTGAGGGCGAGGCTCTTCTTGCCATACTTGTTCAAGGATCCCTCTGAACCCACATACTTATTTGCTGCATGAATGAGTGAATGACTAAGAAGTGGGGGGCAGGAGGAGATGGTATGCGGTTTCCTTCAGAG